>NC_091825.1:133274343-133646843 GCF_038994185.2 Dermacentor albipictus | reverse complement strand
GAACAATCTAAATGTTACAGCAACAAGCGAAACAAAATTGTGTCTACACCAGCGACATCCCTGTCTTTCGTTTATCCACCACAGTGGGACTGCTTCAAATTCAAAGGGGTTTTATAATGACTGCCGGCTTCATCTTGGGTGCATCCGTTTCGAAAGCTAAATTGCAATGGCTTCTGAAGACGATGAGCAAAACAACAACAATGTGAAAGCAGGAGCCAACGTTTCGACAAGTGTACTTGTTTTTCTCATCGTCTTAAATTTCCATCTCCCGCCTTCCCCGTGTTTTCAATGGCTTCTGAAGGCAGACGTAAACTTGGGAGCCTTCTGAGAGAAAGCTGCTATCATTGCGTTAAATGGTAAGCGCTAACTGTAATGATGCATTCTAGTAAAAGTTTCCCGCTAGAGTGACGCAGTATTCTTGACTATGCAGGCGGCAATATGGAATCCTGTACTTGCACTGATTGTGAGGGCTTCAATTAAGAGAACGCCGTGAATGTGTACGAAACGCAGTAATTTTTATATATTCGTACAACTAGCTATTATGGTGCACTGAGGAATATGGAGTCGCACGATAGACGGTACACAGGTTGACCGTTTAAAACAGACTGATTAGCCATAAACAAACCAAATCCTGACCCATATAACATTTGGTTACAAAACGACGCTGGCACTGAGGCGCAAATAAGTTATACGTACGCAACAGTTGTGAGCAGTAAACGCATCACTTCAAAGATTTCGTGTTTCGCATTCCTCTCTGTAATGGCCTGTCAGATGTCGTGAGCGCCATCTATTTGTTGAGGCCTCCATGCCACTCGGACGCGAGGGCTAAAATATCTCTCTTTTGCAGGCCGCCGCACGACAAACCTCTCTCGAATCAACACACGCCTGCAGATCTAAGCCAGGGTGCGAAAGGCACCAGCATAGGTGCTAGTGAACACCAACGGGAGCAGCCCAGGGACAATGCAGCCGAGCATGCGGAAGATTTGTCATTGTATACCCCCGATGTTATCTTGTGTGAAGAGTATTCGCCTCGCCCTCGAGATTCGTCGGCAGCCGTTAATGTGAGTGCCACTAAATCGGATGGAGAAGTAGCTGGAGTACCAGAGGCGGACGCAGGCCCATCACACCGTGTCCCGAGCCTATTCGGTAGTCAGAAACAGACCAGCGGACCAGGGAAACCTAGTGCGGCAGCCACGTGTGTCGAGGAAGTTGACATGGTTGAGTCATTTCACGATGACAGCGACGATGACGCATCGGACGAGGAGGATCGACGCTCGAGAAAAGGTGACGACGAATACGAGGTCGAGGGGCATTTGCGTTCACCCTTGAGATGGGGTGCTCAGGCCATCGGGAGTCCCGCGAAATCCGTGCAAGCGCTGGAAATGATGTCCACCTCGTGCGCATGCGCCGAGCAGAAGCTCCGAGTAGCTGTTTATGAGCAGCTTTCCACCGTGCTAAGCATGGAGGCAAAGTTGCTGAGGGAACAGATGCGTAATGAGGTCCGCAGAGGCAGGCTTCTCGAAAACCAGATGAAGAAGGGCCCTCTGCGACAGAGTGATTGTGCACCAGTCGGTTGGACCGCCGCTCCAGCAACTGACACAAAGGCGTATGTGAAAGACAGTAAAGCGCAACACAGCAGCTCGGTGGCCACTCAATGAGATGCATGTGGAAAGAGTAGGCAGCTCTCGTTACCGCTGTTCGCGTATGACTGCTACGTGTGTGCGGCCATATGCCTCTAAGCTGGGTGACAAAAAAAAAAACGTTGAATAATAAAGTGTGGAGAATGTATGGTAAGACTTTCGTGGTCGCAAATTCTTTGTATAATGCCTAGAAAAATTCACGCAAAAATAAGTCTGTGCGTCACGGACACCATTCTTTGTTTTGTTTTTTGCAGGCCTATAAATAGCACACAATCGCAAGACATTTCTCGTTCAGCACGTGCCCCGGACAGATCATCGGAAAGCTAGCCACGATGGTGAAATGCGACCCGCCGCGGTTGCTCAGTGGCTGTGTCGTTGGGCTGCTGAGCACGAGGTCGCGGGATCAAATCCCGGCCACGGCGGCCGCATTTCGATATGGCGAAATGCGGAAACACCCGTGTACTTAGATTTAGGTGCGCGTTAAAGAACCCCAGGTGGTCGAAATTTCCGGAGTCCTTCCTACGGTGTGCCTCATAATCAGAAAGGTCCTTTGGCACGTAAAACCCCATAACTTTTTAATTGTGAGATGCGGAATTGCATTGTCCTGTGAATTATACGCAGTTTTCCCCGCCAATAGAGACGGAGATAAACGGGGTGGGAAAGGCAGGGAGGTTAACTGCAACAGATCCTGGTTTGTTTCCATGCACTTGGGATAGAGTAAGGGGAAATAAAAGACAGAAAAGAAAAAGCGGAGACAAAAAAGCAAATGCACGAAAAATAAATAGGGGAGGTTGGGAAAATCCGTGAGAACCACAGTCTCTTTAATAGGCCACCCGAACGCCAAAATTTCAAGAGTGCCTTGGCCGACTCATGGTGTGACGACTGCATAGGCCGGCGTTCCAGCACAGATCTGCTACGAAAGCGGCCGTTCATCAAGACGAGCCAGCGTGGTCGCGAGTGACTGCCGGTCTGCGCTGTATGGGGGACAAAGGCAAAGAACTTGTTCAATCGCTGCCTGGCTGCCGCAGTGGTCACACGCAGCACTATCTTCCCTTTTGATGCGGAAAGCAAAGAACTTTATTGTAAAAGCGACGCCAAGCCACAGTCGAAATATTTAAAGATCCTAACCGGCGGTGAAAAAGAACTACATGCTTCCACGTTCTCTTTTACTTGGCCTTATGTTTGTCCGAAAACAAGAGAAATAAATTGCGACGTGCGAGTGCATTAGCTGTTCTGGTTCTGTTCTGCATTTTCCACTGGCCTCCTCCCTCACACGCGGGCGTGCCTTACGCAAGCAAATACGGTATCTTGCTTTCCCCTCTGATCTGGCTCTTCCTATTTCGGATGAGCGATTGAGAATTGTTCATTCCGCGCAGCTTATGGGCTTGCTCGCATAATTTTCACTTTGGTTGCGGCAGGATTAATGAGCACGTGACAAGAACAGATTCAATTTGAATGCAGAACGCAGAGCACTGGTTCCTTTTTTCTATTTGTCCTCAACTAGTGGTTAACGTCTTTTACATTTTATGTATTCTGATTTATTCTTTCGGGCTACTCTATTCTTGGCCAATCCTCCATAAGGGTATGCGACTTTTCCACATAGTGACAATTAACCTACTCGGTCCTCGGAGCTCTGAACTCAACCTTTTACTTGTGATGACTTAGAATACCAGCTGTCAGCGCTTGCTGAGGGATTATTTTGTAACTATATGGCAAAATTCGCTTTAACGATGTTGAAATTGAGGTGACTAGCGCCAGGGCAACTCTAGCCCCGTATGCTACTAAAACACTTACAAGAATCCTGAAGAGGACTTGGCGGAGTAATTGCTGAATGCTAATCCGCTTGAATATTTGCCTACACGCGAAACAATATCTTTTACAACGTCGCGCTTCAAGAGGAAGCTATTAGCTCGGGTGCTCCTATCTAAATACACGTAAAAGGAGAATTCGTTTTTCTCGGTAACCACTGCACTAAATTTGACGAGATTTGTTGCATTTAAAAGAAGAACTTAAAATCTAGTGACTGTTGGTTTCGAATTTCTTATTTAGGTTGTGATATTTTAATTGAAAATTGGCGAGAATGTAACATTTTCAGAAAACGAAACTATCAAGTTTACAACTCTGTAACTCATCAACGAAAAATGATAACACAATTATGTGAAATGCATCCAATAGTACATCTAAAGCGGACAAAACTGATATGTTACACATGAACCTAAAAAAAATGTAATAACATGTAAATAAAGCTTTTGCACAACCCTTGTCTAAACAACGTAGCACGTTCACGTAAGATGTAAAATGATATATCGAATTTGTCCGCTTTCAATGATCTAATGGATGCCATTCACAGAACCGCGATATCTGGTCTTGATGCAGAGCTATGAATGCTTAAACTTCGTGTTTCTATTTCTTTTAAACTTTCGAATTTTCGAAAATTGCTTTTCACGATGGTTTTCGTTAAATGTCCATATCTTCGTTTTCGTTACTGTCTTCCGTATGATTTTCGTCCGATGCCTCTTCAATCCAGACTTGCCGTTGTTGTGCCTTCAAAAAATGGCACTTACCCATTGTGGGGGATGGGCCAAGAATCGGGTATAGTTGTACGTTCAGTTAATAGCGAATAATAAAACAGTCTATAAAAAGGTGTGACTGCGAGCAGTGAGTTTCGTGTAATCGAGCAGAGACCAGATAAATGGATGGTGAACTTTAAAAGAAGAGATAAGAAGGTCGATTGCAAAATGTTGTATTAGAGTATAATTTAGAATACATTTATAGGCCCTGTTGTTATTGCCGTTCTTCTTCAATATATGTACGGCTGCTGTCTCCGGATGAAGCAAATTCTCTTACTCTTCTCCTACTTTGACACGAGCCACGTGTTGAGGCAACAATGACAACAGCAACATATCGAATATGTTCGCGCTCCGCATGGCGCCGTTTACGTTATTCAGATCGCGGGAGAGTCCTGCTTTCGACGAGCCGTGCCAGTGACATCTCGTGTATATGTACAACGTTGTCCACAAACGGCCAGGATCTGACAAACCGTAAAGTGAGGAAAATGGTCAAACGTGAATCTAGCAGAGGGAGTAGCTGCACGCATCTCATAAACGACGCTATCGCATCCAAAACACTATGGGTGTAAGAAAGTTGTAAACGTGACTATATCGGTGGATTAACTGCACGTGACATGTACGACGCCTTTTTAGAGTACATATACTCTATGTGCTCCTAACAGTGCCTCCTTCGGAGGGGATAGTTGCACTACAGCACTCCAATTCCAAATGGAGTAACTGCGTTCCAGGAGGATACACATACACACTTTTGGAACATGAAAACACAATGCACGCAAAATGTACCAACATCTTTACTACGAGGCGCTCAAATGAGGGATCACCAGCAGTTTTTGCGCAGGCGCGAGTAAGAGCGGGCGAGAGAGAGAAAATCTGGGGCTTTTGCTCCTTGAATGTACGTCTGCCTAGGCACTACGGAGGAGGTTTCTTAGCGCGTGTTGTATGCGTTTGTCGCCTAGTCATGCCGGCATTGCGCTGTGCGGTCGAGTTTGTTAACGCTCCACCGCTGGCTGTCCACGCGATGAGGCAGTGGGCGCAGACGCCACATTTGGTGATCGCTATGTCTGAAGGGGCAAGGTTCTGACTGCTGTTGTATAAGTCGCGGGTCGCTTTTTTCGTCGCGACGATAGATTGGATTTTTTACGAGCACTGTTCCAGAGGAGGGCACATGTAACCGGCAAGCGGATGCCTCAGGATAGCTTAGTAGAACTTGTTGTTGGGCGAGTTGGTAGATATTAGCGAATATTGTTTAACTGCGCGAACAAACGAACCACAAAAACAGCGAGGGACAAGGACCCGTCCTTGTCCCTCGCTGTTTTTGTGGTTCGTTTGTTCGCGCAGTTAAACAATGCTCGCCTCAGGATAGCACCTGAGGTTGTAGTAAAGCAGGCAGCGCAAGACACGGTGTGGACAGGCAAAAGTTCCACCGGTTTAAAAGGAATTCGAAAAGCGTCATTCCCTACTTCCACACCCTATACCACCAGATCAAAAAGCTATAGCACAGCAGGTGGCAGCTGGTGTTATTTCTCACAGCTCTGAACAAGCTAGGACGGCTGTGCAGGCGTGTAGACGCAGGAAAACGCCATCCCTGCGAAGATGTGTGACGGTCACACCAGACAGTTTGTAGAGTGTTCAGTGGGCGTGGTTTACAATGTGTCCTTGCCTTGTTCTCGCTGCTACGTAGATGGACCGGGAGGTGTGCTTCTAAACGAGACTTGGTTAGCGGGAGTACAATTTACGATCAAGAGCGACAGCGTGATGTCCAGGTATGCGCTGCACGACGTGGCCAGGCGCTGGATTTTAAAAACAGCGCAGTGCTTAAGCCCTTTAAGGACCTTTACGTGCGTTTGTTGTTTCAAGCGCACGAAATTCTTTTAAAAGGCAATAATTGTCTTAGCGCACCGTCGATTAGCCTAACCAGAAAATAAGGCGCATATCTTAGAGGTTCTTAGAATGCATTATAACTATCAGAATGTGCCAGTGGCATATTGACAAGCAAAGTTTCTTTATTTATTTTTCTCCTGACCTTTTCTAATAATTTTATTCCATTCTTTACACACATCCTGCACCACGCTCCTTTTCATTATAGATAATTTTACGGTTGCTTTTGTTGTCTTTTTGGTGCTTATAGTGCTTTACATGCGTAGTCTGTTATTTTCCTTACGTGTTTTGTTTTCGTTGGTTTTGCTTTCTTGCTGTGTTATCATTATTTTTCCCCTTTTAGTTTCTTATATAGTTTCCAGCGTGCCGGCATGATAGTTGCAATTGGCGTTAGCTGCCGGCCGGACGTGGCTCCTGCTTGTTTTAGTGCTTTATAAACTAACAGCCTTAGTTGTTCTTGTGGAGGTTGGCTACTCCTTTTATGTTTTTTTTTTGCTTCCCGTTTGCTTTTTTGTATATTAAAGCGCTAGCATTAAGAGTGAAAAAAAGAGTGTATCTGTGTGAAGGTGTGAGAAACCGGTCACGTGATAGAAGCAGAGAAGGGACGGGAGAGCATAGAAGAGCGTGTATATGCGTGTGTATAGCTGCAACTAGGAAGGTAGCTGACGCTGCTCGCAGGCCACAGCTGGCAGGGGTCCTCTCTCTCTCGTTTGCGACCCGGCCATGGTTCCGAGTGCTATCGCTTCCCGGCCACAGTTTCGCATCCACGCGCGCGAAAGGGCGCGAAATGTGGAACCGCGGAAGTCGGTGGCACGCGGAATTAGCGTCAGGCTAACCAGTGGCGTATTGCTTCCAGTTCATCTGGCTACGCTGAAGCACGGACGCTGCCTTCGGTCCGCGGCGCGTTGCGGCCAAAGTACGCGGCCACTTTTCTTTCTTTTCCATTCCTTGTGCCACGCCGTGTTTTTGTCGCTCGACGCGCGGACCACGTTTGAAGAGTTCATCTCCCACGGCTCGTGCGATGACGCTTGTCAAAAGTGAGTACCTACTTTCTGGTTGTATTCCTAATTCGAAAAGCTGCCTTTTTTTTTTAGTTTCAGGTACACACACTAGGCCTCCGCTTCCAGCGCACTCCAGCAACGTCCCTGCGCCCTGCCGTGACCCAGACGGATGACGTTCATCGCCTGTCGTGCCGCGGCTGACCGTCTGTACACTTATGCTCCAGCCGCACAGCTACTGGTTTCCTGGCCAATGACGACACCTGCGCGACCCGCCCTGCAGTACGTCGACTGCGCGTAAGCAAATCCGAGTTCTTCTGGCCCGTGCCGTGGCATTGTGCTGACGAGCGCTTAACACAACGCCTCCTTGTCGTTTCAGTTCCCCAGCCTTTGCCATCAGTCTCGTACGGCGGATGTTCCTGCACCCTGACGTGTCCCAGAGGAACGACGTTCATCGCCTGTTGTCCCACGGCTGACCGTCTGTGCACTTCTCCTGCAGCCACACAGCTACTGGTTTCCTGGCCAATGAAGAACCCTGCAGTACGTCGACTGCGCGTATAGGTAAATCAGAATTCTTCCGACCCGTGCTGCTACGGTGTGCTGACGGCTAATTAAGTTGTTTTTTTTTCTTTTTTGTCGTTTCAGTCTGCAACCCTTGTATTGACATCCGCCTCCCCTGAAGATTTGTCCCGCATGCGTAGTAGGCCATGACGTCCAGTGCTCATCGTAGTGCGGCAAGCCTTGCTCACGAGACAGTTCGTCACATTGCTACGCCCGCTGACGTTGAGCTGTAGGAAAAGTCCCTCTCTGCCATTCTCTGTGCTGCCTCGATGACGCTGCACAACTACGGAGTCGTGACGCGAACCCCGATCACGACATCCCTGTGAGAGTTCTTTCCGTCCGGTAGCTGTATCATGGCCGTTCGATAAAGACTCGTATTCATAGCCCCTGACTCTTTGACGAGCATACAAAAACAGTTCCATGTAGCATGCTGGCTCATCTGTGGTACACTGCTCAGTCAATCTGTAGGTTGGTGCACGTTAATTCACATCGTGTGCTCTCATAATGGTACGCTGATGCTGGCTCGCATTGTGTGTGTGCGTGTGCGTGTGCGTGTGGTACGCGCGTGCGACTTCGATCACTTCATCTAGTTGTTGGCATATATTTAGTTGGGTGCGTTTCCAAAATCCTTCCAACTTTGGCTCGGGGAGTTCCCCTTAATTGAAGGGCGTCCAGTGGTCTGTGGCCCTTGCCTCGTCACCTTTTCTAATCTAAGGGGTCTCTGTTCGTATATTTTCTCTGTCCATATCTTCCTTGTTTATCAAGTTATTCGTAATGGCTAATGCGAAGCATCAGCGTACCGTTACAAAAAGCATACGGTGTGAAGTAAAGGCAATAACACATTTCCGCTAGCTTGTGAGCATCATTCGTATCCGAATATCCTTTGAAATAGTGCTGGCATGGCACCAAGCTTATATTCAAAAACCTGTCTGCACTCATTATTCATGTTAGCGCTAAAGCTGCGTACCACTACACAGCCAAGAAAAGCAGATCCTCGACCTCCCTTCAGCAAGATTGGACATTGATCGGACGCCACCACCGCACGTGGCTGCGATGTTAAGTCTTGATCACTGTTTCATCACCGTTACTTTTGTACTTCACTGTTCGCTGTCCTGTGTAAATTTACCTGCTTACATCCACTTGTACTTTTCTATAACATGTACTTGCTGTACAATATTCATTGGAAATTAATGATGACAATATGTACTTATTGAGGGATGGCTCGAAGGCCCATAATAGGCCTAATAATGGACTTAATAAAATGACGAAGGTGTTCTTCAGGAATATTTCCCATGTGTGAAGAACATTGTACAGTTGTAAACAGTTTGACTTTTTCTAATGCATATTCTTGTCAACTCGGCGTTCACTGGAGTTCTATGCGAATTGAAATAAAATTTTGGACATAGTTCCAGAGTCGATAATGCAGCTTCTGAAATGTCTTGCACTTGAAATGCCTCGAGAGATTTTCAGCTTACTTGCAGCATGCTAAAAAACGGAAGACACTTTGTCGAGACTAAAGTGTGAAACGGCGGAAGCCTGACATCATTGCCAATGGCGATTTGTTGCGTCAGAAACACCACGGAGGCACACAACTCGTACACGGTTATGTGAATGTTTGTTTATTCAATGCCTGCAACGTCGTTTACGCATATGTCTATCGTTTCGATGCCTTCCGAGTCCATTATTTCAAAGCTGTCATCTGGGAGGATGTCGGCTTGCAGCTCATGGCCGGTGAACTCCTTGAGCTTTAGTGGGTCCACATCCAGGATGGCTGCTTTGCAGCGCCGAACTGTTGCAGCGCCGTTTGTGGATCAGGAGGAGACGCGTCTTCTCTGGCAGTGTCGGGGTGTAGTTGGCCATCCTCATCATCCACTTCGCTCGATTGACTCGTACTTTCTCAGCTTGCCGCGCCAAGATGGCGGTCACGGCGCTTCCGAGCTTCATTTGCCTTGGTACCCGGAGATGCAGCGAGTCGCTTCAAACGCATTGCCTCTCTTGCGTTGGCCCGTCGTGCCCCTGGACTCTGTGGTGTCGGACGCGCCTCGCCGCCCTGATGCATGCGACGTATACGCTCAGCCTCTCTTGAGCGTCGCTTGCGCTCAGCGGCTGCCGCACGTCGCGTGTTGGGACACACTGGTTTGGCAAGACGAAGCATCCTTCCCACACGATACCTCAAAGTAAACTGCCGCCAGGGCCGCCGCACCACACCCAAGCATACGGTCGCCTTGCGACAGTGACGTCAGGCCACACAGCGCTCAATCGGGCGGCCACTTCAAGCGCCTGACGACAGTGACGTCAGGGCGCACCGTCGAACACACGGCCGCCATGCACTCGTGCCGATGTGATGAGTCATCCCAGTAGACGCCCAGTAGGTAGCATATTTCCATATTTCCAATTGCTAGTAGGTACAGCGGGACGTGGCACTTGCGTAGGCCACGGACATATGCGCGCATGCGCGAGTAAGAGCGGGTGCGAGAGAGGAAATGTGGGGCCTTTTGCTCCTTGAATATACGACTCTGCCTAGGCACTACGGAGGAATTTCTTAGAGCGTGTTATATGCGCTTGTACCTAGGCGCGCCTGCAGAAGTCGCGGGGCGTGGTAGTGCTGAACCGCAAGTTGGCGGCTCGACGCAATTATATTTACACAATCGTGTTGTTTGCTAATGAAAACAACATGTCACTATTTCGCATTATTGGCGGCGCCTCCAGGACACCAAAGCGGCAACGGGGACATCAAAGCTAGACATCAAAGCTGCGCGCGCCAGGAGAGTATAAGATCGGCTGTCCGCTATCGCGGACAGCCAATTTTTTATGCGAACACCCCCTGGCACGTTTCGGCCTCCGCAGCCCCAACCCACGGGCCACCCTGCTTCTAGCTTTGATCCCCCCGCTGCCGCTTGGGTGCCCCGGAGATCCTGCGCCGCTTACTTTAATTTAACCTCAGGTGCTCTTCCGAGGCCTCGGTTTGCCGGTTACATCTGCCCTCCTGGAGCAGTGCTTGTAAAAAATGCTGTCTATCTTCGCGACTAACAGAGTGACCCGCGACTTCTACAACACCAGTGAGAACCTTGCCGCTTCAGAGGCAGTGATCACCAAATGGGGCGTACGTGCCCACTCCCTCACCGCGCGGGCAGTCAGCGGCGGAGAGTAAACAAACTCGACCCCCTTCCGCCATGCCGGCACGCCTAGGGACAAACGCACGCTACACGCGCAAAGAATCTTCTCCACCGTAGTGCCTATAGGTAGACTCACATATTCAAGGAGCAAAGGCCCCCAGATTTTCTCTCTCGCACCCGCTCTTACTCGCGCCAGCGCAGAAACGTCGAACGCCGTCAAAAGCGCCACGCCCCGTTGTACCTACTAGCAAATGTAAAAGCGCACCCATGTAAGGCTTCTCCTAGTTCCTTCCTCCATGCCTTTACCATGCTAAGATACCCGTCTAGATACATATATGTGTAAATGAGTGAATTATTAAGTGGGCGTAAGAGTTGTGATGAGGGAGTGCGGTTTAGTGTGGATTGGCGTGAATGCAAGTTTCAGTGAATGTAAGCTACCGTAACTAAATGAGCAAGGATGAGCAGTGAGTATGAGCTGAAGTCGTTGTGCATGTGAGTGTCGGTGAGTTTGAACGGCCGTGTGCATAAATGTGATTAAGAACCTATGAGTAGACGAGTCTGAACACTTGGCTTCCGAGATTGGGCGGCGCGCGCTGTCTTTCCCAATCTCTGCGGATGTGTTGAATGTTCTAGAGGAGCGGAAAACACGCAACAACCCTGCCTGTGGGGCTGTTTTCTGCAGCTGCCTAGAGGCGGCGACACAAATTTATGCTTGGCAGCAGCTTGCATCTCACTATATCTCACTAAACAAGGACAACTTGGCATTTTTTTCTTGAGAATATGACAGTTAACTGTGCCGTGTATTAACTAGAATGATCTAGACCATAAAATTCTATATTTTTGATAAGTTTGAACGAAGAGAGAGCAGCGGCAAGCGCAAGGTTGATTTACAAATATTTTTAAGTGAATTATGCACGTTACGGCATAACACACACAGGTGTTCGGTAGCGTTAATACTGAAATTACTTTCTGAAATTAGTACGATTGAATAGCCGACTTGTGTGCAGCACGGCACACACTGAATAGTACTAAAGACTACGTTGCTTTCGGTAAATGTTTTGCGCCAAGGTATAGAGTATACCAGGGCGGTAAAGGACTTTTATGCGTTGCATATTGCAATCACTCAGTTCAGCCCTTGAGCGCGGCAGGGCAGCCACCATTGAGGGTATGAGCCATTGTTCATTGCTGCGCGTCTCATATGTGGGTCTATTCTCTTTTAAGTTTGCTGTGTTTGTTATTAGGTTGCTTCTATTTTTATGCGTTGCATATTGCAATCACTCAGTTCAGCCCTTGGGCGAAGGCCGGGCAGCCCTGTGATGGCCGCGTTGTTCTGCTAACAGCTTTCACCACCACCGGGCAGCCACCATTGACCTTTAGCGCAACCACGTGACGTGACGTCACGACAGCCGGAGGAAAAGCTGGGCCCCAACTCGCGCAATATGCAACGCATTCTTGGCTTAACCAAGCTAAGCCTGGTCATTTTATTTTTGCCCTACTGAATTACGAAACTGAACCAATGGACGGTTTGCAAAAATACTGTTGCGCATGCGCGAACACGGCTGTCACGAGCGCCCTCTACATGGTTAGGTACGAGGAGCAGACGAACAACCAACGCAGCTATAGCGCGCCTTGAGACGACGGTTTGTTGTGGTTTTGATCGCGGTATTTTCGTGAAAAGGACGGCTCGTTGTGTTGCGCATTGTGCACAAAGTGTTTCACTAGCAAACGGAGCACGAGTTTATTTCGGTTTCCGTCCGAGAAGAGCTATCCGGCGAGGAAAGCAGCATGGATAAGCGACGGCCGGAGATGCCATCACAGCACACAACTTGTTCGCTCCTCGCAGAGCCGGTTGTCATCGCGCTATTTGTTGCTGCTGAATTTTCACATGCCAGCGCTACGAGGTTATATCGGCCTGCAAGCTTCGAGACACCCTTAAACGCAGCAGCATGTTGCCGGAATAGGGAAAGTTCAAGATGGACGAGGACGGACAGCGCTTGCGAACGCGCCGTGGTGTCACTCAGTTGTCGCTGACATGTTATTATACTAAATATTATAAAGTGATGTCGAAAGTGCGCCTCATATGACAATCGGAGCCTAGTACTACGCCACTGAAGTGATCGAAACACACCAATCGAGGGCAGTTGGCGCGACCGACGGGCAGCGCGGAGCGACCACCGGGCGACGGAGTTCGGCTGGTTTGCTCTTTTCTACCGACGGTGTACAGATAGCCAAATGTATTTCTTATTTAGCCTTTTAATATTGATGCATGAGTTAAAGAGCTAGCAAAAAACTATGCGTTCACTTCCTAGCAGAAGGTTCTTCGTAACCGGCGACACCCACGGCCAGCGAGCGACGCCTACCGTCTTCATCGATGGCAATTAGGCGCGTCGTTTGAGATATTCCCGTATTTGCCGCGCGCGAAAAAAGGACCGTCGTAACAAGTCAAACAGCTCCGTGAAGCTTTGCTTTGTTCCAGATGGGCCATATTAGTAGGATAAACTCTCCTAAGCGGAACATCATGCTCGGCGCGCTGACTTTGTCGGCAGCCGCCGATCGCTCGAGACGGCAGGCCTAGCAGCCGGTTGTAGAAGCAGCAGCAGCTGACGGCGCTTGTAATGGAAACGGAGCGGGCTATAAAGTGTTTATTTTCGTGAGTATTTTAGCGTCTGGACGATTATGTCGCGGTTAAATGAACGCAGGGCTGGTTCTCTCTGTACTCCGTCGGCAGCCAATAGCAACTAAGGCTAGCCGCCTTGCACGGTGGTCGCTGCGCGCGGCCACTCAGCGAAACCAAGTGCGGACACTCGGCGACACATCGGCAGCGTGTTTCGACGACGCGCACTCTGCTCTTTGTTGAAGGAGTGTATTTCGCTCGCATCAGCAGCCCCAAATATACGATATTTTTAACGTGATCTTCCTTCAGTGCCGAGCCTCAATGAACCTGGAGAGTAGTGGTAGTTATATATAAAGCAGATATTGCCACACGCGATCAGTTTAAGTGGTACGCTTCGAGAAGTCGGAGGTCTATGACATGTACGGAAACTGGAACGGAGTGACGGCGTCTTCAATTATTTTTTGGCGCCATGAACACACGGGGTTGCCGCGGCAGAGGCCAGGCAGCAGCCGAGAAACGAAACTCGCTCTCTAACCACACACTCTCGCACGCAGAGCACTGCAGCTTTGCCTGTTGTGCGCCAGATGGCGCTCACTATTTTGCAAACCGTCAATTGAACTCTGGCCATACCGGCAGCGGTAGCGGCAGTAGCGGTATGGTGTACTGGATTAGGGTAGTGTGTCGTCCGGTGGCCAAAAAGCGCCTCCTTTTGCGATGACGGCCGGGAGTACTGGAACACGCCGATCTATTGCAGCGCCACCTGTCGCTGCAGCCTGGAGTCATTGCTGGCAAGATTAAAAATTATGGTGCAGGGCCTCCTGGATTGGCACTTAGGGATGTCGCGGAGGTCATGCATGTACGTGTGGAGCACGCCGATTGCTTGCTGTGGTTTTTCCTGCCGCGTTCGCACATCCTTTATGTGTACGGCAAGAGCTGGGTTTGCAAATGTACTTTGTGTGTGTGTGTGTGTGTGTGTGTGTGTGTGTGTGTGTGTGTGTGTGTGTGTGTGTGTGTGTGTGTGTGTGTGTGTGTGTGTGTGTGTGTGTGTGCGTGTGTGTGTGTGCGTGTGCGTGCGTGCGTGCGCGTGCGCGCCCACACGTACATTGAGGTTCTTGCATAACGATCACAACTCCGGGTTGCTACAGATCGGACACATTGAGAACATTAACTGTATTCTTGCCCTTCAGCGCCCTTTTACGAAGCGAAATACGATATATCTAGACGTTAGCGGCTGCAATCATCACAGAGCAGTATTATTTTTTTTCTTCAGTGAAACCTGGCGACCGCTTTTCTGGCTGATACAAAATGAAAGGAATCCCGTGTAACCGACCAGGCACAGTGAAGGTGCTCTTTCCACGATTTTCATCTTCTTGTCTTTCGAAATACTAAGAATATATACGTGCTTAAACCACGGAACGAACGGACGAGTGTTCGTCTTCTGCAACCGACACGCTGAGCCATTGGCTGAGCAGACGATAAAGAACACTGCATCATATACGTTCGGAACCGTGCAAGCATAGACGGTGTTTTTGATGTATCTTAACAATCTGTATTACTTATTTTCTGCAAATTATAAGAATTTGAGTTCTGTTGTCAGAGTGTTTTAGTTCATAAATGCAGAAAGTTTTGCGCAACGTGTTTAAATTTCGCGCGCTAGGCACGCCGATCGATTGCAGCGTCCTCTGGTGGCGTTATTGCAAAAGCGTCCTCGGTTCTTGCATTGTTTCTGCACTGCCCCATTCCATACACCATAGTAGCGGCGCATCATCGTCGTTACGTCACGCCCGGTTGTTCTGTTTTTCTTTCGGCGACGGCGAAGTCGACTAGAAACGTGCTCACTGGGCGCTCGCTGACGGGTACTGTGGTTCCCGAAGTTTGTCGGTAAGTGCACGCTTTGTGTCAGTTATCCATGCTCAGTGACTCATGTTAACCGTAGGTAGAAACGACATTTACGCGCATTGTTGTCATGCGAATAATCTCGTCGCATGGCCCGCGATCTGCGGCATAAGTGCTTGAATGAATATTCCCGCTGTCTGCCGGTGCCTTGTTCTAGAAAGTTCCCTCGACGGTTAACGCAAGACAACTAACCTGTGCACTGTTAATCGACAGTTTATTTACTGTACTTTAATTGGTATATATTTCGCCGCGATGAATATTCCGCGTGTTAGTAACGCCGCTGAAGGCGTCTCTGGGATTACTAGGTCGGCGGACAAGTGCTTGCGCATTGAATAGCGGAACGCCGAACTAATCTCGTGTCTCACGTCATTTGTGAATTTTTGAAAACTTGGTAGTTTCGTTTGCGCCATGGGTATGAAAGTACGGGCGTTTAATCGTGACTTCTGCAATTCTCATTTGCGTCTCTAGCTTGGACCATTGCGCGATCCGCGAGTCATGCCAAAAACCTTGCTGCAGTGCTACAACAAAGGGTGCCTCAAGAAATTCGACCCCGACGAAAATGCGCCTGGTGAGACGCTTGCAGTATTCACTGGCATCGAATAATACATCAACCCGTTCGTGTGTGTTAATACCATCACTGATTGAAACTGCTCTGACGTACTGCGATAGGTTGTAACGCCTACTGCCCTACTCGTGTTACAGTTGCCTTTTTTCGCACACTGTTGAAACTGATTTTCCTGACGCGTCTCTACCACCACAGATGCCTGCATAAATCATCCAGGAAAGCCCGTGTTTCACGATGCCTACAAGAGTTGGTCGTGCTGCAAAGCCAAGACCACAGATTTCACAGAATTTTTAAACATAAAGGTGAAGTGCTTTTGTATTTATATCAGTGTGCTAATTGCAGTGTTATGGGAGTGAAGGAAATTATTTATTTGTTATTGTAGTACTTTATTTATAACATCACATTTATGGCATACAAAATCTCATTATTTCTTAAAAGTAGCGATTATGCGAGTTGTGGACTGTTTAGCGTTCAGGATATTTCCTGGACTCATGCTTGCCCTTTCTGTTACGGATAAATCTTTGTTTATGAATCGTTCATCTGTATTTGTGGTCCTGTCATAGCCTTATACTTGGGTTCAGTGATCTGTGACCAGTCATAACCTTGTGGAAGTGACCAGGGTCCACAGGTCACTGCGACTGTCTGGTAGCCAAACAGCTGATGTTCAAGGAATACATTGAGCGATGTAGCATTGATGCACTTGCTTTTTGTATAAATTGTGTGGTTTTCTTTAATAAAGAGTATTTTGCTTTCAGGGTTGTGCTAAATCCTACCATCAAGACAAGAAACCACCAGAGTCTCCAAAACCAGAAAGGAAAATTGATCCTGAACTTGAGGCTCAACTTGAGGTAGTTTATTTTTCATAATGCCAACAATGCTGATAAGTACAGCTGTGTCATAGAGGTGAATTATTCTTGTAGCTTTTGTAACTAACCATTTTGTCTAAAGCACTTGTGACATTTACGTGATCATTTTAAAAGAGTAAATTGCAGAATCACGGTTCAAGCTAGTGAATAGTGAGAAGCATGGAAAAACAGACAAAGGACAACTACAGTGAGGCATTGCATACATTGTATTTGTTTCTTGTGGGCATCTCTTTTTACACTACTAATTATAGTAACATAGCTTGATGATGGGTCTTGTAGCATACAGTCGGCTGTATATATTCTTTCAATCTCAACATGATCTCTCACGTACTGAAGACATTTAATCTAGCATGTTTATCGGCTGTTTCTATCCAGGTGCTCCACTTCGCGTATCATAATATCCCAAGCCATTACCACTCTTCATGAGACCAATCACTTGTGTAGAACTTCTTTTGTTTAAATAAATACTTAAAGCAGTTAATGCTAATAACTCTGACAGGACATGTAAACAGACCATACTTTCCTGAACTGTCGCAGAGAACAATTATAATGCCTTGCAATTATTGCTTATATATTATATTTCTATAGGCTCGGCCATCAGCAATGTCATGCCACGTATACACTAGTATAGTCAGGCACAACCTAAGAAGGCAGGAGAGGCACAGCCAGATGACCAAAGCGCAGCGGCTGATTGCCTCTGCAACCAGAGAAATAGTCCCACTGACACAACTTGGCCCAGTTCAATGCGTGGGCACCGGCCGTCCAGCTCATAACAACAGACTAGAGTGCGCCCCTTTGATTGAGGGTCATGTGCATCTGCCTTTGAGGGGCAAACGCCGCTGCCTTCAAAAGTTGTACCCGACTGTAGTTAGACATCATGGGGCCATGTCAGCTACGGCATCGATTCTAGGAACACTAGAGGGGGGATATTGGTAGAATTCACGGAAACACCTTCTTCAGAAAGTGTAGCAACAGGAAGTGGACCTGGAAAAGCCCCAATGGAGAAACAAGAAGTGAAATAGACTTCATACTCTCTGCCTATGCCAGCATAGTACAGGATGTAGAAGGGTTAGGTAGGGTAAAGTGCAGGGTAAAGCTTGCGATCCTTTGTATGCAAAACTTCATGACTTCAAGTGTACCAGAGAACTGGAAAAATGCCGCCATTATACTAATCCACAAGAAGTGAGATGTTAAAAGAACTGAAAAATTATAGGATGTTAGTTTTCTTTCAGTATTGTATAAAATATTCGCCAAGATAATTTCCAATAGAATAAGGGCAACACTTGACATCAGTAAACCAAGAAAACAGGCTGGCTTCAGGATGGGATATTCTACAATGGATTACATCCATGTCATCAATCAGGTAATCGATAAATCTGCAGAGTGCAATCACTCTATATATGGCTTTCATAGATTATGAAAAGGCATCTGATTTAGTAGAGATACCAGCAGTCATAGAGGCATTACGTAATCAAGGAGTGCTGGAGGCATATGTGAATATCTTTGGAACTATCTGCAAAGATTCCACAGCCACCTTGATTCTTCACAAGTAGAAAGTTGCCTATCAAGAAAGGGGTCAGGCAAGGCCACACAATGTTTCCAGTGCTATTTACTGCACGCTTGGAAGTATTCAAGCTATTAAACTGGGAAAGCTTAGGAGTGAAGATCAACAGTGAAAATCACAGCAACCTTTGGTTTGCAGATGACATTGTCCTGTTCAGCAACACTGAAGACGAATTACAACAAATTGAGGACCTTAACAGAGAAAGTGTGAGAGTAGGGTTGAAGAATAATATGGAGAAGACAAAGATTATGTTCAATAGCCTGGCAAGGGACAGAACAAGAGTTCAAGATCACCAGTCAGCCTCTAGAGTCTGTGAAGGAGTTTGTTTATCTAGGTCAATTATTCACAGGGAGTCCTGATCGTGAGAAAGAAATTTACATGAGAATGAAAATGGGTTGGAGTGCGTATGGCAGGCATTGCCAGATCCTGACTGGGAGCTTACAGCTATCATTGAAAGCATACAATCACTCCATTGTACTGGTGCTAACATTTGGGACATAAATTTGGAGTTTGACAAGGGAGCTCAAGAACAAGTCGAGGACCACACAGAGTGATGGAACGAAAAATTTTAGGTGTAACCTTAACAGACAGGAAGAGAGTGGGGTGGATAAGAGAGCAAACGGGCAAAGCCAATATCCTAATTGACATTCAGAGAAAAAAAATGGAGCTGGGCAGGCCTTGTAATACTTAGGTGGACAGTTAGTTACAGAATAGGTGCCAAGAGAATGGAAGTGCAGTCAAGGGCGGCAGAAGGTTAGGTGGGGTGATGAAATTAGGGTGGGGTGATGAAATTAGGAAATTTGCAGGTTCAAGTTGGAATCAGTTGGTATAGGACAGGGTTAATTGGAGATCACAGGGAGAGGTTTTTATCCCGCAGCGCACATAAGAATAGACATGAATCCTGCATGCTAGCACCACCCATGTGCCCTCGGCCCATAGTTCCACATGGTGCAACTGACTTTTTTGGTGACGTTTCAGGCTGCCAAGCAGAAACCGCCACAGCGTGCACAGATAACTCCAATCATTAGACCTGATGAGAATGACCCACTTGTACGGCTACGAAGTTCTGTTGGGTCAAGCCTGACTCCTCTTCTGAGTAAACTTTCCCTGGAGAAAAAAGCTGATGTCCCCGAAACTGACGGTAAGCGTTTTTCACACACACACAGCACTTGGGAGGGATCATCAGAAGTGTGTATCTGTGTTCATTGTTGCATTGTTGAAGGAGTTCCTTGGTCATGGCATTCACACACACACAGCAACATGAGGCTTGTATCATCCTTCTTAACCCTTTTAGGGTCGATTCTTTTTATTGCAGATTTCAATTCTTTTGAGGGACCTATCTTGAAAAATATTTGGCGTAATTTTTCTAGGGTGACCGTAAAGTGAGAAAAAAATATTTTGCATTGGTATATATGTACTCTTTATTCATGAATAACAATTATAAAAAAAGAAATAAATTTATAAGAATTAAAAATTTGATCCATTTTTATAGTTCAAAGCTTAAAATATATGCACACAAGAATATTTAGCAAGTCTTAAATGTTCTTGCTCTTACACTAATATTTACGACCATAGCCTAATTGAGCTGTGTAGGTGAGCGCACCCAAGAAAAGTGTGGTTGTGTGTCTGTCAGAAAAGCAAAACGTATGACAAACTTGCACTGATCTTATAGCCAACCAGAGGCAATTAGATATTGCGAGTCCCCCCCCTCCCCAAAGAAAGAAAAGGAAATGCATGCACAGCGGTATCCTTCCTATGCTCAGCCTTGTGAGCACTAAATGAGTGAGAAACAGGCGGTGGCCCTTTGAGCAATTAGTAACGAGATAGCCATCAGTTTTGCAAGTAAGAAGCCGAAACGGCTCACGGAACAAAACCCAAACCGTCGCCCGCCTGCACACGTGCCAATTCGCGAGCGGTAGTATATAGACACACCGGAGCAAACCAGCTGCCTCCTTCCCCGCACACACACTTTTTTGTTTAAATGCCCCCTGCTAGAATAATCACATTATTTCCTAGAGGATGTTGAAAACGTGAGGTATAACATGTGATACCACAGGTATTGCAATGTTGAGCATTGCATGTTATGTATCCAGTCCATATTTCTTGTATGGTTTAAAAGACCCCTCACCAGGTCCCATAGCAAATTTTGGTTATACGCTGGAAGTCGTTACGTGCCCTCTAAGGAGCATTCAGCCGCAATTTATTAATAGCAGTGATAGAAATATTTCAGTGCCGTGAACCCATGATTTCAGGAGGTAAGTGCCACTGCCAAAAGACACTCTACTCTACTTGCCCTGTCTAGCCTCCGCAAGTGAAATTCCTTCCCTGTGTTCTCCCATACCAGACCACGAGGATCGTGTGACGCATACATCATGGTCCCCACCTTCGTTTTTTTTCCCTCGCTTTTTTGCTGCGCAGCGCACTTTCGCTGACAATGTCACGCGCAAGCTGTTGTGTTTGTCTTGTTTCGCGCAGCGCAGAATCCAGAGCATGCGATTGTGCGCGCTGTGCACAAGAACACCTGACTAGCAGTATAAGTCAGTGCTACACGAACACTGAGGCCGACACAAGTGGATCACGGAGCATGATCGTGCGCTGGAACACGATAGAAAATGATTATCGTTTTGGTGTTAGCGCGCATGACTGCAAGATGTGGGAACAAGCAGACGAAATGGAAATACATCTCTCTTGCTGCCGAGCGAAGTAAAACAAATACACACAGACATTTGGGTTGCGTGTTTTATTATTTCTCTAAGCCTTAATTCGTCTATCGATGCAATAGACTGCACAAACAATACATGTTGCCTTGAATAATTCTCGAAGTCACAAGTCACTAAGAGTGACGTCACAGCAAAGACACGTTTGTAGGCACACTAGCATGTATAGCTCATCCCACCGGCTTGAACTGCAGCACCCGTGAAGAGAAGGGCAAGCAGTGTTCGGTTTGAAATTTCAGCTCTCTGTGGCGCGTAGCAATGTAATACTTAGCGGACACAATCGTTAGCACGCATTGTATGCATGGCACTTGTCGGCTCAAAATGGCCAGACCTGGTTAGGGCCCCCCCCCCCCTTTTTTTTAACAATGTTTCACGACTTGTACAGTTGTAGCCAGTTATTTATAATGAGCAATTGAACTTCATTTGCTGGACCTGTCAGTTGCCCAATATGTATGTGAAGCCCATTAAGTGCAAAAGAGATTGAACATGTGGCACTACTGCTATTGCAGATTTCTAAGGTTTGATGAATGCAAAGGCTTCAGCAAAATTTTAATTTCCCTGCCCATTGAGAGTTACTTCAAGTGATCCATGCTTAACTTTCCAGCTGACAGTGTTGTGACAGTTGGCACATCGTGCAAGAATGCTGGCTGCCGGCAGGTGAGTTCCTTTCTGTAGTAGTAATGGCTGGCAGCAGTATTGACAATAGTGATGCCTAACGTTGCAGTAATGATGGGAAAGTGGAGTACACTGTGGTCTTGTCTCGCTAATACATATTTAAAGGTAGTGGCACTTCCTCTTGTTTTCTCTGCCAACCTCCCTCTCACCTGTTGCTGCTATTATTAAGTGAAGTCATCATGAAGTGGACCATTTCGCACCCCCTGATCAGCAGCTTCTGAAGGAAGGACACATCTATTTTCTTCCTTTCTCAAGAAAATGGGTGCATCAGCCAGTGAGGATGAAAGAACAAAATTCTGCTGCCTTCAGAGTACAGCACAGTTCACTTAATATGATGCTGTAGTACAGTACTCAGAATAAATTGCATCAATGTAGGGCTAACTAACATGCATACCTTCATTTGCGTTAGAAGGGCTCTCTAGTTCTATATTAGTTTCCCAGTCGCCTTTCGTTCTGTGGCCGTAGTACATCACATAACAGCTATCTTTGACAACAGTGAGCCAACGTTACTTGAAGATTGCACAGTGGAGAAAATGCCTTCATTTCAACAACGCATTACTAATGGTGGATAAGTCTCAAATGTCATCAATTGTAATTAACCGATTGCCTAATATTCACAGATTACAGTTGGAAATATTGTTTTGGGAGACTCAGTGAAACTGCAGAATCAAAGCTGATTAGTGACCAAGGTGCGTTGACTTTGCAGTCCTGAAAATGGATGACATTCTTGTTCCTCAAATTTCTCCTGGAACAACTTGGTGCTCCACACAGTCTTGTCCTTTGATGCTCAAGGAAGGCATCGTCGGAAAATATGTGAAATCACTGCACTTCTTTGCATGCCTGTGGCAAGACACCTTCATGCTGGTACCATTTATTGTAATGCTTTAACTGGACACAGCATTAGCAGTGACTGGCTTTCGTTCCACAGTTATAAAGTAATGCTGGCAGTCAACAAGGTAATCATAGACTAGTACCGGATTTCTAGGTTTCCTGAGTGTTGTCAGTGGACAAGTCACGGTGTAGTTGAGAACTTTGTGTGCAAATGTATGGACAAAAATAAAAGTGATATAACATCCTTGGGTTCTTGTCCCTGCTGTTTGTGCCTGTGCAATTCTTCACATGTAAATTCAACACACAAGACAGAATGTTGACATGATGAAGACAAACGCTTGTATTCATGCTTCTATTTCCCAATGTTCTGTCTTGCATATCGAAGTTGTGCTTTTTCCCAAGATATGCTGAACAAGCAAGGCCCTTGGGCTGCCCCTTTTGTCAGTAGTTTAACAAATATATTATGGCAGATGGGTGCATAATTGGCTCTGTTGACCATTGTGGTTTGTTTTATATTTTATAAAGTATGCGTTCAATGAAAAAAACACAAAAAAATCATGAAAGCGTTCCAGTAGTTTTATGCAGCGACATGCCTGCTGGCACAATTTAACTGTATTAGCTTCATGACCTTGCAAGACGTGTTGAAGCATTATTCTTTCTTTTAAAGAACTGTGCTATATGAATGGCACCTCCTGCTGTATTGGTATCTGGCCTAAATCAACTGTTTCCACAGCAAATATTAATATTTTGTGAAAGAAATGTAGCATGTTCCCTACACCTGCAAACGTTTCCAACACCTCTGGTGTCCTTAGCATTCAGTCATCGTCATGTTAAAAATTACTTCTGCCTGTTCCCTTTTCAGACATACCAAGGTGAACAAAGCAACCTGGACACATGCTTCTACCATGAAGGCTTTCCAATATTTCACGAGGGGCAAGTTTTTTTTTTTTCGTCTACCTTTGTATGCCGCTAAATTGTTCACTGGGTAAATTCAAATGTGAACATTAGTTTGCCACCTGTAATTATTTCACTTGTAGTTTAAAACCCCTGCTTTCTAAAAAAACTACAGGATGAAGTACTGGACTTGTTGCCAACGTAAGACATCAGACTTTGCCAACTTCCTGGAACAGCAAGGTTGCACATCAGGCAACCACTTGTGGATTAAAAAGGTGAGAGACTGAAGTCTTCTTTTGTAAGATAATAAATTTTAAATTATGGCATGTAAATTGCAACAACAGTAAGTGCAAGGACTTGCTTCTGCCCAGGAAGTTCTCGGTACAACGTTAAACGTTAACTTGCCCGGAAGCACAGAGCATGAACAGCTAAGAATCTCCCAAGTTTACGAAGTAGAGCTAGTTGAGTTAGGGTTCAGTTTGTTCAATACGGGTGCTGTGTTGCCCTCCTTGCTTTTATTTTATTTTTGTCCAGTCTATCATGCTATAGTTTCATAGGAAGCATATTAAAGGGAACTCCACTGCTAGTGTCTAAAGGAGCTGCAGATATGACAACTCAGCCATCATTGGAATGATGTGTTGTACACGGATTTGCCTAAACTTGCATCTTTCTGGCTCCATGCTGCTGTGCGACTTTGCAGGTTGACCATTTTCAGCAATGTATGTGTGCGGGACTTGTTGCCTAGCTGCATTTTCAAAAGAATGATTGCTTGGAAATTTACAAAGGTAAAGTGTAGTAAACAATGCCACAAGCACCGAGGTTAGACAAATTCATGTATTACCCACCATTCCTGCAGTAGCTGAACGATTAGTGCCACAGTTCCCTCTAGTGCTGTACTTACACCAATACAACACAAGTTCTTATAGAAATTTTCAGCTTCAGAACAAGTCTTGCATTATATTTGTGTTTGTGACACATATAATCGTAATATTGTTTATTTTTCAGAGACCGAAAGTCCCCTTTGCGTTATGATTGTGGTTGCATTGAGCACGCACAGTGATTTTTTATGGAAACTCCATTTCACACAGATAAGTTTGAACTTGCCCCTGTATGTACTGCCATTTACTGTGTACTGTACTGAAAAATGGCATGAGCAGCAGCACCGACGGCAGCACCTTGTGACAGTGATTTCGTGTCACACAATATTAGTAATACTGGTGTAGAGGCACAGTCTTCATTAATACCATTGTCCATTTTGTTTTCTTTATAAGAAGCAGTTGTTCAAGATAATAATGTTTGTATCGTAGTTAAATACAGCGTCGGAAGGTATTGCTACTAGTAGTGCTTCTCTCGCCCGTGTTTTTGTTTGTTTTTATAAGATGCTTAGGTGACCTTTCACCTTTGCAGAAAACTACAGAAGCACAGACGTCATGCCGTTACGACTGGTACCAGACAGGAAACTCGGTGGTAATCAGCATTTTTACCAAGATGCCCATACCTGATGAATCATGCGTGGAAGCGAACCAGGTCAAGTTGCACCTGCACATCACCTTCGGTGAAGACCGTGCTGTCTTCGACCAAGTGATGGTACTTCATGGAGTAAGTCATGAACATTTGCACCCTTTTTTTTTTTTTTGACTCACTTAAACTTTTGCACTGAAGGTATTGCTGGCGACAGGCAGTTGCGGGACAACTGGAACCAGTGACATTCTTGAAGATATTAACATCAATTTTCCGCAATACCACTGCACCCTAAAGTTTGTAGAGGCACCATACCTGAGCTGCACTTGTTTGAGATCATGTGTTACTGTACTTCATAACACTTGTCCCAAAGATAAGGTAGTTGTATTATCCGTTATGTAGAAATCGGATGTCAATTATCATTATATAAAAGAATACAAACATGTCATTGGCATGACTATATTATAATACTATTCACTTATGGGATTTTGTCCCAATGTTTACGCCACAGCTATGGAACCTGCTATGATAGAAGGCTGTAGATTAATTTTCACCACCTGAGGTTCTTAAAGGGACACTAGAGGCAAACAATGAGTCAATGTACACTGTTATGGCAAATTCAAGTGGTCTTTTGGAGTGCTCCAGAGCTAGTCATCATACTTTAATGGTCATAAAAAGGGCGCTCCGACTACATTCGGCTGGTTCTTTCAAATTAGTGAACTCTAACTTGGCGCGCTCAGAAATTCTCCCACCAACAATGTCGGAGCAATTGCGAAATCTGGCCAGTTTCCGCTCGTGCGAGCGCTATGCAGCTTCCATCGGCACACTTGTTGGTGTGGGCTCAGGCCGTTTAGGTGGTTTCATAATTGTGCTGTGCTTTGTGTGCCTCGTGTCGATGATGTTGATGCGACGACATTTATGTATGTTAGCAGCACCTTCTGTTCTTCTTTTGCATCTACTGTGTGTCGTGCTTTGGTTGCACGTTAAAAAACTCCAGGTAGTCAAAATTAATACGGATTCCCCACTATGACGCGCCTCGTAATAAGATTGTGGTTTTGGCACTTAGAGCCCCAGGATTTACTTAATTGGTTTTGAGTCTAGGGGCAAGCAGTGGCAGCATCTTATAATGCAGAAAACTTACTGTGCTGGCATAGGGCTTGTCTTGCAAGTAACGGTCACTTGTGGCCCACCATTATTTGTCGGGCTTTCGCTCTCGTGCGCTGGGATGCTATAATGCGGTGTAATGTGACAGCATTCACTCAGGCATCACCAAAAGTTCCCCTGGGCCCTTGCTTCGTTCCCTCTCACTGCTTCGGAAAGTGACCTACTGTTCAGGTGGCTTATGCTTTCCCCGACTCATATCTGGATGACTAGATCGACCACCCGAAATTACCGTGCAATGTTTCCTTTTGCTTTTTTTATTCTGAGAGATTACTATCCCATTGCAGAGAAAAGAGCAAGCTTGCTCTTTGCCAGCACTTGTGGAGGTCATTCTTTGTTACTATACCAGCTTCGTGTCAGAGGCCTGCACAGAGTGAGTGCCTAATAGCACCAGCAATGGTGGGGCCACAATAAGCTGTTCTAGTGTGGTGCAGCTCATGCTTTTTCCTTTTTACTTGGGCGAGGCCAAAATACATCCACTCAATACAAAAGTTAATGCATATTGCTTACTTTATGTGCACCTGCCAACCTGTAAACATTAAAGTTCATTAAATCCAGCGGACACAACACTCAGGTGGAGGAGGAATAGCACACACTTTAATGCAATTAGCATTGTTAGCTTATTTCAGCCACTTCATTTCTATCTTCTTTATGCCAGGTTCTCTTCAATGAAGAGAATCCTGTGACATTTTTCCCATGCTGGTGGATTTGAACTCGCGTCACACAAGTTTCTCAAGTACGGCAGCTCAGTGCCATGCCATGAATGCCCGCAGGCAGAAAGGAAATAATTATTAGTATAAGCACGCAGTGGAATGACACCGGTGCAATTGTGAGGGACGCCCAAAAGGAGGGGGACTTCATGCGCCTGTTGCTAGGCAGCGCAGCACGTCCAGAAGGAAACACAAGGGCTCGAAGACCGAGCCCCACTTTTTGGAGAACAGAATACGTTTCTCGTAAAATCTTATAACAAGTCCAAGTTCATAAACTTTATGAAAAATACGGGAAAGTTGGCAGGTATTGTGGCAACGGGAAGTTAATGCTACGTCATCAGAATGGCGTGGAGAGGCACTGCAAGAACATGGTTAAACTGGGCAAGCTCTTTCCCTGTGCATTGAAATGGACCACCATTAGCTTCTATATAATCTGTTTTATACTATATACTACCTATTTACAAATTGTATTGGACATGTCACATTATGGGAGCTGGTATTGGAATTTCATAGGTGACAGCACCAATCCTTTCCTAGATTTGCATTGTTTGTTGCTTAGCGATGCACTGTTGTCAGTAAATGTGCCGGTTCTGAGACTAAGTATATTGACCTATCACTTAGGCTTGCCTTAATAGTTGCCTTTAGTGTCCCTTAAATATGTGACCTTTATTTATTCCACCTTCCATCAGGATGCAGCAGCTATGGCCATATTGCTGACTAGAAAATGGCACTAGGAAAAACACTCACGAAAGCACTGCATGTCCTATTTTTTCTGTGCAACAGGTGATCGATGTGGAGAAAAGTTCGGTGCAGTACCTTGGGACCAAAGTAGAAGTGAACCTCAAGAAAAGGGACGCCGTCAGCTGGAGGCTTCTGACGCTTCCACCACCAAAGCCGCGGATTCAGGATGGCGATGGAGACATTGAAGATACATGAAACAAGCCTCTTGCCAGGCATGCTGCATTGCAGCAGTTCAGGCAGGGAGATGTTGAAACGTTTCATCTAACATTAAGGAATGGAACACCCTAATCAATGAGATGTGATTATCATTAAAGAGATTTGACTTTGTTCCACTTTCTCTCCACTCCCTAGCTTTCCTTCTAATCCTGCGAAGGGTAAGCAGTGGCCGCATGTACATCAGTTTCCGCAAGTGATATCAGTATTTAGTCACTTTGTGCACATGAGAGAATTTGACATATACATATTTTATTTTTTTCAAGCATTAAACATTTGTCATCAATTTCAAGTTTATACTGCCAAGTAATCGTAGCTATTTGCCTATCATCCTTGGTACTGCAATGTTAACAGTTAAGTGACAATATTTTAATACAAAGCTTCCAGAAAACCTGGATTCTAGGTGTAAAGTAGCAAGTGTGCAATTTCATGGAAAAGCCTGAAGCATCACTAGCAGCTTATATGTGTGGATGTGAAAAATCAAATCCAATTGTGGGTTTCATGTCCCCAAGTAACACTGCAACTACGAGAAAGGCCTTAGATGGGGGCTCGGTGAATTTTGACGTTGCAGTTTTGCATTCTGCACAGCAGCGATTTGAACCTGCAACTTCACACTCAGCAGAATGTTATAGCCTCTGCGCCAACGTCGCGGGTCGAATGCGAAAAGGTGCAAGATATTAACAAAGCAATGCATTATAACAATCTTTGCAGAACTGGCAGAAACAAAATTTTGCACAAGCAATTGCGGTGTGTTAGTGACTGAACAATCACAGGTGCCACTGTGTGGTGATGCATTCTGGTGTTTTAATCGTCCATCTGCATTCATATATGAGGGAATGCCGCTGCCAAAGCAGTTATCTACAAGTCCAACATTCCTTGTCTATTTGTGTACATATATTCATATATACAACGTCGGTTGCAATTCTTCGTAATGTAGCGACACGATTGGTGTAACCCGTACTGCAAGCCAGATGTCACATTTGACCCCTTTCTCTCGCAATTCGGTTGCCGTAGGACCTTGACACTATGTTCCAAGAGTCCATGTAACGGTCCATGCACATGGATATACATTTCTGAAAGGTCAAAGAGAAAAATGTATTAACCGTGAATTATGGCATAACATTACGTGCAGCTACTAAGTAGCACACATTATAGAGAGAGCTATGCAGGTTGCATGCTGATTTGAAAAACTGTCGAAAGATTCCCAGCTCCTTGGCTGTAGGTATTGCGAACATGGACAAGCATAACACTTTCTATAAAAACGATGAGACCCATTACTGTATTAAACCAGCTGCAAGGTCGACACCTTGCATCCCCACCAATTGGGGGCTTAGATGATGACGAGCCTAGTGTCCCTTTATATCGTCCCAACGCTCCCTTTGGGAGACTAGATGAGCCTTCAAAACATGGCACGTATGTGCACACAATGGGGCCAAGAATTTGGTGATTTAGACAAACAGATCATGTCTTCGAATGGAGAATTTAAAGGTAACTGGGAACGAACAAGTATCGTGCAACTGAGAAGTCGGACAAGATAAATGGATAATAACACAGACTCGTCACTGCGCGCTGCGTTTTCCTATTAATCTACGCCCTCAATAACAATGCGCATCTCAATATTTTTCGGAAGCAGAACGACGTTTCAACACCAACACACCTGTTCAGAGTTGTCCAAAGACGTTCCGGGCTTGGAAATGCACTTCTTAAAGCACTTCTCAGTCATTTTCTGAAACGAGATTCGGAGCTTAGCGGTCAGCGCGAGCTAAGACCACGCGCACCGCTCGAGATGACCTCTACAACGGCCGCCTCGCACGTGTCGCATGCGGCAGTGTTTAAAGGTTTCGGTCAACAACTGACGTATGTTACGAGCAAACAAGAATAAACACAAGCGAGTGTAGAAAAGTTTCAGCGAGTCTACGGCTAACAAAACGTGCTTCTGTCACAATACGCGCGCAGCCGGCACACACAGGTTAGTATGCGTCCGCTAATCGTCACCTGCAATAACTCCTGAGCATTTGCCACAGCGATTTGCTGCTTGACCTGGTCCATCAACTCCTCCTTCTGAGCCCCGGTAAGTTTTCCAGCCGGTAAGCCATCCATCGCAAGTGTCGTTGTCGAATAACAAGCGAGGGAGCTCTACGAAATCAGAAAAATTAACAACCACGTGATAAAAAACTACCCGGCTCCTCGCTAATTCCGCAAGAAAAGAAAAGCAAAAAAATGAGGTTACAAGCCAATCGCTGAGCCAATCCATGCCATGGCAAGTGTAGCCGCAAACCACTACCAAAACCGAAACCAAACAAAAACTAGTTTCAAAGTTCTACGTAAAAAACGTAAAAGCTAGAGCCCAAAAAGCGCTTTAAGTTAAATTTTATTTCTACCACTTGAAATTATGGGTTGTATACGTAATTAATTGATACAGCTGTGGCATTTTGGTTTTACCACACTGCGGCTTTGCTGAATCAGTCTCCTACACAAGCACGCGAAAACGCATCGTATGGAGGTTGCGATGAAGTCTGCTAGGACCCTCCAACTTATTTCTAAGTTAAATAGTTGCTGCTCAATCGCGCATCTGTCCGCGCCTTTAACTCATGTAAGTACCAAGTTTCGATGAGCGTTTTCCCGAGTTTGAAATATTAGCGTGGCATATTAGAAGTCGTATCGCTCGTAACGCCGACTCTTCGTGAAACCGCGGTGTAATACATTACAGTACAATCCGTGTTATGGCTTTCAGGTTCGCTACTGCGCTACCAACGCTGGAGAAAACACGACCAGCAATGATTCTCCGGATATCCTCCAGCTGCATTTGCGAGCAGATTCTAAAGTTCAGAAGATCAGTAAAGCCATGAAAGCATACTTGGAGCGAGCCAAGGCATACGGTAATATCGTTCTTTGATCAAAGAAAATGTTACCGAAGTTTCGAAGATGCTCACTTGGAAAACTAAAAGTGCGCTCTATATCTCAACCCGATCGCTATCCTGGAAACGGGCTTTTTGTGACGTCCTAGCGTGTCTTAATAATCTTCAGGTACAAACCTAAGGGATGTTGCGCGTTACCTTGTGGCGTTTTTCAGATAATTTTATAAAGAAAGAGCAACATGAGTTTGACCTTGGGAAACGGCATCTTGCAAACATGATGGGTGTTGATGCCGACGAAATGACGCAGGATGACATTGACGTGAGTTGCCCGTTATGCATACCCGCAATTCACAGATCTCAACTAACGTCAGTCAACTTCTTGTTTCTTTTAGAGAGCCATTCGGTATTTGATGCCTTCAGGCCTACATGAGCCCAAAGCTCGACCAATAATGAAGGTAAATGCGCTTGCCTTTTTCTGCGGTTTACATGTGAAAATACAAAAATATTATATTTATCGAAATCTCGATAATTTTCATTTCTAGCCTCCCGAAGACGTATTCCCAAGAGAAAAAGGTTAGTTGAAAAAATTCCTTGTTTCCGATTAGTGCGGTTTGTTGGTATTATGAAACTTGAAGCTTAGGGATAGTGCAGAAAATAATTTGCAAGCAAGCATTTTACAGCTTGGACACAGTGGGCCCTTTTTAGTATGGATGTGGAAGTCTGTAAACAACTCTAGTGCTGCATCTTTAACTGCTTGGGAGGTTAGCTCACAGAAATAGGTACTCGCAGTAAGGACAACTTTTTGGAAACTACAATTTTGGGTGCATTGTAATGTAGCACCACAGAAGCAAAGAACGCAATACTAAGGTTAGTGGCTTTATTTTGCACACTATGCTATTATGCCAAGGAGGAATAATTAAATTTGTTGTCATTATGTGTTGTACTGTGTATCTGTTGCGTCTCTACAGCCGTGGTTGGCTGCCGAAGATTTATTGAACTTGAGGAGCCAGGAACAGTCTAGCAAGCACTGGCGAGGTGTTCGATCTGTGAGGCGCACTCGTCTTAAAGGACCAGTGCCTTCAAATGCGCACTTCATTATTGTCGTCTTCTGGCGACATGTCAGTATCATGTAATTCAATTAAGTGTTTTTTTTTTATATTGTGTACAATTGGCTAAAGTACCCATGGCATTGAGCAGGGCATACGATATAAGGGAAAGAAAATGCAACTAAAAGCAGCGTAATTGCACAGACAGTGCTCTACATATATTCACCCATGTAGTATGAGACATGATCGCACAAAAGCTATGCAGCAGATTAAAATAGCATTCTTCAAACTCATGAGGTACACTCCTAATCATGTGATTGCGTGCACTGCCTATGTTAAGTTTATCATGCTGGCAGCTGTCCTATCAAGGAGGTCCAAAGGCAACTCTTACAATTTCATCCTTTCAGAAAATTTTCATATTTCTAATTGGATACAGCATGGAGCATCCATTTACTGCAGTGAAGCAGCCAGGATGTGTAGTACATGCCTAGGGGGCTTACACATTTCTCTCATTTTCATAGCATCAACTTGCAGAAATACTTTGCTGTTCAAACTATTGGATATTTTTTTTTATCACTAGCAATATACCTCAAGCGCCCGAATTGCTTCATGCAGCACTGTTTGAACACATCTTGTAATGTTGTGATGCCTTGCTTATGTGCAGCTGCGCAGTTCGACTATTCTGGAAGGCCGTTTCACTACCTCTTCTACACAACGAGGCCCCACTACTACGCCGTGTTGCATGTGAGAAATGAAATTAAATTCACAACTTTGTTTTATAATGCATGAATGATACCCCAGCCACACAAGACACTTTCAGTCTCTATTAAGCCTGATTGGGGTCGACTGTACCTATTGCAATCGGCTATCTTTCACGGGTTTTGTTAAGGAGCCATTCATAATCTAGAAATTCGATCCCAATCGGACTTGATCATGATTGACAGTGCCCCATGTTGTTGAGGTATAATGTTGGCACCCGTGATCTGCATTAATATGCTCTGAGCACCCTAAATGCCTCTATTTGTTCTACGTTGTGATTTTCAGAAATGTACACGCTAACATGTTACAGTAGTTTTCTGAAATTGTGCACTATTTTGCAGAGCTTTCACGAATTCTTTTAGTATTTGGTGATTTGCAACAAATGCCTAGCTGGTAACTGATAAAACAAGAAGCTGAGAACTGTACAAGTGATGGATATAAAACAATAAGCGTAATGCTAAAATATACCTTAGACGCAGTAAGGGTAAAAGCAGACTAATTTAGGCTGGTACTCTTGCAAATAAATATGCAGCCTTAGAACAGAGAGATGAAAATGACATAGAGGTAATGAATGAAACCGTAACAAGGCTGGCATAAAAAGCAGCAATTGAAGTGGAAGGTAAGGCACCAAGGTAACCAGTAGGTAAGCTCTCCCAAGTAACAAAGGACTTAATAAAGAAACAACAAAGAATGAAAATGTCCAATTCAAGAGATCAGATAGAATTCATGGAACTGTCAAAACTTATCAGCAAGTAGAAAATAAGGGATATGCGAAATTATAACATGAGAAAGACTGAGGAAGCAGTAAAAAATGAATGCAGCGTAAAGTCAGTGAGAAGGAAACTTAGCACAGGAAAAACCAAGATGTGTGCACTGATATATAAGCAGGGTAATATCATCGGCAATCTTGATGATATAGTAAAAGCAGCAGAAGAATTCAATACTGACCTGTACAGTACTCGGAGCAGCCACGATACCTACATTTGAAGTAGTAATGAACAGGTTACAGGTACTCCTTCTGTAACTGGCGATGAAGTTAGAAGGGCCTTGCAAGACATGAAATGGGGAAAAGCGGCAGGGGACGATGGAATAACAGTCAATATAATCGAAAATGGGAGAGGCATAATGCTTGAAAAACTGGCAGCCCTTTATACGAACTGTCTATCAACTTACAAATCCTATACAAATGGCAGAATGCCAACATTATACTAATCCACAAAAAGGGAGAAATTAAAGAATTGAAAAATTACAGACCCATTAGCTTAGTTCCAGTATTGTATAACTTATTTACAAAGATCATTTCTAATAGAATAAGGGCAACACTTCAGTTAACCAAGAGAACAGGCGGGCTTCAAGAAGGGATACTGTACAATAGATCACATCCATGTTTCCCGCCAGGTAATCGAGAAATATGCAGAGTACAATCAGCCTCTCTATATGGCTTTCATAGATTACCGAAAGGCATTTGATTCAGTAGAGATACCAGCAGCCATAGAGGCATTACGTCATCAAGGAGTACAGGAGGCTTACATAGATATACTGAAAAATATCTACAGAGATTCCATAGCTACGTTAAATCTCTATAAGAAAAGTAGGAAGATACCTATAAAGAAAGGTATCAGACAAGGAAACAATCTCTCCAATGCTATTAACTGGGTGCTAGGAAGAAGTATTCAAGCTATTAAACTGGCAAGGCTCAGGAGTTAGGATCAATGCCGAATATCTCAGCAACTTTTGCAGACAACATTCTCCTGTTCAGCAACAGGGGGCAAGTTACAACAAATGATTGAGTATCTTAACAGAGAGACTGTAAGAGTGGGACTGAAGATTAATATTCAGAAGACAAAGGTAATGATCAATAGCCGCGCAAGGGAAGAATAGTTCATCATCGCCAGTCAACCTCTAGAGTCTGTGAAGGAGTCTGTAAAGGACAGTTACTCACAGGCAACCCTGATCATGCGAGGGAAATTTGCAGAATAAATATTGGTTGGAGCGCATATGGATGATATTGTCAGCTCCTGACTGGAAGCTTACCATTATCATTGAAAAGAAAGGTGCACAATCAGTGCATTTTACCGGTGCTAATATATGGGGCAGAAAGTTGGAGACTGATAAAGAAGCTTCAGATCAAGTTGAGGACCACGTAAAGAGCGATGGAACAGAGAATGTTTGGAGTAACATTAAGAGACAGAGAGAAGTGTGGATCAGAGAGCAAACGGGAATAGCCGATATTCGAATTGGCATTAAGAGAAAAAAATGGGGCTGGGCAGGGGATGTAATGCATAGGTTAAATAACCAGTGGACCATTAGGGTTACAAAGTGGGCGCCAAGAGAAAGGAAGCGAAGTATGACAGAAGACTAGGTGGTGGGATGAAATTAGGAAATTCGCAGGTGCTAGTAGGAATTGGTTGGCGCAGGACAGGTGTAGTTGGGGATCGCAGGGAGAGGCCTTCATCCTGCAGTGGGCATAATTGGCTGGTGATGATTAAAAAATAGAATGATGGCACTGTGGATAAGGAAACAAATGTGGGTAGACGGTAGTAAATGCTAGTTGGGAATTAAAAGAAGAGGAGTTGAGGGCAGGCTATAGGATGTGTAGAATAGAAATTTAGTGTCAATTTAGCAGTAAATGCAAGAAAAATGTGTTAGGGCATTACATCGCACCTCTTTGAGATCCCGAACCCATGATTTAAACAGTGTTCACTGCATTGCAAAATGTTGTTTGGGAGCTCACTCAACACACTTTGTGGCTCTTTGAGGAGCGAAGTGCAACTGACAGTGGTGCGGAATAGAACACTGTCATTTGCACTATATATATTATATATACCTCAATCCTGTGACCGGCTTCCAGCACTTCAAACAAATGCACTTTTTTCCACTTTGACACTCGTAATGCTAAAGCATAAAAAAATTGAGAAGGGAAATGCTCTAGAGGGTGGTAAGAATTAGATGGAGCGGCAAGATTAAGGAATGTACATGTACAGGGTGAATTTAGATGATTAGGACACTGATAATTGGAGCTCTTCATGGAGGTTGCTGCTATTGCTGATGATTAGTAGCAAAACAACTTTGAGTTCTACGGAACATTTACAGGACAAGCTTTAAGGTGGTTTGGTACGCTTAAGATCGTAAACGGGAATACATGGCGCAATAACGACACAAGGACGAAGCAGGAACATGGGATGAGCGCTCGTCCCGTATTCCTGCTTCGTCGCTCGTCCCGTGTTCCTGCTTCGTCCTTGTGTCATTATTGCGCCATGTATTCCAGTTTACAATTGAACTACCAACATGCCCAAACATCTTCCCTGCTAACGCTTAAGATCTGTTAGTTGTTCAATAACAACCTGATTAAAGAATATGTTTTACAATTGCCTGCTAACCCTCTATTAACCCTCCACCTTGTGTTTTGCACAGTAGGTTAGAACGTGGGAAAACTATGAACAAACATCAGGCCTAAGGGTTTGACATAATAAAGGTTGAATAATAATGGCAGGCCAGTGACTTATGGCGACGGCTTAGTGGCTTTGACATTCTGCACCTGATCATGAGGTCATAAGTTTCATTCTCGGCCACGGTGCCCACATTTTGATGGGATCAAAATGCATAAACACTCATGTACCATGCATTGGGTGCACGTTGAAGAACTCCAGAAGGTCAAAGTTAATGAGCTGTCCACTACTGCTATTCTCATAACCTGCTGCATAGTTTTGTACATTAAACCCCACAATTTTGAATGGTAGACTAGTGCCAACCCTATTCTCAATTTTGCTGGACATCGATGTTTTCGAGAGTGGTCGTAAATTTAGGTTAAACATACATTGAAACCATTTGTCCTGGCAATCCTGGCAAAGTTTGAAATTCCAACTGTTCAAATATTGACAGACCTAGTTAATGCACATGATGAGTGGTTAATGTATCAGATATTTCTGACAAATTATAGTGCATAAACACGGCCATTATGTACCACCACAAGTCTTTTTTTTTTTGTCATTAAAGGATGCAGTCACTCATCTGGCAGAACTGAACCGCCTGGAAACCCGTATGATCAACAGAGGAGTGGCAGAACCAGCAGCTGAACAAAAGTTGTAAGTTTCTTAACCTATATTGGAGGGAGGGGGATGGGGGGGAGTTGTTGCCTGACTTTCAGTGCATGCAGCTACAAAACCCACGAATCTCCTTTGAAATGTGCCCCATATGTTCCAATATGCAATTAATGTTTATTTGTTGTTCAGTGCTAGCATCATCTTGGCACTAATTCTCCCTTTTTAGCCTGATTCTCTTCAACTCTTCTGGTTAGTACTCCTGATTTCATGGTAGCCACATGCTGCAGGGAGCTCCTAAAAATTGTGGTAATTTCATAAGTGAGGCCCAAGTATTACTTATGAAGTGCACTAGCATGTGAAGTCTGTTACAATACATGTACTAACACGAAGCACCTGGTAACACAAGCGCAGACTAATGGTAAGGATGAATTTGAATTGGGGCATGACAGGCACCATGACAGGCAGCATGCCATTCATTCTACATCACCCTGCTAGCTCATCTCATGTGCAGTTGTTGGTTGATAACATAACACTAGCTTATTTCCAACCCTCGTTTGGAGAACTGAAGTTCTTCATAAAACACACTGTTCGCTCCTGCATTAAAAGCTGCTTTAAGAATTTGGCAGAGGCACACTGTTTATATGTGGGAATGCGAAAGCATTAGAGTCTCTTTGGTGAAGTGCTTTCGATTGCTGTTTTCAACCTGCGTTGAAATTCTTTCAGCTGATTCGGTGTGTGCATGTGTTTGCATATACATTGGCCACAAACTGGCTCATTTTATACGCTCTTGAGGTGGGCTCCAGATACCATCGCAGTTGACACTGCACCAATGAAATTTGAAAAGCAAGTGACGTACAGGGGTCAGCATCCTCTTTTTATACACTCAAGATGTGTTGCCACCTCTTCCCCATTGGTCCTAGTGTTTGCACAATGAAGCATGCACTAGGACACACCTTTAGTCATCAAGGTGGCCGCGACATGATATGTGCAATGATGCACACACTAGGCATACCTTTAGTGAGCCAGAACCTCGGAGTGGCCATGGCATCATTGCAGAGTGCTCATCTCGCACCCCGAGGCCCGGGTTCAATTCCCTCCCAGACAGAAAGGTATCAAATTTCCTTTTCAAGGCCATTAATTTACTTTGTTTGCAGGAACGTCCCTGAGAAATCCAAGCAACAACAATCCAAACATTTTTGACATGTTCTTACTCTTTGCACCATTGGCTATTTTTGGTGCCATCGATCGGGCACGCTGCTGCCGCCAATGAATTTTCGCTTAATGGGGCATATAATGCGTTCGCATTAAGGCATCCATACGATGTGAAACGTCGTTTCGTCCTACTCGAAATATATACACTGAAGGAATATGAGTTAGCGGTCTGAAAGCATTTCTGGGTGTTTTTGCCTTGCAAGCATAGACTTCTAACAGCACTTTAAGCATTTTTCTCCCAGGAGTACTCGGTTATACCTCTATATCAAGAGAAAAACAACATGATGTTTTGTTGTAATTGTGTAATGACAAACTGTTGCTGTTCTACATACAAGTTTGTCAATATACAGGGTGGTCATTTTTATGTTTTCCAGAATTTTTGAAAGAGGCTTTTGCGGAAAGAATAAGTGAAACAACAGTGGCTTTTTACGGAAAGTTTGATGGCGCATATCTCCAAACTGGTGTTAATTTGAAAATTTATTGCAAATGAATACACCTTGCAAACTAACTGGCTACAATTTGTAAATTGTGATATGTGCTGTGAAGTAATTAATTAGGAAATGAATTAGTGGATTTTTTAATTAGTTGAATATGTGTTTAGATTTTTCATGCTAAGAATGTCCACTTCTATGAGTAATCCAGCTCAAGGACTGTAATTGTTATCTGCAACAAGCGATTCTTAATAATACCAGCAAGCTTAAAAATGATCACACCATGTAGTTCAGGAGAACCACAATAACAGTGCACAAGGTATTAAGTGCCATGCAGGAGATAGTCTGTGTAGAATTGTAGCAATTCATTGTTTGTGGCTTGCGCATGCTGTTGCATCACTTTCAATGATGCCCTGCATTTTCGAAAGAGAAAACGAATCGAGTACTTACTCTATTTTAGTGTGTACTTTCTTCCTACAAGATTTGCTAAAATGTGACACAAGCGCTAGATTCGAATAAAAACAAAAACTACCATAATGACAAGTTATCATCATTAGCATTAAAAGTTTCTTTAATCCTATCCAAGCCTTACTTGGAGCTGCAGTAAGTTTTTGCCCACTCTGCAAGTTCATTAGACTACAGTTTATTCTCGGCATTGCAGTGAGGCTGCCATGATCTGCAATGCTTTTAAAAAATCCACGTCTCAAATGCCATAGACAGCACTGAAAATGCAGTACTCTGGGCGGTTGACAGAGATTACGAAGCCTCCATCAGCAACAATCAGTGACACACAGTTTATTGTAGCTTCGATGCAATAACTTTTTTTTGCCACTTGAGAGGGAAGTGCCAGTATTATATCTCTCTTACCATGAAAAACTGGTAGGTGAGGAATAATGGGAATTGCATTTATAATTTCTCGAATTATGAAAAACATGGTGCATGTTACAATAGTGGGCATTGCATCTTTTCGTCTATGGCCATGAAAATCAGGTGTGCATTACAATCGACGGCGCTTTATCTCGAGTAAATACGGTAATTAACTTAGTTGTATTGGGCAGTGCAGGATGTTTGTACATAGCTGATGAATAACATGCGCACTTCACGTTGTGTCTGCTAGAAATGTTCAAGACAGCATCTGGCTTCCAAAGAAGGATCTTGAACTGCTGCTTCTGGAGACATTGAAAGATCTTCAGGTGATTTCTCACATCTTTCTAGTTTTCGCACCCTCCCCATCCATGTTTGGCCTGAAGTGTAGAGAAACCCTGACTTTGCTAGTTTCTTAGTGTTGGTTCTATTTTGAGCAATAACTAAGAGGTTGGTACCATATGAGCATACTATATATATGAGCATACTATATTGGTGAAAGCTTAAGAGTGCAAGAAACATACTCGCATAGACGCACATGCTCACACATACAAACACTGAAGGACCCCTCCCCTTCGCACAGTTTCATGTGTTTGAATTTGTGAGTGTGCGCATGTATGTTTGTGTGTCTTGAACTCTTCAGCTTTTGGTACAGCTTCAGCACATTGCTGCTCAACATCAGCACATTTTACTCTGTATCATGACGTTACAATAATGCCAATGATTTCATGTCTGCATTTATTGACCAACTCCACTTTCACATCAAATTTAAATATTTTCCAACCAACAAACTTGCTGTGTCATTCTTTTACATGTGAGAAACACGTGGTAGAGTTTCTCTAGCATTTAAAATACCGTATATTTACACAATTCTACCATACCACTGATTGTAGCATGCAGTTATATTATCGCCCAAATACAATACTAATGATAATAACAACTTGATGTGGATTCTACCGCGCACATCAAGTAACAAAACCTGAGCCGACGCGTATCATGCTGAAACGATGTTATGGAACATAAAAAGGCACACAGACACACACACAGCTGAATCTTAGTGGAAAGTGGCTGTCAGAGCCCAACAACACCCCCTTTTCGCTGTCTGCTGACCACAGAAAATCATCTTGAGTTCCACTTAGTGCATTAGAAATGCCGCAGTTCTGGAAGCTCATGCAACCATTTTCTGCGGGAAGGCATTCTACGCACCACGGACCGACCTTGCGATGTCTCCGAGCGTCACTTTCTTCAGACGACCTATTTGAGAGCAGTGTGGCTGACTACCTTGCATTGAGCTTTCTCTTTTTTTTTTTTAGTAAGAATTGTTTTTATTTTTTATATTGAGTAAAATTAGTTATGATCAAAACACACATGTAAATGTGAACGCACCTTTTATTTTAAAGATGTGCGTGTTAGAATCGCCCAAATATGGTAACATTAATGCACGGCTGCTTTGTATATACAATACAGTTGCCTGTTCGCAGTTGGACTATGGATGCTTTGTGCATGGCTCAGCTCGAAAGTGTGCGTTGGAGGCTCTTGACCCAGTGCATCATCTTGGACTGCACCTGTGTTCTGGCACTTTCCGAATGTCCCCCATGCTAAACTTGCAAGCAGAAACAAACCAGTTGCCTTTGGAACACAGAAGACTATTTCTTGGAAACACATACGTAATGAGGGTTTTGTCAGGCTCAACGCACCCTTGTAGAATACGATTTGCATGTCTGCGCTTTGTAACACATTTTAGCAGCAAACCAGTAGTCATTCCAACCTTTTTATCAGATACCAAAAACTAAACGCAGGCCTATGTCAGGAGATAGGCAAAAAAGCATTTTTACAGAATGAACCTTCTTTTGCTCCTTGGAAGGTGAAGCACGCCTAATGCGACTTCAGGTTAATGAAAAACAGGAAACACTCTTCACCAAGAGAGGCTTTACTAAGTGAATATTTTGAAATAGAATCGAAATATAATTTACACACGAAATATTTTACAGACGGATCAAAGAGCCATGATAAATGTAGGTGCTTCAGTCACATCAGATCATTTTGAAAGACAAATTAGACTTTCTAGTCATGCTACTGTGTTTACTGTAGAATTCTATGCCATCTTGTCAGCTCTTGAAGACACCCTGAAAAAATAAATTTTGCAATCTGTCATATTTAGTGACTCTTCGAACTCTCTTCAAGCTCTCACATCTAGGGGTACTGCCGAGAAATAATTTACTGAGAAAAATACAAAATCAATACGCCAAATGTCATAGCAGATGTTTAAACAACACTTTCTGCTGGGTTCCGAGTCATGTAGAAATCCCCTGTAACAACAAAGCAAATTTTATGGTGGCTAGCACCAAAGATCTCGAGCTATATGATGTCGGCCTACTTTGGCAGGATTATAAATGCACATTAAAAAGTGCAGTTGCAAAACACTGGCAGAAACTATGGGATCAGCAAGATCATAACAAGATTTATATGTAAAAGCTGTTTTGGAAGAATGGCGCAGTTTGCACCGCAGAGAAAGATTTCACGAGGTATAATCCTATGTTGCCTAAATTGGTCACACAAAGCTGACCCATAGTTACCTATCAAATAATAAACCACAACCAACATGCCAACACTGCAGTGAAGTTTTAAATGTGCTACACATTTTAATAACATGGTACCAGCTTAGAAAAATGGAGACAAGTATGTTTTAAATGCTTTTACGAGCAAAGAATTCCGTTTCATCCCATGCTTTTATTGAGCAATGAGGTGCTTGTGCCACATCAAGACATTTTGAAGTATATAAAGGCCACAGGCGTGCTACAGAAATTGTAGCGCATTTCATGCTTTTATACTTTTGCTTGGCTATCTACACAGACTTACCACATTTTAATAAATAAGGTACTTCTAAAAACATGTATTTGGCGCATTATAGCCTGTGCAGCTGCTGCACCATTAAAATCCTAAATCATCATCATCAGCAATGAGAGTCGACTATGTATCTAACCATTTTCCCTCCTACCTGGGGCACTGGGTAGCCTATAGTCGAATGGGTAGCGTACTGGGCCACTGTGCTGAGGGAACAAGGTTCAAAACCAACCATTGAACCAACTTGCGTCACTCAATATGTGGCAATGTGTATATATGTGCACCTCTTCAGCGAACTTCTTTCACCCAGAGAGAGAGAATAAACATTTTTATTAGGTAAATGCAGCTTTGGAGAGGGGTCCTCATTCCAGAATGCCTTGAGCTCGGGCCGCATCCTGGGCTCTCGCAATCAGCCGTTGCTGATCCTCGTGGTCGGAGTTGGCCAAGGCTCTCTCCCAAAGCTTGTTGGTGTGGTGAGGGTTCGGAGGATTTAATGGCACCACTCTGCAACGCCCTACTATCTGCCTGAGGGACCCGGGCTCTTCGCAGAAGCGGCATTGTGGAGAGAATTGTGTAGGGGCTATGAGGTGATTTCTGGTTGGGTGGGGTAATGTATTAACCTGTAGAGCTCGGAGGAATTGCCCCTGCTCTCTAGGTAGTGACTCATAGGTCCCTGTAGGTGCAGGGCTGGGTAGGCACTGCTGTTAATGAAACTCTTTGATGCCGACTTGCAGCAGTCTGTGTTGGTCACCAGTGAAGCTCTTTTATGCCAACTTTGGTCACTGGGTATGTGCCAGTATGTGTGTGGCACTTTTCAATGATGAAAAAGGTCCCTTAAGTCTCCCTGATGCTGAGCGAAATCGAACCCACATCACAAGAGTTCCTTAAGGACAGCAACCCGACGCTTTAGCAGGCTGTGCCACAAATTCACTGGATATGTGCCAGTTTTCAATGAACATCTTTCACACCAACACTAATGATGGCACTAGGTATGTGCTGTTCTTCAATGAACCTCTCGCCAACTTGGGTCGCTGCTTTCACACGCACTGGCACGCCATGCCTCATCACGGAGGCCATGTGCGGACTTCTCCGTAGCACCGCTAGATGGCGCAGCATGTTCAGAAAGAAGCGTGAGGAGGAGCCCGGCTGCTGCATGATGCACCTCTCAGTGTTTGCACGTATTGTCGTGTCATGCATTTCAAAGGTCATGTGCAGGCTTCACAGCTGCTCCGCTAGATTGAGTGTTCTTGTGAAGCATGAAAGAGGAGTCTTGTTGCAGTACACTCCTCATACATAACTCGTTTTGACGATGGCAATATGTTTTGTACCTATATTAATTCAATGCCAAATGCATTCATCGACAGTCATTGTGAGATGGCTTCTGCCAAATTTTTTTCATTGGTACATTACTTTGTGTGACGTTTCTCACGGAAAGTACACAACTTGCCTGCATGGCAGCTGCAAGTCTTGTTGCAACACACAGGGTATTAAACTGGAACTGAACCGGAAACCAGAAAAAAGAATTTTTGCTTTTACTCAAACAGGAACTGAGCCGGAATGCCACAGTTTCTTTATACTACAGAGCAGAATCAATAGGAGAAAATAATGGTTTTCGGTTCAGGTTGGTTACTTTTTCTGAAAATTTTCATCCATGCATTGCCTACACTTATGGGTCAGCTGCACTACTTCATTTGTACGTGCACACCATCTTTGTGTGATCTTAAAAGTAGCAGCACTGTTAGCATGATTTTCAGCATATTGCATCAGGGCATTGGCATAGCCAGAAAGTGGCATGCATGGCACGTGCACTCCTGCGAAATTTCTTTGTTGGTATGACCAGTTTCTGGTAAACCGAAACAAAAACCGGAACAAAAAAAGTTGATTCGACGCTCTACCAGCGTGGCAGTTAAGCAGCAAGATTTAATAGGTGTACTTGATCAGGTACAAATGTATCTGGTTGTGGGCAGTGCAACTCAACAGGGGATATAAGTACATTTGAGAGTAAAAGAACCCACTGCTCTTGTTTTCTTCATCCAAAGTCCATATTCTGTCTTTTTACTTATAACCAACACAACAAACTTAAATCAAGCTGAGCTCCTGTGTGTTACCTGTGCTTATGTAAATGCAAATGCTACTACATTTCACAGCAGTGTTTCTTTCTCTGCTTTCTTTTTCTTTCCCAGTATGAGTACTTCGTGAAGACCCTAGATCGATTAGTGGAACACCCCTACTCATCGCAAGCCAAAGAATTCATCATGCGTTACAGAAAACCGAGGATATCTACACTTGTTCGAGAGGAGATACCGCCGGTATGCACTTAGGTCCTGCACATATTTGTTATCAGTGTATTGAGGGTAGTTGGGATAAGTTTCTGAATAGGTTGGTAAGTATTATGTGTTGTATGTGGATGGTTCTGAAAGGTTAGCCAGGTTTAAGCCTAGCTTCAATATGTAGTCAAACCTTTGGTTAAAAAAAGCTTTTTCTCCCATTCGTTTGCCCAAGAATCTGTACTGTTCATCATTGTCAAGTTTGCAGCCACTACATTCTCGTAGTAAACTTTATAATTTATTCTCCAGACACTCTTCATAAGCTCAACTTGAGCATAGCTGCTTGAATGCAGTTGTGTGCACACCCATTGTTGACTCGTGTAGATAACCCTGGCTCATTCCACAGTGTTGAGTTTCCTGCCAGACCTTTTTCCCTGTTCTGTACTGCTCACTGCCTTTGGCGAGATTTCTGTGCAGGGATTGTTGCAGTCATCATCTTTGCACACCACGTCGCAAATTGTGGACCATTTGTCACGTGATATTGGCTTCTGAATGGAAATTTCAACACATTGTTGGAGATACCTTTCTTTACATTCAATTCTTTCTCTGTGTTTCGTGCTGAAGATGAAGTCATGTATTTGTGAATTCCACTACCATATAATGGACCCTGGACCTTCGTCAAACTGCTGCGACAGCTTCTTGCCAAGGTGTCCCTCCGGCCCACTTTGTTCTGGAAAATAAAATTTGAATCCCGAGCTGTTACAAGAATCTCACATGACATGTCTGCCAACTGGCTGCACTAGTGTTAACTGCATGTATGAACTTTGCCTAAATTTTGAGGCACAGGCCTTGCAGGCCACCCCAACAAACTTGCTATGCCTCCTTCCTCTTGAAGAAACAAAACTGTGGCTGCCCTTTTAGCAGGGAACCCTTGTGCGACTAGCTGAAGAACAAATTATGCTTTGAGGTGAAAAGGGACGTATGATAAATTTTCAATATAACGCAGTCATTGAGACAGGAAATGTACTTCATTATAAACATTATTTTGTAAAAAGAAAGGAATGGCTCCAAAAAAGTCATAGAAGGCTGGGATGTGCGCTCCAACTGGTGGGACCTTGCAAAAGTGTATACTGAAATACATCCATGGTTGATAATAGCGATGTGACAGAGTAGAAACTCTGCTGACACTTGTAAGCAGCAGCCTTGTCTATTGGTTAACATAACGTGATGCTGTTAGACCCAAATAAGGAGCGGCCACCACATGGCAGAGTGATCTTCTCGGCACTGTTTACCTCTCGAGTTTGATGGGAAATATTGAAAGGTCGCCGCGTAGGCTGCGCCATACTGTCCAGGGCAGATTTGCCAATTTGTATTCCTTAGTATGGGGCTACAGCACTCGAAATAATTCAGTATAAAATGCAAGCACTACAGTCTGGACCTCAAAAAAACTTTGAATAAAGCGAGGTTTTCGATAAAGTGTCCTATAATGGAAAACAGCGTAAGAAACAAGGACTGAGACAAACTGCATAAGTGCTCGTGTTATGTGTGTGTCAATTCTTGTTCCTCGCGCTGTTTTCCACAACGAAATGTAATATGAACTAGCCCAGTGTTTCAATCTTTTGCAGTTGGATTATGTAATTTCATTATAAAAGATTATTGTACATATGACGGATAAGTAGACATGTCCTCATTCTTGTGTTCAGTTGCTTTGTTCTTTCAGCGTGTAACAGTGTGCTGGCTGATTTCTTGCGAACCTCTTATAGCCTCATAGCAAAAGTGGAAAGTCTTAGGTCTCTGGTAGATGCTACTGAATAGTACATATAGATAAGGAGTTAAGACTAGATGGCTTGCTCTGATATTGTTGATATTTTGGAACAGTATTGCAGACAATAGTTTGTCAAGGTCACAGACTTATTTGGGTCGCACAATCTGTTACAATTGTGGGATTGGACCTGCAGCACAAAAACATGTAAGCTTTTGTGAGCTGATAATAGTTCTTTAAAAACTCTTTCTTTCCCCCAACACGCAGTTGCAATATGATGAAACTGGCAGGCCTTATGCCAAGGCTAGTGGTAAGTTCATCTGTATATTTGCTTCCTCATACAATGGCTTTTAGCTGAGGTTAGTGTCTGGGTTTTCATTAGCTTTATTCCCTCTCTGCAACCCCCCCCCCCCCCCCCCGCTCCCTTTTAAGGTGCCCGAAAGCATGCGAGAGCTGAAGTGACTGTCTGGGGCAATGGCACAGGAAAAGTGAACATCCATGGTCACGGCATCGAGTACTTCACTGATGTCACAGACAGGTTGGTCAGCATCTGCTTCTTGAGGCTTATTGACATCCAATCAAGTGCTATTATTTAACAGCAATTGCATTTTTTCAGTTTATTGCTTAATATAATGGTTATGCTTTTAGCAGTTATGAAATACAAAAGTGCTACATCACTGTGCTGTAGTAGACAGCCTGGTTTCATGCTCCGTGTAAGCTGACATTGCACAGCTGTTTGACCTCTGTGCTGAAGTGAACAGTGCACAGAAAATGCTTTTCTGCACATAACTAATTCCATGTGGCAAAGTACAGATGTATTTAGCTGTATGCGCTGTTCTAAAGAGCCTGCCCTTCTGTGATGGACACAAAATCATAACATCATATGCACTCCCCTGCTGTCATGTCAGGTCAGCATCATGCTCTTGAATAACTACGTTGCTTTACAGACGATGTACTGCTTTCGGTGATAATTGGGCACCTCCATTGCACGTAACATATATGGCATTGATGCCTCATTTCCTGGTTGTTTCTATCAATACATAGTGGATGCAGGTTACATGAAATTCCGATGAAATTTTTTATAAGCAAAACTAGACAATTTTGCTGGGTTTTCTACACTTTGAGCGACAAGGGTCATCAGATTATAAAAAACAATTTTCTTCTTTAGTTTTGATCAACAGATTTACTGTTGTGTATCTTCACCATGACACACTAAAACACTCACTTGTATGTTTGCGTAACGTTGTTCAGTCAAGGAGCAGCACTATAGTTTTTAAAGTGAAGCTTTCTATACCTCTTCCTTCAACTCTCTCACTGCTACTGCTGCTGTCCGGCACACCACGTTGGGGAGTGGTTCAGAGCGTCTGTACACATGACAGGAGCACGCGGCAGAGAGGAAAGCGCAAGAAACTCGTTTGCACCTTTGCACCACGACGAATATGAACAATGCCTTCTGGAGCTCCCTGGGCATCGCCACATTAGCCTCTTGACAGCTGTAATTATCCGTGACCTCCACAAAAGCATGACAGAAATTGCAGTGATTACCTTTCTAATAACATGCAAGTGCAAAGGGAAGCTAGATAGAACGGTAGAAAGGTGAGGGGGGAAAGGAGGCAGAGAATGGGTAGAAACAACGCATTGGCAAAACAAGTGAATAACAGCCTTGCTACTCATTGCTGTCATTTCCCATACAAGGGTTGCGAGGGATAGGGAAAAGGTGACGTGATAAGGTGAGGAAACGCTACTACTATAGACGTGACAGCAGCTGCAGGCAAATGGGTTAAATTTAAGTTCAAAATACAGTACAATAAGTTTCTGCTATTTCTGAAAAATTAAACACCATGCAAATTTGTCAAGCGGGCAACTTACGCAGGGCGTGCAGAAGCAGCGCCGCATTAGAGCACACCGTAGGGTCTAGGCAACACTACAGAAGCAGTCGCACATAAAATCAACACTTCTGTGCCTGCCGTAGTAGCTTTGTGGCTGTGGCATTGCTCGAAGTGGCAGGTTTGATCCTGACCCCAGCAGCCGCATTTGATGGGGGGCGAAATAAAAAAGCTCTCGTGCACTTATATTTAGGTACACATTGAGCAACAACACGGTGTCAAAATTAATGAGAATTAATAATAATATAATATATGGGGTTTTACGTGCCAAAACCACTTTCTGATTATGAGGCATGCCGTAGTGGGGGACTCCGGAAATTTTGACCACCCGGGGTTCTTTAACGTGCACCTAAATCTAAGTACACGGGTGTTTTCGCATTTCGCCCCCATCGAAATGCGGCCGCCGTGGCCGGGATTCGATCCCGCGACCTCGTGCTCAGCAGTCTAACACCATAGCCACTGAGCAACCGCGGCGGGTAAATCAGAATTAATCTGATTGTGGTATTGGGACGTACAGCCTCACAGTTCAATTAAAATTTAGTACTTCTGCCACGACACGGTGTGCCATGTGAGGCAATGAATATGCTCAACCCTCAGAGGTTATGAAGTATGGCACACAACAATGCCTCCCCTGTGTGTTCAGTGTACCATGCAGACAAACAGCATTTGTGCGCGCAAGGTAACATTTAACATCAACTAACCACTCTCGTGTTGGGCTAAACGTTGGAAGAAAGTGAACATTCGCCATCAACATCACTGGTAATTAGCATTGATCAAAGCAAACAGCACAGAAAACTTTGTTTACATTGATTCCCACAGTGTATGAGATCCGCATAAGTTTTAATCATATTTGCTAATTTCAGTTTTGGTCACTGCGTTGTGGAATCTTTTTATCTTACTAGAAACCAAGAGCATTAAGGAATATAATACAGTTAAACCTCAGTATAACTATTAGTTGTCATTCTGCTTTTCACACCCACTCCTGCGATAGCCTGATAAGGCTGCAATATGTATAAATAAAATTCATTATAAGAGAACATCATTATAATGAAATTCTCGATATAATTAAGTATTTATCTTTTTATAACTTGTCCAAAGCACACCTTGTCTTTATACACAATTTCAGTATAGCGAAATTCATTATCACCGCAAAGGAATACTGAGGCAATGACAGGCAACTTTCTTGGATGCAGAAGGTTAAATGGTCAGACTGAAAGTGGCTCTCAAATCATGCACCCCGCAACCAAGAGTGATAAAGTCGAATTATGGTAAGATCCTATTGCGTCCCGATAAGTGATAGGTGCCATCTTCCCGCACGAGCAAGGGGAAGGGGGGGGGGGGGGGCAGGGGCAGGTTGGTGCGTGTCACCTTTTTCCGGCATGACCATGGTTGTACATGGCTGAGCGCATATGCAGCCCGTGCACCCTGTTTTAGAGGTAATCTGCCGCATGTGCATAGGGTGGCTGCATCAAGATGGCGTGGCATCATGTGCACTCTCCACCCGCGTGTTTGTTTGCTGTGTAATATGAAGTTTCAGAGATGCGTTGAAGCGAGAGGCAGATGAAGCATTCGCTCCCCACGCCAGCACGTTTCATGATAGGGTCGTCCCGCAGCAGTCGATACTATCAGTGATGGGGGCAGAGTAGACACGAAAGCATGGATGGGGGGGGGGGCTTCTCTTCGAACCTGTGATGTGAGATACTATCGACAGGAAACCATATCTTTCGTCGCCGACTCTCAAATTGAACAAAATAATGTTTTTCTCATTCTAGTTTGCTTTTTCTGATTGCCCAATGATTCGGAAAGTTTTGAGGCCCTTTTCATGCAAGAAAAATCCATAGGCGACTGTAGTTATTTGCACAAAAGGTGCAATTTTAATATTACAAAATTGAAGTAAGTATAACAAAGCAGATTGCCTATTTTACTGACTTCGTCACATCGAGTTTTAACTGTACTTCCTAAGATGTGATGGCCTGCATGGGGTACTTCTGAAATTGGTTCCATTTATCAAGAGTTCCATTTACTGAGAGACAAAGCTGAATACAGTTGCATGAATACAAAACTAACCAACCATGAGGATAGTGTTCCATTTAAGCAATTTCCATTTATCAAGATTCCACTCTGCATGAATTTAAGAGTTTCATTAATTCTTGACTACATGTTGTCACACTCTGGCTTTTCTCGACCCTTTTGATCTTTTGTGGTTCTTTTTCAGGGAGCAGATAATGTTTCCGCTGCAGTTTACGGGACTCCTCATGAAAGTTGACATTGAGGCCACGCTCAACGACGCCGAAGGACCAACTGTCCGTGCAAATGCCATACGCCATGGACTGGCATTAGCCCTGCGCAGCTTCCTCTCTGAGCAGGAGGTGGAAAAGATGAGGCTGGGTGAGAGAAAGAATGGCTCTTGGCATGTGCGCAACAGTGCAATGTTTTGTAGCTTCTGCATACGTTTGTCAAAGTTTATTTTCTTAGAACAGCAGAAATATGAAATGAGCAACTTACAATAATTGAAGCTACTGACTTCCATAGTGTGCGTTTATAGTAAGCATGGTCGACAATTAATAAAACATGGCAATCTAAGCGCACAGTCACGGGTTCGTTCTGATTTGTGTGATGCTTCACTGCAAGTCATTTTAGTATGACTCAAGGGTTAGCTTGAGGGTAGCTTTTTTCTTTAGCTCAAGGAAGTGATGGATGAGACGTTACATGTGTGTGCTGCTTGTGAGTATTGATAATTTCCCGATACCTTGTTTGCACCTCACCATAGCACAGAATAAAGCAAAAGTCTCGCATCTGTTTTGTTGTGGTTCATTTATTGCAGACCTGTTGCTCTTTCTGGTTGTAGATTAAGGAGGAATACTGTTTAAATGCCTTCCTTTTTGGAAGCCTGCGAACTTGAGTCCCGCCTTGTGATTTACCATGCAGCTGGATTGCTCACAAGGGACCCTCGCCGTAGGGAGCGCAAAAAGCCAGGCCAAGAAGGCGCTCGTCGCAAGTACACTTGGTAGGTTGACAGAGCTGGTGCTTGCACATTGGTAGCAATATCTGTTGAAAACAAATCCCATTTCTTTGTACAGCAAAGAGCATTTTTGTAGGAGCAACTTGAAAGGAAGGTTTTGTGCTCACTGTTGCATTTGTTTTCATTTTAAGTATCACAGAAAGGTCACAGTTTTCATCGGCATCAATGAATAGAACATGTGGCAACATTGTTTTCTTTGCTTCCCTGTTTCATCTTGGATAAAAATCTCGCTATCAAAGAAGTGAGCTGCTGCAGAGATTTGAACCGGTATTAAAGTTTGTCGGCAACTAAAAGTTCGAATGAACCAGGCAGATAGCAATGCCAAGTGTCTTATTGAATGATGAAAAAAAAAATGCAAGCTTGCTGAAATGTTTGAGCCAAATCAGAGGAACGATAAAAGAAAAATATTCTCTTTAAGCTCGGACAAAGACACTCGCCACTGTAAGGAGCACTGATGCATTAATAATAACAAGTCAGTACGTGGTCCACAATACCTGCAGCACCATCGCCTAATAACTACTTTCATTATAAGCAAGGTCACAGGTGCGCTGTGATCCTGCTGGCGGTAGCTTACAGCAGGTGCTTACACATAGCTGGAGACGAGCTCCGCAACTCGAATTCTTTGGATTTGCTACAGTACCAATTGACTATCAGATTATGCGAACTCCAGCCATCCAGCAAAGATAGATGCGAGTTGTCATGTGCCTAAGCATGCTAAACTGCTTAGTGATTTTGTACACCGATGCATTGCATGTCCAATGCAGTGAATCAGTGTACAGCATCTCTGATAAAACAGGCTAATAGAAAGCGTTAGCTTGTCCATGTGTGTATTATCCTTCACAGAATATGAGGTTTCTAAAGACGGGGGTGGGGTGGGGGTGTCTTGGGTGCTAATGTTAACCAAGGAAATGACAGCGCTGTAGCGCACACAAAGGTCTTATTGGTCCTTTTATACAAGGATGCCAGCTAGCCAAAATACATATAAAGAATAGTTCTTTTATGAAGACAGGCTGAGGATGCTAGGGTGTTTGTCTCACCATGCAAGGATACCAAGAAAATAACCTTCACCCGTTCCAGACACCATTCAAGCTGTTAGTCTTCCCTGGTTCAGTTTACACGAATGGAACCATGTCCAAGTGATCATGTTTGCCCATAATAGTGCCGCTTTCCAATGCCTCTTCTGTTCCTCTTATGCTCACATTATCCTGCCGTCAGGCAGAATTTGCATCACAACAGTCGCCCCATCACTCGTTGTAGCTTGAAACTACAACCCCTACTCCCAATTGTCGTGCGTGTTATGCAGTTAAACCGAATGTTAGGAGATACAAGAGCATCATGGGGAAGACAAACATCAGGGTATTTGAGAGAGTTGAGCAACCCCGCAACGTTTATATAAGCGATTGCATTGGTGGCACATATCTACAACCTTTGTCCGCAAAGTTTCGGGACTGATTTATTTTCTTCTCTAGAAATGATTCCCCAAAACAAATGTTGGTGCGTATGTGTAGCGCCATCTTTTCGGGCTTACCTGAGCTATTTATGTTAATTGCTGTGACAGCTGCTAAATGGCACTACATGTAGAAAAATATGTTGTCACTAGTCGTCTACACATTCTACTGTGAGTGAATGTGGCGAGATAAATGTCCACCTCGAACATCATGTAAACATAAAATTCTGTGTGAAGCTTTTCAAGACATCCACACAGACGTATGAGCTCCTTCGTGACGCTTACGGCAACAGACATTATCGCGTGCGTGAGTTTTCGAGTGGCATAAGAGGTTCGTATCGGGGAGAACACAAGGCAGGGGTGCCCTGCAACCTCCCGGAATGAAAACAACCTGGCTCCGATCAGGGAGATCATACAGCAAGGCCGTACAATTACAGTCTGCATCCTATCGAATGCTCTCGACATTAGTAAAACAACATGCCCCCAAATTTTGCGTGAGAACTTGAGGAAACTAAAGCTGAATGCCAGACTTGTGCCGCACTCCCTCACACAGGACCAAAAGGACACGCAGACATCATTGAGCACTGATTTGCTCTCTGAGGCAGAGAAGGATGCTGCATTTGTCGACAGCATCATTGCTGAGGACGAAACATGGTGTTTTCAATACGATCCTCAAATAAAGAGGCAGAGCGCCGAATGGCGGTCCACAAGCTCTCCGGCGTCGAGAAAGGTGCGGCGACAGAAGACCAAAACAAAGACGATGCTGATAGTTTTTTTTTCGATGCCAGGGGTGTCATACACCATGAGTTCGTCCCACAAGGGCAGACGATGAATCGGGAGCTTTATATCCGCGTACTCCAACACATGCATGATGCACTGCGACGCCGTCACCCTGACTTATGGGCATCTGGACAATGGAGCCTCCTCCACGATGACGCAAGGCCACATACTGCTCTCAGCGTGACAACATTTCTCGCCAAGCACAGCATTACTGTACTTCCCGATCTGGCATAATACTCACCTGACCTCTCTCCATGCGAATTTTTACTGTTTCTTCGTGTGAAGAGAGCCCTAAAAGGCCGCTGGATGGGGAGCGTGGAGGCCATTCAAGATGGCACGACAAAGGAGCTGACAGGTGAAAAGGGGTGGGGGGGGGGCCTGCCAAAAGAAGCGTTTTCCAACTGTTTCCAAGACCTCAAGAAGCGTTGGAAGCTGTGTATAGACTATATGGAAGGGGTGCTGCACAAATTATTTCAATGTTAAACACATTTTTTTTAATGGACTCAGTCTCGGAACTTTACAGACAAAGGTTGTAGTTTAACCAAAGAATGGCACAAGGCTGTTATTGGAATGGCCTGCCATATTCTACTGAGCTGTTGGTAGAAAGTGCTGTTAGTGACATAATCATTTACATGCAGTTAGTTTTCGTATCCTTCCAGACGAAAACACCTGTGTTACATAAGAATGTTGCTGCCACATTGCTGTTGGAAAAAGTGTCACAAGATGTCATTAGTAGTGCTACTACTGCCATCCACGTCTCCGGTAACCCGGTATTCTGTTATGAGTAATATGTTTATGGACAACTTAAATCTCTCTATTATCGGTTTATCAGCAAGTACCACTCCTCAGATGCCCACACACCTGTTCCTGTTTACAGGTTGTTTTATTCACTATTTGTGCATTACATATTAGTGAAAATAGCACTTAAAGGCTATAAAATAAGCCATCAAACTTGTTCATTTGTTTATGACATTGGTAAACATGGTGCAACGTAACATACATTTGAACAATTATATTTTTTTTATTTTAGGTAGAATGGGCACCCGTTCATGTACATGGAATGTTCATGTACAAGCGTATACATGGGCATGTTTTTATTTGGTCACATGGTTAGGTAAGGTGAAGTAAAGTTCAGATAGATCATACAGTAGGCATGGTAGGGCTGGTATATGTGGCAGTATATATATTTGCTCAAGGCTCTGTTGATGGACAATGAGACATATTACATTGCATTTGAGATTTGATGAAATTGGTGCAAGCTATTTAATGAGACAGCTAGAGATTAGAAAAATGCCTTTTATGAAATGTTATTTGATAGCTTAGATTGTAATCTGTCCCTTTCTGACATTCTTTTATGATTCTTTTTTTCAGGCTTAAGCGGTAGTCAGCACGAAGAGAAGACATCAGAGTAGTTATGGTGATCATTAAATAAACATCAACTACAACCATTGTCATTCTGGCTATTCTTTTTCTTCTTTGCGAATAAAATTGTACAGTAGACTTCCATTAATTCGGCCCTTACGGAACCGACGAAATGGATCGAATTATCCAGCGGATTGAATTAAAGAAAAAAAAAACAGCTGGTTCACTTGGCAATATTTTCCAGATTCTAATTTGCCCCCAAATCATATGCGCACCCACTTTCTTTCGGTCATAAGCAGAAAATCAACGTAGAAATGACATTAATTGTTCTAAAGAAAGTGGAAATGTAACGCGCACCTTATCGGAAAAAAAAGTTTTGCACAACGGGTGGCCGATTTCCTAAAGTCAGCTTCGCCGCAATACATCCGTGGTACGCGGTAAAGCATACGAACGTCGTGCAGGTGGATTTGGTATCGTCCGAATGCACCACACAGGCAATTTTCGGCCCAATTTTCCTTTTAAAGGACGGCACATGTCTGAAGAAAAAAAAAGGCACATGTTAGAATCGGGTGAATACCGTAATTAGGCATTGTGAGCTACGATTATTGCTCGAAAATCTACCATTGGGAGGAGCTGGAAAAAAAAAAATCCCAGGCTACCTAAGCACTTCTTATGAGCTGTGAATGCGGAAGCATTGATGTCCACTTGAACGTCAATGAGCGGCCCTTCGAGTTTTGCGCTGCGAGGAATGTGCCATAGCGGTACGTTCTACCCGAGCCGGCAAGCAGCAGCAGCAGCCTGCGGGGCCAACGCCGCGTGTCAATGACGTCCTGCGCGACGGGAGACCGAGGAAGCAGCATCGGCCACCAAGGCCGGCAGGCGCGCGCAGCAACTGACGTGGCGTCGCAACCAATGGGACTTCAAGTGCCGTTTCGCTGCTACAGACTGTACAGACGCCGGCTTTTTTGCTCAATGGGCTATTTTACACTTTCGCATCAATATGCGTTTTCGACAGGAGATGGCGTGTGTTCAACACATTCACTGCCCCATAAGTTCCGCCGAGACAGACGCTGCCACTAAAGGGGTCGTTCAGACGCGTCAAGTTCGAATTATCCGGTGAAGACCAATTATAGGATCGAAATAAAAGTTTGGCGCCATAGAAATGCACGGACGCTGGCCAGGACCTTTGGCCAGGGTCGAATTAACCGAAAAAATGAATTAACCACAGTAGAATTAACGGAAGTCTGCTGTACTGCATTATTTTCTAAAGAATGAAAACATTCATCTTTTGCACCGCGCTCAAATTTACCGCCATAATGCTGCTTGATAGATTACCGCAGCGCTTGAGCTATGCCGTGGTAGTTGCAGCTTCATTAAATTAATGCGCTATATACCACCACTACATTTCTATAGACAGAATCGCGGAAAGTTAGCAATGAGTATCGCAGTGGAATAAAGATCCGGAAACGTATTGGCGATTGCGTTAGGCGGCGCCACACAACTCCTGGAAATAAACGAGCTTCCTAAATGTCAGCGGCAGAGCCCACAACAGCTGCGGAGGGTGGGTGTTGTCGAGAGACTGCGAAAGCGCGATCGTCGGAGTGCGCTTGCACCATCGCTAGATTCCTAGACATTTCCCAACCAATTATGCTTGGGATTCAGCTGTCCGGTACTGATAACACCCTGGCTAGCTGGAGAAACAGCTGCTGGCTGTAAATCTGGCACGACGAGTTGTTGCTGCTGGCTTGTGCTGTTGTGCTGCCAAGGTGCTGCGCGACGCTGGACGTCAAGTCGGCCAAGTTCCTTGGCACTCCGCTGCTAGTGATTGTTAGTCCGGGCGCCTTGCTGCCGAGTGAAGGTGCTAGCGACTGCACGAGCGCTGTGCACGCCGAAGTACTGAAAACGTAGAAAGCACTGCGCACTTCAATTGCTCAACACTCATCGCCCTCGCGCATCGTGCTGCCAGTCGAGGGGTCTGTGCGCCACTTCTTTGATTGCGCACCGACAACCCAGTTCGGGATCGACGGCCCTGCGGTATCAAACGGCAGAGAGAGAGAAGCTTAGGCCGGAAGCGGCGGGGATATGCTTCCATGGACTAAGCAGCAGTGTTGACTAAAACGTGGAGCGTGTGTGCGAAGCGAAAGCGGCGATCCGGCTTTCGTTTCGCCGTCGGAAGCACCCACTACGCTGTACGCGCGAGCGTCGCATGGGCTGGCGCGCTTACGTGCGAGTGCGCGCTCTTTCAGTGGTGTGCATCGCACAAGCTACTGGCGTATGTTGCTACTACAGCTGGTGCCATCGCTTGACCGATGACGTGCCTGCTTGACGGCCAGGCCGGTCGCCTTGGATGCTCTTGATCGGTATAGTGCACACCGGGGCCATTCGGCTGATGTCGGGTGCTGCGGACGTCTCGAGTTTCGCGATAAAGACCAGAACGAATTTCTAGGTGCAACTAGGGTCAGCTTTGCCCAGTGTGTGGTTCCGTCACTTGTGAAACTTTACCGGACCGCCGTCGCGCGCGTGCTGCGCGGTGGGTGTATCGAGGTGGAGTGGTGTTTGCGGCAGCCGCATTGGATCGCCGTAGGAGAGACGCACCTCCCTCGGGCTGCTGCACCCTGAGGCTGGTCCGCAGGTTGGTTTAGGCTGCTCATCGTCCGCGCTCGCACTTTTTCTTGTCTACTTGACGTGGTGCATTATCAGCCAACTTCTTCCCAGACGCGTCCCTTGCTCTTCGCATTAATTAACTGTGGCCAAACAGAAAGCACGTTTGTTTCTGCTAGCCTATATTTAAAGAAAAATAAAAAATCAACTACCTCACGTTAGTATACTCAAGTGAGGTCGAGCACTCGGGGTATTCTAGCCGTACTTTCACTACCATTTCTGACATCCACTAGCTGAACAGCTAGTGTATAATCAGTTTGAAAGAGAACCTTACCCGCGAAAGTACATCTTTCATGACTATACGAGGTGTGTTAATGTGGAAACATGATTGGGAGATACATACAAAGGTGCTTTTATGTCACTGCCCACATCTTTTGCATTAAAAAACAAGAGCTGCGTGGGAAAGAACGAGCCACTGTAGCATTGCCTGTGTGTGTCAACAATCTGTGTGAATAATTAGTAATCAGTTCGACAGTGCATATTATATGTGCATTTGAGCATGAAGCGAAATTAAAACTGGTGTTAAAATATTGTAATTGATTGAATAGCAAGTAGAGAACCATTACAACTTCTTCATCCATATATATACTTAGATGCCAAATTTGCTGTCGTTCCAATTGTTATGGTCAAATTCGAGATGTCTGTGAGGCAAGAATTTGCCCATGATAAATGTGTAGCCATTTGTATTTTATGTTACGCAGAAATACCATGTCTCGTAACGTGAGAATGAATAGTTAAATCTCTATGTAATGAAACCCAATTTGGTGCATGCAATCTTCAGTTTAACATGATTTTGATTAATTGACACTTATTTATTGATCCTAATGCATTGAAAATCTCAAAACAGCAAAGTGAACTCAACATATTGCACAAATAAAAAAACTTGGTGGGAAAATATGAGTAAAATATGGGCATGCTGAATGTCAGTTCATGTGGCTGATGCCATTAACTTAATTAAGAAGGTCTGCTGCTGTGATGAAAAAACACTAGGCAAGCTCAATGGGCTTGCTATGGTAAATACATACACAGGCAAAAATTGCATCTTTAATGGTTCTTGAATAAATGTAATGTTATTTTCAAGTGTATTGAGTGTTTTATTAGATTTGGCGAAGTAACTTTCAGGTCCCTTCGACTTCATTATGGCAAGGTTTAATTATAATCTGATGAGTTGCTCTAGTTCAGCACTGAGCACCAACAGGAAACTTCTCTCACTCACCAGTTATGAACTAATGCCATTCCATTGTCTCTTGTACCTGAAGTGCAGGGCAGAGACCAGTGGTGACAGCATTGTGCAGCTATCCTTTCTGCTTGATTTTGTGGCTTAGTACGAATTCAGCTTACTCCTAAGCTTTTGTACAAGCCGTGATAGGCAGATGTGAAGGGGTAGTCCAAATATCACATGCTGGCTGATGCCTTTCTGTATGACCGCAAATAAAAGGGAATGTTAATACATAGGACTAGAACTATTCTATGAGCTGAAACGGGACTGTCACAGTACTGCCAACTGTGAAACATTATTTCAGTGACTGATAAAGAATGCAGGAGAAGCTCCTCACCAAGGAGGGCGCTGAGTCTGATCTCCACATGTGCAGTGTGACTGGATATAGTCCCCTTGCATATCGCACAGGCACAAGGAGAATCTGCCCCTGTGGTTAAGCAACAAATAACATGACATTGTCATACACCACATACCTGTACAGCGAAGGTTGGCTGCTGCGGGGATGCTGGGAAAAACAGCTTGCCACGCAGATATGTGCACAGTAATATGGGGGGCTCTGAAAAGTTATTAGTAGAGGGATTATCCTGGCCTCTCTGTGCATCCATAGAGCCTCTTTTCCTTCCTTCTAAGAGTGCGAACAATACTATATATGTGGCACAGCTGAGAGAGTGCACCACTGAAGTTTGTGTTATACTGGTAGCACATGTGAAATTTTTTATTGCAATTTAGCCCTATTCGGATAGAATGTCGAAATTGTGGTTGACTCCCTTCCTCAGCCTTCACAATGGAGCCAGTCGCTATAGAGAAATTTGATCTCAGTCAGATTTATGCGATTGCCTGTGACATCACTATGAAACATTTTATGAAGGGACATCACTTGTGCCTTGCAAGCAAAACACTTCCCAACTCTTTCAAATTACGATCATTCACTGTCTGAGCAATGCAGAGATGGAAAAAGTGAAGAGATGGGCTAATTGGTTTTGGTTTAGTGATACAGAAACAACTGGCTTGGTGAAGGCACAGACATGTACCCAAGGGGAAGAATTGGACTTGGTGATTTGCTGGCTCATGTAAAGATGTTCCATTCAAGAGGCGTTTGCCACTACATGCATTACTTGAAGTTGGCTATAGACAGAGCCTAAGATTTGTTTAGCTGCTGACTATGTGTTTTTTCAACTGTTTGCTACTCCTGCAGGATGGGTGCACTAGTGAGCAGCTTCTTTCAGACGGGGGGACACTTGTTGTCACCAGGTGCGTCTGAGGGCACACGCCGAGTTGTCCTGGCATTGCTTGAGGAGATGCGCTCCAGAGAGGCATCTCACATCCACTGGTCATCAATAGAAAGTTATCTTGTGCAGATACCAAAGGTATGTTGGCACTGCTTAAGTACCAGAAACTTCATTAATGTACTTAGACGGAAATGTTACAACAGTGTCCATATGTGGAACTTGTGGGATTTCAGCATAAGCGTGCACGTAAAATCTGAACACTTCTCCACCCTTCTACGATGCTAATACTATGTAGCAGTAAAATTGCCAAAAGTTACCAAATATGAGATTTGTACAAAGGATAAATAAACTAGCAGTACAGCAGATAAAAGAATATTTTGAATCAGTTTTCACGTGATATGATAGTTCTATACCCCAAACACACACGGCTTTCCATTAACCAATCTCCATTTAAACTAACTATTAGACAAGATGGTGTTCTGAATCTGCTTCTTAAACTGAGTGAGAAGAAATGTCCTGATCCTGATCAAATTCCTAACACCTCTTTAAAGCGATACGCCGAGTGGTGCTCATTCTTTCTTTTCGATATTTATACTAAATCTCTAGAATTCGCAGATGTTCTGAGAGACTGGAAGCGGGCTAAGATAGTACCAATACACAAACAGGGTTTCAAACATGATGTCACCAATTACTGGCCCATCTCTTTGACAAGTACATGCTGCAAAATGCTGGAGCACATTTTAACAACACACCTAATGAAATGTGTGGCAGGAAATGACATTTTGGGTAAAAATCAGCATGATGACTGACGAGGGTACTTGACAGTTACTGTTCTCACTGAGGTTACACATGAAATCGGTGAATGTATTGATGGAAAGGGTCAAATAGATATTGTCTTTATCGATTTCCACAAAGCATTCGATAGAATATCCCACATAAAGCTGCTCATAAAGCTGTCTCGATTTCTAGGTAATGCTTGGCTATTAGAATGGATAGAGGCATATTTATCAGAAAGAAAACAATTTGTTTCATTAAATTCTGTTTTCAGTACCAATAAATCAGTTCAATCGGGTGTGCTGCAAAGGCCTGTTATAGGCCCTCTTCTTTTATCCACTTAAATTAGTGATATGGGCGCAGGTTTTTTCAACCCAAATAGCCATCAAACATTATGCAGCTGACACCATTGTATGACCTGAAATATGCATCCTTAATGACCAACAGGAACTTGGTAACCATTTACAAAAAGTCAGTCTCTGGTGTGGCGAGTGGCAAATGGAGCTGAAGGCATCAAAAACTGTTTGTATGCATTTGACGTATAAAAAAGATCTGTTAATTTTCCCTACAAGATCAACGGAGCAGAATTAGCGGAGGTTAGGGAAATTAAGTACCTAGGTATTCATTTCGCGTATGATTTGAACTTGTCAGTACATGTTGACAATGTTTGTAATTAGGCCATGCGTAAACTTTGGTCATTACGACGAAAACTTCACGACGCTACCCCAGAGGTAAAATCAGTGGCTTACCAAATTATTGTACTTCCTGTAATAATTTATCCAAGTCATGTGTGGAAGCCATGCACTCAAGAAAACATGTTAAAATGTGAGTGCGTGCCAAATAAGGCTTTGAGGTTTATCTTTAACACATATGCTAGGACCTAGTCCGTAAACCGAACTTGGAAGCAGAGCTGATCTAATGAATGTCAAGCAGAAAATGAAGTTTAACAGACTGACATTCTTTTTTCACATGTGAAGCGGGGACCATAAAGCAGACTTAGAAAAACACATCACAACAAAGTATCTTGGTAGGCACAGATGAAAGTATTCAAAACATATTAAACCGTTTAATTATAGAAGAGAATCATTCAAGCATTCGTTCTTGGTTCGAAGCATAGAGGATTGTAACAACTTGCCACAAGAGATAGTAGACTGTCCCGATTTAAAAGCTTTTGAAAAGGCAGTTACCAATTATTTGTAAACGGTCGAGAATATGTGTTATTGTTAGCTGTTTTCGGTTGCAGCTGTATGGCACATCACTTTTTTTTTTAGTTATAGCGATATACACATGTTAATCGTAACTCATGTGATTTATTGTTTTCATATATGTTTATATGTTGTTTCTTCCTATCCTGATTGCTTTCTATAGAATTCTATAAACATGTACTATGTTTAGTTTGTACGTGACAGCAATGTAGCCACAACTCCTGTCTTGGTATGTGCTAACCATATGAATAAATAAATAAATGAAGTATGCTGTCTGCATAATGTCAATCTAAAGCTTCTCTTTCTGTTTGTCATTCTGATGGCAGATGAGTGTGTAGTATTACCATACCTTTATCACACAAATTATTATGAAATTCTTTGATGACAACTGGTCAAATTTTCAGTGAAAAAAGCCGCCGGATCCCTTCGTAAGTTATGCAATGATATCAACCGACCAGTAGGTGTTATAAACAGCAGAAAGAGCTGTAGAACTGCATTACTTAGCCTGTGCTTGTTATTTTCGTCATGTCAAAATGGAAATGGAAGAGAAGGATGGATGAAATTAGAAAGCAAAAGTTAGAATGAAATAAGAAATTTGTAAATATTATGCACTGCTTAATCACATGAGTTTGTTCACAATTGCATTAGAAATAGAAATTTTATGCTCCTACCGCAATACTTTGAGTGTTGTGCGATACAGAAAGTGCTGGTTGATTGGCTCCCAGTGACAGTGACTGAGCATCGATAGCAAAGCAGTATTGAACTACACCGCACTTAGGTTACCATGCATGTGGTTACTGCAAATATGCACATCTCCATCTTAGGGTGAAAACATCTTGTCAGTGGTGGGTCCGGACAACTACAACCTACTTCAGCGTGCCATTGGCTTCAACTGTGTGGAGCTGGTGCGTTGGATCCTGGGACGAGGATGCGATGTAAACCGTGGTGTCTGCAGCCTGCCGCTTCATATTGCCGCCCTGCAAGGCAACGAAGAAATCGTTGAGCTGCTGCTAAAGCATGGCGCCCGTGTTGACACTGAGGCACGGATGTGCTTCCCAGGTCCACATAATCAAGTAAGCTCAGCTTCTCTTCTGAGAAGAAGAAACTGCTGTTGTGAGATAATTAGTATTCAGGAGAATTGTGAATTTTTGGTATTCGTGAGATGTACGAAACATTTTGGGCGTCATGAACACCACCAAAGTCCTTGCTAGGAGCAGAGATGGGAATAATGGCACAACAATTGAAAATGTGGCAAGAAGCGCTAGTGTGGCTTTGGGATATGACCATTTTATTAAATAATATGCCAGGTGAAATCATTTATATAAAACTAGCTGATCTGACTGGAATTCATTTTCAGTCGTTTACTGCCAATGAATACCAGCAAGAACGACAGCTGGCAGAAGCTGGTAATTTCACAATAATTCAATAATCCAAATTAGACTGTGATCCAATTGAACTGGTGAATTATTTTCATCTAGATAGCTATTATTTAGCTCACTTTACAGCAGACTCCTTTTAAATAGAACTCGAAGGATGGAAAATGTGTTCCGTTCATCAAAAGTTTCATTTAGATGTAGGACTCAAACATCACTAACAATAGTTTTAATTAAAATGCATTGATTCTATTATCCTATTGCAGCAAAAAAAATTGAAGTTATTGTTCTCTGCTTTGAGTATCGTGGCTTATTTTGCACAAGGTATGTGTTCATTCTTAAAAGCTTCTCCGAGAATTGTGCCATTCAACATAGTGCTGCAGACTGTCAACTGCATTTCTTTAAATCTCATCTGAAACAGTAATGCCCACTGAAAATCACTAGAAGAATGTTTTTTTTTGTCACAATAATAATAATAGCAAGTGGTAAGTGAAGCCCTTGTTCCCAACATTCAAGCAAGGGCAACTCTAGTGGTATTCCTGCTGCATGAAAGGACCAGCAGTGGCAATCTAGCTGTAAAGTCTTTCCATTTTGGTAGTGCCATCACCATCTTCAGGGATCACTTCCTTGCCTAGGTACAAAGAAACATGAAATCTATGATATGTCAACACCATGGAGAAGTTGTTGATGCCACGGCAGTGCCAGATGCCCAACGGATTTTATTTGCCTTACTGTTTAACATGACCATTGGATCCCGTTTCATATGGGGTATGATGATCGATGAGTTAGGGGGTCGTTTTGGTTCCAGTTCTTTGTAACTGGAGTTCACAAGAAGAATCTTTCCATTTAACCAAAGTTCATTAACATTGTGCTTATGGGTAGCCAACCAAACTTGGTACACTCATTCTATTTATCCAGCATTTCCATTCAAGCGAGTTCCGTTTAACTGGAGTCTACCACATTTATATTTTGCTATCAAAATTAAACATCAGACTACCTTTTTCTACCTTTTTTTTACTGCTTTTAGTATAATGTATAGGAAACCAGCTTGCTGTTTTCAGTGCTAATGCGTTATGAAGTGTAGCACCATTGGCTTGTACATGATGTTGTTGATCGCATTTATTGCCTCTTGTTTATTTCTTTGTATGCAGTCTGAATGTAGTTGTCTACTAGTTTTCATTTAGTTTCTTGTTGTGACTATGCACTGATTGACTATTCTTACTGGAGTGCTAGGTACTCTTACATGGAAGATTGGTCAGTTAGCTAGCCAGATGTGATATATATTAGAATTGGCATGTGAAATCGTTCTCTTGCTTTTATTCATTTTAATACCTATATTAAATGTGACCACATCTAAACATTTGGGGAATAATCAGACATGGAAAAATGTATATTTTTTTTAAGATGCTTTCCTAACTTCCTGAGTTCTTGCTATGTACTGAGATAAATTTTAAAACTCAACCCTGAGGCACGCTGAAGCCTCTGTCAAAAGACCGCAAGCTATTTTCTATTATGCAGCAGGATAAGCCTCGAGTGACTGTTTTGTCTTATGATGCTAATGGAGAAATACCTCTCGAGAAAAACATGGGATAGTGAGCGGTGTATTACTTAAGTCTGAGCCATGTTATGATTGAAAGGTTGCAAACTAATGGTATATTTCTTTTCATCTGTAGCTATCAACCTATAATGATGCCTGTGTTTCCTAAACAGACATCCATCCATTGCATTAGCAGTTACTGACAAAGCCTTGTGTTCATTCTCTGTCCCTCTGCATACCAGGTGTGCGAGCTTTGCAGTTCAGTGGGAGGCACTGGTCCGTCTTCTGACCGCTACTCTGAGCGCCTCCAATCTGCAGAGTACTATGCCATCGACGGAGACCATTCAGACATCTTAGAGCTCTTGTTGGCTCAAGGGGAAGACAGCTGGCTTCCCTGGCAGCAGAAGCGGCCCTTGCTGCATCTGGCTTGCGAGCGGGGTGCTTGGAATTGTGTCCGCTTTCTTGTTGCCGAACGCTCCGAGGAGCTCAATCAGTGCTATGATGAGTACTACCCCATCCACCAGGCTGCACTTCAGGTCTGCATTCTGTGATGTTTGCTTCATTCTTAGCCTCTTTCAAGCTTACTTCTTCAAGCCTTGAAGTGAATCCCTCCGATACTCTTGTTACATGAGCATTCTTAAAGGGACACTAAAGGAAAATACTAAATCGACGTGAAATGTTTAAATACCATTCCAGAAACCTTGCAACGCTTGTTTCGTTCTAAGAAAATACTTAGTTTACGAGAAAATTGCATGTGAAGGGTCCGGATACCTTTTTAAAAATTCAAATCTCCTGCCACCCTACCGGAGGAGTGGTGATGTTCCATATGCCATCACCACCCTTTGCTGCCATCAGTGAGTAAAACGGCGCCCGACAGACGGCGATACCGAGCCAAGACAGACCGGTGGATTCGCTGCTGCGGCTGCGTTTTGGTCAAGTGGAATAGACTGTTCGAGCATCCTGTGACACCACATGGAAGTTGAATTCTCTGCTACTTGCAGTTTGTGCGAGTTTCGCAGTCCAGCAAAATCAGCGCAGCACTATGCGATAACGAAACTACCGAAACGCAAAAGCCTTGGCGGTGCAGAGGCGAGCGAAACCAAAACCTTTCAACTGCCCGCGTCGTTCAAGGGTAATTTCAATTAGTTCGTTCTTTAAAAATTGAAATAGAACTGGACAAGTACCCTTTAATTTCATCTTATGATACAATACAAGAATGTTTTTTGCAATGAATGGTTCTCTACTATTGACAGAACTTAACTGAGGAGTGCTTTTGTCAACCGGCAAGTACATGAATGTCCCAGGGGAGTCTCTAATCATGTCCTGCATTTACCTCAATTTCTCTATTATTAAGGCTCTGTTCATGATAATATTGATGCCTTAGAGATTTATTTTATTTATTTTATTTTATTTAACAATGTCCTTACAGGCCTCATATGAGGCATTGGGTAAGGGGGGCGTTACAATAAGATTAACAGAGTATATAGAACATATAAAAGACATAATAGACATACATTATTAATTGACAGATTGTTGAGCACTAATCTATGACTTTAGCGTGACTTAATATTTGCCTTTAGTGTCCCTCCAGTATTGATACAGCTCCACTTGCTGTAGAGGGAATGATAGGAAGGTCAGCCAGTGTGCTCTACCTGCTAAAGGTGCCACAATGGCTGGATTGCAGTTGCCTTGGGTACTATATATTGCTGTTACCATGAACCTCATTTTACAGGTGTGGCACACTCAATTAGGTCAACAATAGTGATCACGTGGTTGCATCTTTACTGGCATTACATTTACAGTTATTGTTATTTATTATCTATCACAGTTGCTTCTCAATAGTCGTATTCTTAGCCGAAAACTATTTTTTAAGAGTTTGTGCTTAAGCATTGCAAATTGTGCTTCAGTAATAGTTCTCTTACAGACATAAGCTTCATAAAACACTGCTAGCCCGTTCAACTTGAGGCAAACACTTTTTTTTTTAAGCAACGATAAGGCCAAATTAATAGTTACAGGAGACCCACACCATGAAAAGCAAATCTCTGTATGAATGAGAATGGGCTAGAGCACATGAGGCTGACATTCTCCAGTCAGCGAACAACTGCTGATATTCTTGAAAAGCAAACAATTAATGCATCCTGCCAGTAATACACCATGTGGCCTCAACTCGGAATATACTAAAGAAATTTGAGAAGAAACTAAATGACATGCTAAAACGAACAAACCCCATAATAATAGGTGGTACAGTGGGAGACAGGGAGGCAGCAGTTTGAATAAGAGAGCAAATGCAGGTGAGCTGATACCCCAGTTGAGATTAAGTGATAAGTAAAGCTGGGCAGGTCATGCAAAGTATACAGAAATCAGTGTACTATGAAAGCAACAGAGTAGGTCTCAAGGGAAAGTAAATGCGGCCACTGACTGCAAAGGAATTAAGTTGGTGATTATAGTAAGAAGTCTGCAGGCATGAGATGCAGCCCGCTGACACATGGCTGTGGTAACTGAAGACCACTGGGTGAGACCCTCATTCAGCAATAGACGTGTAAAGAGGCTAATGATAGTGAAGACACAAGCAGACAGAAATGTGAAAATATGTCCTCCCACCTGGAAGCTTCCCCATGCTGACGGCAGTGCATGAATCATGTGCAAAAATGTGTTTCTTGGGTTGTCTACTGTGCTGCTGTTAGAGTGCTGTCATTGTGGTATTGTCCATGGCAGTCGATAAAGCACAGCACAATTTGGCTGTTACTGTCAGATCAAAGCTGCTGTGCCTATATGTTTCTGTGCCCTCAGGATCGTGAACATAATGTGCACAGTCTGTACACTTCAATATGGATCCTTCTCACAGTGGTTGCCATATTGAATGTGCGAGGGCTTCAATAAATCAAAACTGCCAGGCAGAATTACTTTGTTCAATCAACAGAAGTAATTGTCTTTGAGAAGGTTAGGGCTTCGCATGTCTCTTTTCGTACTGCTTCAAGTGCAGCCTCTTCTCGTCTCTCGAGCTCTGTCCAATTTTTTGCACGCTCTCTTGCACGCTCTCTTGCGCTCGTGCACTCTCTGAGCTCAAACTGAATTAAGGACCTCTGTGCCTGTCAGCCCTTGGACTACAACACTACCAATCAATGTGTCCAAGTCCATTCTGCCTAGTGTGACTTGCCGAGGCGCATGCCAAAGTTAAAGGAATCCTGAAATCCTGCCATCGTTTCAGTAATGCACAGTCTTCAGTGGAAGCACCCTTGACGAATAACAATTTGTTAGATTACTGTGTGACCATATGATGAGAAAAATAAAATAAAATTTAATATTGACACACTGCCTATCTCTGCTACATATTGAGTTTTAATTCTGAAACATGCAGCACCAATGGCCCTATATATTTGATATGCCAACCTCCCTTTAGCATATATGAGCTGTTGGCATCTACCATTTTTAAAGCTCTTCATTCACTTAATTGTCCAGTTTTGCGCAAGATAGACATGAGGCAAACAGTGCAGAGGCGGTTGGATATTGGCCACATTCTCGTATGCTGTTGCTCCTGATTGCTCACGTAAACGTGTTTTGTCTCACCAGGACAAGAAGTTTTTGGAGTTGCTGATACAGTGCGGAGCCGAAGTGAGTGCTCGTACGACAACTCAGCAGCTGACTGTGCTCCACGTGGTGCTTTTGCTGGGAAAGAAGTCTGCCGAGGAGACACTATCAGTGCTGAGGGCCTTGCAGGACCATGGCTGTCGAGAACTTCTCAACGAGCCCGACAGTCTGGGCAACACGCCCTTGCATGTGCTGATTGTGCGGTATGCGCTGGAGGAGTCGCGGCTAGGCTACCAGGAGCCCCGCCCGTGGACTAAGTGGGACATGCTTCATTTAGTGCGCTACCTCCTGCAGAGCGGTGCCGGGCCAAGCATCAACCGACCGGGCAACAGTGCATTGGCATGTGTTCTTCGCCACGTTCGTGACTGGGAGTTTCGCTACGAGCTGCTGGACATGCTCCTCCAAAACGGCGGCGATCCCAACTGTGTTGGCCGCGATGGGTCGGCGCCACTCATGGTGTGTCTGGTGCCTCTCATCAACAAGGACCCGCTGCATTCTCTTTCTCACAACAAAAAGGTGTTCTACCTCAACTCGGTGCGTCTGCTGTGTAGGTATGGAGCAAACCCCAACTGCAAGTCACGCAGCAACCTGACCCCCATGCATGTGCTGGTCTTCACAGCAAGCGAGTACATCACGCTGAACAGGGAGGATGACAAGCGCAGTGCGTTCACCTTCATCCGACAGCTGTTGACAGTACTTCTTCAGCATGGATTGGACCCTAATGCCCGTTTCTCACAGCGAATGCAGCACATCTTGCTCGCTTTGTTGGACTTGGTGCAAAATGCGAGGCTCGCTTCAGACTTGGAACATGTGCACGCACTAACACTTGCACTCCTTGTGCATGGTGCAGACCCAGATGTGCAAGTTAGCTCATCGGATCCAGTCATCTGTCACTCGCAGAGCTCAGTGTTCCTCAAGAAAGCCTCTAACCAGGTGAGGGTGAACCTTGGCTTGGTTAAAGGATGTGAACTGTATGTTATCACTATGGGAAGGCTACTACATAAGAAAAGCAATTGCTTTTTATTGCGCTGTGTACTGTACATTTGAACCCAAATATAATGAATACTATAAAGCAAGTTATGCTCTATATTGAATGCGCAAAACTTACTGTCCAATACTCATGTAAGATAACTCCTTGATAAAGAACTAGACATTGGATATGTCGAACTTGGGGCATCCACTGGCAGATGAGGCGCCACCTTTCCCGACACTTCACAACGCACTTTTGTGGCGGATGTTCTGTGCCAGTACTGGGCTGACATTGAAGAAAGTGGACTGGAGCAGGTCTGCACAATTATGCTCATCGAGAACACCATCCTTAGTGACACTGATAAACACTTCAAGGCACAGGCAAAAATTACTGCCTACTACACATAGTTTCGCTTTCAACAAATGGATTCCTTCCTTGCTTTCTTTCTGAACTGTGTACAAAAAATTCATATATAGAGAATGCATCACAAAAGTTCATTTACTTTCGTTATAGGCAAGTTTGGGTGTACCTAATTACCTGATATATCAACTATCTTTAGCACACAAGCCTGTTCATTATACCCGAGTTTGACTCTATTGGCTTGCAACCTGCTGCAATAGTTCAGTTACTATACCATTTTGCTGCTGAGCACGAGGTTGTAGGTTTGATTCCCGGCAGCAGAGGTCGAATTCTAAAAGGGGGTGAAATCCAGGAATGCACATGTGCTATAAGCAATGGCTGTGCATGAGCCCCTTAACTGGGGAATTGTTTCTCAAGATTTGACTATGCCTTGGGGAGTTTTTCTTTCAAGATGTTGTTCTAAATAAAGAAAATTGTTTTTGTAAGATTTTGATATTTAACAAATAACATTTATTTGACAGTTTTATGCTCCTTCTCACTTCATAAGCTTGTTTTCATGTACAAAGTCTTGAAGCACAGTGAGTTACCCAGGGCAACCTCACAATCCATTCCAGGATTTCCTTGCAAAACAAACCATGTTATTGCGACTCCACTGTCACACAATTCTTTGAAACTCACTGGTGTTGTGACTGGCTCTTCCAAGCCGTTCTTGTCTTCTCAATCACTACTTTCACTGTCAGAGTCGCTGTCCATCTCCAACAAATATTTTTGTCAGTCATCACTCTGCTCCAGCAGTGCTGCCATTCAAAGCTTTTCGTCTCTGTGCATGGAATCTGCATTTTGAAGTTTGGCACAATTCGCGCCAAAAGCAAGAGTTTCCACGCCCAGAAAGTCACACGCCTGTGGACGCGCTCCTTGTCACATGCTCCCCACTTTGCTGTCTGATGAATTGGTGGCCAGCCCCTTCAGTCTATCCAAGCAAAATGGCACCATCTGGAAAACAAACATCTCACCGCCACTCACATTTTTTTTAAGACATGGCACAATATATACTGCTTGATGAAAAATATGTTTCGTATGAATTGCACTTTTCAACACAGCGAGAGAGCCTTGTGTCTGTAGCTGCACATGTTCCCCATGGCATGGTCCCCAATTAAGGGGTTAAAGAGATCTAGATGGTCAATATTAATTTGAAGTCCTGCACTACGACACCTCTTTTAGCCATCGTGTTGCTTTGGGACTTACGTTCAACCCAATAATCAAACAGTCCACTTGCAACCGTAGAGCCTTCAGCAGCACTACATTGCTACCATCAGCTCTGTTATTTTACTATGTACTAAATTGTGATAGTGAGGCACCATGACTGTAGAAGTGAGACAGCATTTGTTACATACTGCAGGCAGCTTGGCTCATAGTTACTGTTTGAAAATGAAATTTAGAGCATGGAAAGTGATCGGTACTATATATTACATCAGGATCCCAAGTTGATTGCTTTCAGAGAGGCAATCTGTGTTGCCTGTTGACTGGATGGAGTAGCAAAACAATGTCTGCTAAAAGAAACTAGCAGGCATGTGCACTTTCTTATGTCTTGTAATTGTTGAGTGCATATCATAAAACAGCATGATCCTTCTTAAACTTTCTAAAAGACTCTAGAGCCCTCTCCGTACCTCGTAGAACACAAGCAGTAATAGCTGAGAGCCTGTCATGCTTAGACAATTAGCATCCTCCAAGACATGAATAACAGATGTGTAAAACTGTAGCACCCTCCCAAGACATCCATAGCAAGCATGTATGACATAAACTGATAGTTAAACCAAATAATTATCCTGTCTTTTTATTGGTGCTTTTAAATAAAAGGAGAAACTTGCAACATTTTATGATGCATGCCAGTAACACCAAATATTTACTATTCAGCTAAGAGCCCATAGCATTTGCTGTAATGCAGTTAAGTAGCTGCTGATTTGCAAGCTGCAAGTGTCCACACTGGAGCTATTGACAACAGATGCACTCACATTGCTATGAATACATCCCATTAGTAATGCATAGAAAAGTGACAGAATGCTACTTTAAAGCAGGTCTTATCAATTTTACCCCAGTGTGTCGTGTCCAGTGGATAAGAGTGATTGAATCAGTTCTTGGACTATAATGGGCTTTGTAGCTGATGGCTGGAGAACATTTGTCTACTTGGAAGTTTTTCAGCGTTCGCCTAAGTGTCAGTATGTGAGCGTTTTTGCATTCTGTCCCCATCAAAGTACAGCCATGGCTGCGAGAGATTGAACTATAATGCTTGATAGAACTATCGGCACAAGAACAGCATAGCAAATGAGCCATTGTAGCAGGTATATCTAGTGATAGTACTATCCCAGCGATAGTATTATATAGCAATATGAACCAGTAGGCAATTATGAATCATTAATTCGAACAAATATTTTCTCTGAGAGAACATGCATATGAGAATTCTCTGTGACATGTGAAGTATAAATTGAAAATGCTGTACTGAACCACCCATCAACAGCCAACAGTGTTCTACTTGTGTAATTTGGTGAATTTAAACCCATCATCATGTGCTATTTTGTAAATTTGCAAGTAATGTGCAACACTGTTCTGAAGTTACACCCTGGCTTAGTTTGTATACTTTGTTGGCACCTAGCTTGCAAGTGACACAATTGTATGGGATACACATGTGATGTAAGGCTGGAGAAAGATAAGTGAACTGTCTAAAAGGTTTGTTTTTGATGCTGATATCTTGGCAGCACCTTTTTTGACTAGTTAGTCCATCCTTATTTAGTACCTACATAAAATGGTTTTTCTGTGTATATAAGCTGCTATCAGTGCCCTATTTTCATTGGCAGCTCTCGATAATATAATGTGCCTGCTTTAAAATTGAAGTTCCCACTAAGGAAGAAGGGGGAAATAGAACACATGCCTGAGCAAGCAGCAAACATTTAGCATAGTCGGAAACCATGGATGCATGCATGTTATGACAGTTCCCGAGTGGATTAACCAAACAAAAAAATATTGACAGCAGTCACGCCTTTAGCACTTGTGTGAGAAAGTGTTCCACGTTTGTCACATGAAGCCTCAGTATTTCAAAGCATCATTTTGTCTCCTTGCAAAACAAGAAAAACAAAAGCTACCTTATTTTCTTTCTCTTACACTGTTGTCATCAGGTTCTGCACTACTACATCCATCAACTGAGCCGCAAGCACGACCTTCTTAACGACCCTGAGCAGCGGTTCGCCGACCTTATCCGACTGTTCTATTACACCATGGACCACCGCAAGCTCTACAGTTGCCTCAAGAGTTTTCTGGGCCAGCCGGTTGTGCTGCCTGCAGCGACCGCTGGTTGCATCACACAGCTGCTGAGGTCTATGTACAGCCAGCCACGCTCGCTCAAGCAGATTGCCCGGGTGGCCATACACCAGGCTCTGCGACACCAAGTTGCCACTCTGGTAGGGAAACTGTCACTCCCAGGACCTCTAAAGGAGTACTTGCTTCTCGACTGGACGCCTTAGAGCTAGCGCCCCTGCCAACTGATTGTCACACTGTTGCTGCGGCAAAGGTGTTGGGTCTTGTCTCCCTTTCTGTCTTCTCAGCATGAAATAATTGCAGTATGCAGAGACGAGGATAGTGGCAAGGATGTACAGACATGTGGGCAGGCACTGTGTGAGTGTCAACTGCACGGCTTTGTTTGTCCCTGTCTGTTTGCACTGCAACTCTTGTTTTGAGTGTGGTGCCAGATAATAGCCTGTGAAAGAGCAGTGTTGGATCTGCCACTTTCTATCTGGTCAAGCCTTCCCTTGCCCCCTAAACTTCTTTTCCATGCTTTTTTTTTTCTTTTTTGCTGGTGCAAGAAAGTTTGTAGTGCTTCGCTTACGGTATGTTTCGTTTTTGGTTGTGTTAAAGGGGTGCTGAAATGCTGCTGTCCTCTCTTGTTTGTTCATCAATGCTTGTTTCGGTGCTTCATACTCCTTCATCAGTTCTGTTGTGTACTATTGTGGACAAATGAAACGAAACACGAACAGCTTAGGCCTAACCAGAACACATTATTTAATTTCTGCTTTTTCCCCCACATAACATCGGCATAATTCTGCCTTTGAGCTTAGTTTGGGGTTTACGCTTTTGCAACCGGTTAAGTGGTGGCGAAAAATCTTTCTCTTGAGTTACAACTTGTAAGAGGTGTGTGGGCGAATGAAACAAAACACGAACAACTTAGGCCTAACAAGAACACGTCATTTAATTTCTGCTTTTCCCCCCACATAACATCGGCATAATTCTGTTTTTATGCTTAGTTTTGGGCTTTACACTATCTTTGGCAACCGGTTAAGTGGTGGTGCAAAACCTTACTCTTGAGTTACAACTTGTAAAAGGTGTTCTGCTGTAGTATATTTGGCACGTGCTCATTTTGTTTATATGTAACATTTTTCACCAGGCTAACATCACAATATGACAATATTTTCCTGTTTGCATCTCACTTGTCCACAATAGTATGTGGATGATTTCTGTTGCACTGTTTGACAAGGAGGCCAATGTTGGGTGTTTCTACTTGTACCAGAAAGCAGGGCACGATGAAAAGCATACCAACGACAGGGAAACAATGTGGTGGCATTGATGGCCGTACACCGCATCGTGCATGGATCAACTGAAAATTGAGCATGTTGGTAGGCATTCATGTTGCTCAAAAGCGGGCATGCGAACAAGGACACAGGTAGCAACAAAAAGGTGTTTGTGTTCTCCTTTGCGTTCCTTCTTTATCTGTGTTAGCAGCCTGCCTTTCAATAGCATGAATCATGCATGGGTTTGGCTTTCTCTGCCACCCAGTATAGTATGAACAATGATGGAGGCGCCAAATAACAAAAAAAAAAACTTCAGCTTTTATTACAAAGGCTGTTTAGGGCCCCTTTGAGGTTTTGATTTCGTGCAAAGCCTAAATTATTATATGCCGATATGTAATGTGAAAGTTGCTTGTCATTATAAAGATTTCAGGTTGAGAACCTTAAATACCTTTGCTTTTGTAAAGGCATTAAGCGACTGGCCATCATAGCACGTTCTCATGACGTTTCTCTTAGATTGTGGATTCTCGTTCTCTTTAAACATGCATTTTTACTTTATTGTTCAACCTAGATTCTAGTTATACTTCTTGTTCTACATTATTCATGGATAAGCACAGACAGGTTGCAGCTACAGGCAGCCCACATAACAGGTTAAGAACGGGGCACCCCGAGAACAATGCAGCATTATAAAGGGACTGAAATAGTGCAATATTGTAACAATATTGTATAGTAATATTGTAACACAAAAAAATGGAACTATCTGTAGAATTTCTTATGCATACAAAAAGCATTCTGAATATTTTTATCACATTTTTAACTCAAGTAAAAGCTAATCCTGCTACACAATATTACCATTAGCATTTTGACATGCCAGAGCTTGTGTTGCAGGTACTAATTAGTTAAAGTAATAATCAAGTGCTAAAAAGAATAGTACAGTGATTAGTATTGTGCTTACAAAATGAACAAAAACCATCCATGAAAAAAGATGAACACTACAAGTTAATTCAAATAAAGGAGAAAGAAATGGTGCACAAATTTAGCACATAGACATACGCAGCAAGGTCCTTTGAATAGCAGCATAAAGCAAAACTTTTGAATAATAATTTAGAAATAAGGACAGATTGCGCGAAAGAAAGAAAGCACACCATTAGTGAAAGGTATTGCTCAAGCATCGGGACATTGTGTTCTACACTGAATGTGAAGCTATGCAACTAAAGTTGTGGACAGTAGTGTAGGACATCTTCAATAATGAACTTTAGAAAAACTTCTACAGGGTACTTCCATGTGTAAAACCTCGACATAATGATCACAGATACAACAAACCTTAAAATGTTTCTCAGCGATATCAGCATGTAACGAATATAGGCTTATAACGAATATGGATATGACGAAGGTATTTTTGCATCAGATGCAATATTATTGTAATGAGGTTGGACCCCATTGTCCTTATATGTGTGCCTTTGTTTAGTCATCTAGGTTTTAGATGACACAATAGCCTGTACAGCAAAATGCAAATCTCCATCGTTTTCTCGCGGCAACGAATCTACTAACAGATGTCAACCAAAAAGTGTGTCATGCGCTCATTTGCATTGACTGTGATGTTGAATGAAACAGAAAATATTTTTTTTTTCTGTGTGATATGCAGGCCTTTAGCTAATTGTCCAAATAATGTGTTTAATTACATTGAGGGCAAAACCAAACATGGTTTGTGTTATTGCACAAAGAAGCCTCACATGCTCCTGTTGTTCATGGACTTCCACTGCAAATCATTTTGTTGTGCGGTAATATCGTTTACGCTTTACCTAGTCTGAAGCATCCCAATTAGCGCGCTCATTCTGACCATTCGATTTGAGACATATAGGTACTTAAACCAGGCTCTAGCTTATATGGCACCTGCTCTTCTGGAAGATCAAGACTTGTATTGTTAGTGCCGAAGATTCAGGTAGTTGGCGTTCACATTACTTCCTCTTTAGCATAAAAAGCAGGCTATAAAAGCAGGCTGTAAAAGTAGGCTTGGAAGAGTTGAAATACTAAGTTATTGTGTTCTTCTTCCTCACAGTACCGCATACAGTACAATACAATACAATACAATACGATCTTTATTGTGCATAAAGAAAACAAAGTACATATAGCAGGTCTACCAAAGCATTTGACTAAGTTGACTACATTTGACTACAATTGACAACATTTGACTAAATTTCATTGCAGAATCAGCCAAAATGAATTAACAAATAGCAATTTTTAGTCATATTATGTTTCTCAAGCTGTCAAACCTATCGTGGGGTGACTGCTTCATGGAAAATCCAACTCCTGTATTTGCAATGTCATATCTGAAGTTGGTCAGGTCATCACATTGGCTATGTACGCGTGCCACTCACTGCTTAATTGCTTGAATAAAAGGCGCAGTTGCATGATCTGATAGCAAGTGTACAGACACATCTGATGTGTTGTTGGCCATGCTTGATATGATCATTTCTGTACTAAACAATGGAGATGTCATGCAATGTTAGTTTGGTACAACTGCCAGAGTGTTTGCTGCAGTAGCCTAATTTGAGTGTGTTGAGTGAGTTACTGCACTTTGCAGTGAGTGTGTTGCACAGCTTACATGGAATGTTTTAGGGTCGGCACTAGTTGCTGGCATGTGAAATGCAGCTTACCTTTCCTGGTCATACACTTTTCTCACGTGGCCTGACTGCGACACTATTCTCTCTTAAAGTTCTCTCCAGAGCGAGCAAACTTGTCTTGGGCATGTTCACCTCAAGCACTGCATTTGATGTGTGTAGTTGTAAAGGAGCATTAAACGCAAACATTGACGGAATTTATACCTTTAAAATACCATCCCTATCCTAGGGACTACATGGCATATTTTATGCCAATAAATAACTTAGTTGCAGAGAAAGTTGCAGCTAAAGGCTTTCTTCGACAGCAGTTTGAATCAGATGCGTCAAGTTGTGCGGTGTGAACAGGAATCGCGTGCTGCACCAGCTGTCTAGGAAGTCTGGCACTTCCAAGCAGAGAGACATTCCTACAAATGGTGCCGACATAGAAATGCAACGAGGTAACATCAGCAAGTCCCTCTGTATGGGAATCCAGTAAAATTGGCTAAACTGTTTTCTGTTTCATGTTGAAATGTGATGCAGTTATTCTTGTTGTCAGTGCTTGACTACTGTTTAGCAATTACAAGCAGGGCTTTGGCACCGTATTTTTTAGTGATGCACCAATCCTACCCTACGCTTGCATCATTTTCTGGCTCACAAAAGCTTGGTTCTCAGTGTGATGGATAATTTCGACATTTTGGGCTAACACTCTAACACTTATAGCTTGTCTTATCAGTGCTTGCTCGGGAGGGTATGTCTCGAGCAGCCAGGAGTGCTGTAAACAAAGTGTTTACAGAGTGTTTGAAGTTCTATGTATCAAAGCAGCACTGGTGGCATGAGCTGGAAATTGAAACATGTGCGCAGCTGATGGTACCCCGTGCTGCGGACCCACAGACTACAGATCGTGGCAGTGATTCACGCCTGAAATAAAATGCACCATGGCAAGCATCAATGGATCTTAGGATGAAACTTGCCACTGCTTTGTCTAATGTGAAGTGCAAACTCTTCGTGTTTGACAGGCTGGCATGCTTTCTGCACAGTGCATCGACTGTTCCTTTCTCTTATTCTTCATTGTTGAAAGGCTTGCACTTCCGTGCATGCACATGTACACGTAACATGGCTAGTATGGCCTCAAATGTACGTCACACACTGCCGCAACTGTAAAACCTGATGGTTTGTATGTACATAACTTGCAGCATGCTCTGCTGGACAGTGTGAAAGTGTTGTGCCGATGAATAACATCGTAGTGTGAGCGTGTATACAGTGGTGTGCTGCATTCTCTTTGGTGTGGGAGAATCGCACTTGTGCCCTTCTTAGCAATTTTTCTTGCCATATAGGTGTGTTGAAAAGTTTTTTCAGCATGTGAACATTGCGAGTCCTGAAACTATTCCTTTGTGAAACTGTACATTGATACGTGAAATGATGGTGGGGTTGCCCAAACTGGATTTGGCGATGTTTCTATCAGTGTGTGCATGTTTTAGACACTTGTGTCGGGAAGAAAAAGCACTTTCTTGAACTTGCTTTTGAGTTTAATAATAATAGCACTGTTTTGCTTTTATACTGGGCTTTTGAACTCTGCCCATGTGAAGGAAAGTAGAGGCTTTGGACTTGTACGTTTCACAACTTTGATGTTGCACTTGCTCGTCAGTGTTACATGTCTTGGAATGTGCATTCGAGTTTGGGTGTAGTGTTTGGATTATGTTTTGTCTCGATCAAGTTTTTACTGTGGAGGTCCCTTTTCTTCATTTAATTTTGCATCGATGTAGCAGAGGAGTGTTTTGGAATACGAGCGCAATTTTGATACATTGTGGTCCCAAGCATGTGTAATAGCTGTTCTGCCTAGTTTGAGGGTTTGCGATGTTTGTGAGGGTTTGATGTTTGTGAATGTTGTGGATGAAACTGGCAATGCGGTTGTGTCTGTCAACTTCTTGTTATTATACATAGTTTATGCCCAGTGATTGTTGTGTGCTGTACAAATGTCATTCAGCAATGTTGTTTCACATAAGCTGCCAACAAGAGAGTGCCTGCTCAAAAAACAGCATAGAGGGTGCAAATGTAAACGTCACGAACGTGCACTTAATGTACTGCACATTTGCAGACGAGTGAAGTCACTTGTGTACTGTGTGGTTTCCTGTGTGGGTTCCTGTGTGGGAATATGCAGCAGTGACGTTAGCCCTTGAGGTGTTCTTTGCACTTCGGCTACAATACTGGTGGTAAAAAGAGTGGTCTGTTGAATGGAACAGTCTTGTTTTAAAGGGACACTAACGATAACAATTATTTGAGCTTAACCACCCTTCCATATTGCCAGAAGAAGCCAATCTTACTGTGAGAGGAGACTTGGTAAGCCAGAAAAGCTACAAAAACAAAATACAAGTGGCAGTGCCATTTCGAAGTTTCCACACTAGCTCACCGTGACATCGTGGACATTATCGGCTTATGCTTGAGCCTAGTAAAATTTTTATCAGTATGGATAGATAACATTGCATTCTAAACAACCAAAGACTGATGTTGAAATGTTCTAAAACATTTACTGCATAATGATGGTCCAGGTTATAGAAATTACTTTGAAATCCATAACGTCACACTAATGTACGAGCATTGGAAAATCAACTTAAAGTTATGGAAGTGTGGGCCTTTTATCTTCTAGTACGCAACATCTTGCTGCGAGATCAACGAGTTTTGAAGGAAGACATTATCTGTCTAAACTGATTTCGTGCTTTTCATTAGTGTTCCTTTAACTCTTGAAGTGTCCTTCTCATGTAAGCCATGGCACATGTGATAAAATGAATAGTTTGAGTACAGTAAGCACCTTTTAAAACTCATTCTGTTAATACAAATTTTCCAGATAATGTGATCAGATATGAGGGCTTGTGTTTAATTCCCACAAATTCTTGGCGCTGCTGTGAAGTTGAATGTCTGATAAGAGAAAGATTTCCAAATACAGATTTGCAGATAATTGCCAAGGAGCCAATCATCCTCTCTTGACCGATTTGTTTTAAGGCATAGTAGCTTGGCATACAAGCTTTTATTTCCCCCAGATAAAAGCTCTGCCATAAATAGCAATCAACTTTCGTATTACCAGACATTTCTAATAGGTGCTCTGTGCAAACAGCATTTTAAGCTCTTTGAACAGGCCTGTTCAAGCATCAGTGCTTGCAAAAAAAAAAAGGCCAAACATGCTTGATTAGCCTAAACCTAAAGAAGCCAAGGCCAGTATAAAGCAACATTTTTTTTTTATTTGATGCTCCAAAAGAACTGATTTTGGGAATAATTTAGATAGGCCAGTGGTTAAGTCTGAAATGGAAATACAGTAGGAATAAAATTGCTACATTATTCTGAGCTAGCTAAGATGATAGAATTGCTTAAAAAATTAACTGAGCTGATATTTCTTCTTAGCAAAAAATAAGATGAAAAATAACACTAGACATTCAGATTTGTACTGTTTGCTTAGATAGTTAAAAGAAAGAGTATACAGTAAGTGCAGTAATTGATCCACCGGGCTTTTTTTAATGTACCTAGGTATATAGAAGGCCTGAGAAAGCATGTAAACGTCTGAGGTTACACAGGTTATGCAGGTTAAAGTATCTGCGACAAGGTATTTCAGGCTATTGATATCAAATATGTACTGGGTAGCTGGAATTAAAAATTTAGGTTGCTATGCCATGGTCACAAAAGGCTAACTTTATCAAAATGTGGTTATCTTGAGAACAACAGCTGAGGAAATTTATCAGACTTTATTTTTTACTTTGGACAACCTTCTTAGATCACTGGGTGCTATATGGATAATCTAAAAATGATATAAGCTTCAAAAATCTATTTACAATAAGATGCATGGACAACAACTAAAATAAATTCTCTGGGGCCATACAACTCATCTTGCCAACTTATGTGAATTACTTTTCTGCTGCCTTTGCTTCAGGTGTATTTGCACAAGAAACTGCACTCATAATAATGCAGCTTGTTTGGTAAAACAGCAGATTTTAGCCTCGAAATCTGCGTGTTACAATGCGTAGTCTCTAGCTTGGCTCTTTGGGAACCGCTGGAAAAATTCTGCTGGGTATTTTGGAGAAGCTACCTGAATCTTCGACCGAGCACTCATATCAAACACTGGTTTTTCATTCCAAATCTGTCAGAAAAAAAACAATGTTCTGAGCTTGATCTCAGTGTAAAGTTGCCTCGTGTATCTGGCAAAAGCGATACGACAGTAAAGCACAGGAGACCAAACTGTCGTTGAGCTAGTTGATTCAGGAGCCGACCAGTGCAAAACAAAATTATCTGCTGGACTACAACCTGTTCTGGATTGATTTTTTTTTTTTTTCAACTCGAGTGTTCTGACAGAAATGTCATAGGCTTGCAAGTATCACTTGTAATGTAGGTGGAAGCATTTTTCAGTTTGCACGCCATGGACGTAGCTTGCATGTCGTTGACTACTGTGGGCCACGTTTAAAAGCACCTGCCTTTCGCTTGAAATGTTTGAAGTTCTGTTCAGGTTAATAAAACCTGAAAATATCAGCTCCTTTTTGTTTTGTGACCTAAATTGACATTTTCTTTTTAAAGGCTACCCTTTATGAAGGAAAGTATTTTACGATCATACTGGAGCTTTCAAGCTTCATAGACATGCCAGCAATTGTTGCGCACGTACGTTAGGAGAGCCACAAAGTTTTGTTATGCAGAGCGTTGGCCAAAGCTTGGCTGTCAAATAGGAAGTTGAAAACAAGATTCCGGTGATCAATACAAATCGGGTTCTTGGATGCATATGATGCTTACCACTTGTACATAGTTGTTATGTGACGTGCACGTGTTGAGAACACTGAAGTGTTTAAAGCACAGCAGAGAGTGTCTGCTGTATGCGTACATTTCACTGTGATTTTTCAGTGAGCAAACTGCCCAAATGCAACCATCAAGAATGCTGTGTAGGTGTTTGGAGTAGTAGTCAACATGTCTATAAATTAAAAAAAAAAATACTAATGATAAAAAAAAAAGTCTATCTCCTGCCTTGACTCGACAGCTTATAGTGCTGGCATTGTGAAATGGAATATATCTATACTTGTATACTGCGTGTTCCTTTGCTGGTATCTGTTGCAGAAGCTTTTTCTTTTTTTTGCTCACATATATAAAAACAATTGTAAACCAATTTATGCTTCCTTTTTTGTTTCTGATAGCAGTGAAAATATTAGTTTTTGCCTGAAATATATATATGTTACTTTTATCATAATCTAGGAATACTGGCATGTAGCCATGAAGGGCAGCATCAGTGACATCTACTTCATGACATTGTCTTCATCAAAGGTTAAACATATTGTCTAGTTTAATCAGTATGTTTTACACCGTATGTTGTACAGTATGTTTCATGTTCGTGCTGAATGGCTGTTCTTGGCAAGAAAAGGCAAAATATAGCTTTGGTAAGGCTACGTTTCTGGTGATAGCTATAAGCCAACATCTAAACAGAACAAACGTTGCATGCTACACACAATGCTTCAGCTGAGTCTCGCAAGATGTCACCAGCAGCACACCTGCTCATAGCTATATTATGGCTACACCTTTGTATTCCAGTAGTATGATAATTGTAACACATACATTCAAGCTGAAACTCTTTCATATGAAAGCACTTGTGCTTCTCAGAAGTACTAGTGACATTGAAAACCTGTGTGCTGGCTGTTTGGCATTGTGTATGATTGAATGTCTTACTGCGATAACATGCTAGTTTAAAAAATGTGCAGACAAGCTGCAATGATGCAAATAAATTTTGTTTGCAACAATTTGTGGTGTTTGCTGTCCATCGCATTTTTATTAAAATCTACTAGGGGTGTACGAATAATAACTTATGAGACAGATTCGAATACGAATCAAATAGTGCTATTAGCGAATTGAATATTGAATATTTTCCTAATAGGTTTTGAATAATGCACAGCCATTCTCACGAATAATTTAAAACAATTTTCACATCCTAGTATTCATAAAGTTAGCAAGCATCATTACATTGCATATTACGAAGTGTTGTTTATTAAAAATACAAATGGAACATTCGTAACAAATAAGCAATTCGTTCACTTACAAAGGACTCGTAGAATGCAAATGACTGCTGTATAGCCAATGAAGTTGGGCTCCCCAAGTGACATAGCCTGTTCCACTACTTAAGCTCTCGATGTTTTCTGCTTCAGCATGTCTGCAGAGACGAAATTTGTCGTACTTTTGCTCCAAATTTATGTTTCATTGCACACAGTCGATACTTTGAAATATACAACTATTAAAAAAACATTCATATTCATATTTACGAATGGTGATTATTTGATTTAAAGACCAAATCAAATACGACACTATTCAATTCGCTATTCTAATGTTTCAAATAATTGCACACCCCTAAAAATTTATGCTACAGCTCGAAGTATGTACAAGCATGAGGTCTGTGCAGATCTGAGAAAAAAAAAAAGCAGCTCCAGAGCACTTGTTGGAATCAAAACGAAGTGGTTAATGCTCTGTAATATAATTCAATTCATACAATAGCATTTTTGTAGGACAACATAGTAAGAGGATACTTGCTCGCCAATGTTTTTGGAGACTATAGCACTCGCCCACACTCATGCGTACCCGTACTCGTAAACACTCGCTCACCATTCGTAGTTACTTTCATTCATACTTACCAAAACCTTCTCATGCTGTGGTGTCCATTCACTGCCACTCACTTGCATGCATGATACTCACTTGCATACTTGTGCACTCATTCACTTGCACTCGCCAACAGTCAAGTCACGTTCGTACTAATGTCCGCTCAAAACTGCAGTCACTGATTTTCATTAGTACTTATGTTAACCAGCTCTCACTCCTCTTCATACACACATTCACTCAAACTCGGTGGCACTCACCCCAGTCCATACACATGTCCACTCACACCTTTGGTCCCTAACATACCATCTCACACCTGTGACAGGAGTGTAGACGAGCGAGTACGAGTCATACTCGTGAGTGAGTATGTCAACCTATGGCTTATTTTAATCCAATGCAACTTGTAATCTCATGCAATGTTTATGTATATACATCACACAGGTCTTTTCTTATTGTCAAATATTGTGTATGATTACGCACTGCGCCATCTGAAAGCTATGCCAAAATGCAAACTGCAGTTCATACATCACTCCCCATGCACATGCTGACGCAGATTCAGACGTGGACACAGAACATCACGAGGATCAAGGTGATATTAATTGAGCAAAGAATGGCGAGGAGACATATAAGCAGGGAAAACTGTAACATAGTATTTAAATACATGTAAGGTTTTTTTAGCCCTTACGTAACAGTGGCACTTACCTGGTGTCCCAAGAAAGGGGAAGACCCCCCTCTCCCCCCCCCCAAAAAAAACATTTTAAAAATCGGAGGCCACTTAAGCACTTTTTATAAGCTGTGAATGCAAAAGGATTAATGTCCATTTGAATGCCGTTGATCGGTCCTTGGAGTTATGAACTCCTCACGGGCAAGCAAGCACATTGAGATGCTTGGCGCATTTTGATTTTGCCTTACTAAAGTGCAGCTCTGCTCCGACAAGGCGCACTTGTGACGTGGCATCGCAGCCAATGAGAATTTACCTGCCACTTCATTGCTACAGATGACAGACGCCGGCTTTTTCACTCAATTGGCCATTTGACACATTTGCAGAAAAAAAAAAAGCAACAATACCATTGGAAATCAAACGCTCTTCTATTAAGGGTCTGTGTCTTTTAGAGGTACCTATGAGCCATAGGATCTATATATGAGTAATAGGAACTATGGATGAGATAGTTCAAGTGGCTGAGGAGTTCTATAGAGATTTATACAGTACCAGTAGCACCCACGACGATAATGTGAGAGAGAATAGTCTAGAGGAATTTGAAATACCACAAGTAACGCCGAAAGAAGTAAATGCCATGGGAGCTATGCAAAGGGGGAAGGCAGCTGGGGAGGATCAGGAAACAGCAGATTTGTTGAAGGATGGTGGGAACATTGTTCTAGAAAGACTGGCCACCCTATATACACAATGCCTCATGACCTCGAGCATACCGGAATCTTGGAAGAACGCTAACATAATCCAAATCCATAAGAAAGGGGACGCCAAAGACTAGAAAAAATTTAGACTGATCAGCTTACTGTCCGTTGCCTACAAAGTATTTACTAAGCTAATCGCAAATAGAATCAGGAACACCTTAGACTTCTGTCAACCAAAGGACCAGGCAGGATTCCTTAAAGGCTACTCAACAATAGACCATATTCACACTATCAATCAGGTGATAGAGAAATGTGCAGAATATAACCAATCCTTATATATAGCTTTCATTGATTACGAAAAAGCGTTTGATTCAGTCGAAACCTCAGCAGTCATTGAGGCATTACGGAATCGGGGTGTAGACGAGCCGTATGTAAAAATACTGAAGGGTATCTATAGTGGCTCCACAGCCACCGTAGTCCTCTATAAAGAAAGCAACAAAATCCCAATAAAGAAAGGCGTCAGGCAGGAAGATACGATCTCTCCAGTGCTATTCACAGCGTGTTTACAGGAGGTATTCAGAGACCTGGATTGGGAAGAATTAGGGATAAAAGTTGGAGAATACCTTAGTAACTTGCGATTCGCTGATGATATTGCCTTGCTTAGTAACTCAGGAGACCAATTGCAATGTATGCTCGCTAACCCGGAGAGGCAAAGCAGAAGGGTGGGTCTGAAAATTAATCTGCAGAAAACTAAAGTAATGTTTAACAGTTTTGGAAGAGGACAGCAGTTTACGATAGGTAGCGAGGCACTAGAAGTGGTAAGGGAATCCATCTACTTAGGGCAGGTAGTGACCACGGATCCAGATCATGAGACTGAAATAATCAGAAGAATAAAAATGGGCTGGGGTGCATTTGGCAGGCATTCTCAAATCATGAACAGCAGGTTGCCACTATCCCTCAAGAGAAAAGTGTATAACAGCTGTGTCTTACCAGTACACGCGTATGGGGCAGGAACCTGGAGGCATACGAAAAGGGTTCTGCTTAAATTGAGGACGACGCAACGATCTATGGAAAGAAGAATGATGGGTGTAATGTTAAGGGATAAGAAAAAAGCAGATTGGGTGAGGGAACAAACGCGGGTTAATGACATCTTAGTTTAAATCAAGAAAAAGAAATGGGCATGGGCAGGACATGTAATGAGGAGGGAAGATAACCGATGGTCATTAAGGGTTACGGACTGGATTCCAAGGGAAGGGAAGCGTAGCAGGGGGCGGCAGAAAGTTAGGTGGGCGGATGACATTAAGAAGTTTGCAGGGACAACATGGCCACAATTAGTACGTGACCGGGGTAGTTCAAGAAGTATGGGAGAGGCCTTTGGCCTGCAGTGAGCAGAACCAAGCTGATGATGATGATATGAGCCAACACAATACTTCAGGTTTTATGTAGTAATTTACTGTTACTGTTACTGCAAGGGTCCCAGAAAGCTGGAAGAATGAAAACATTACACTGATCCACAAAAAGGGAGACGTTAAAGAATTGAAAAATTATAGGCCCATTAACTTATTCCCGGTATTATATAAAATATTGACCAAAATAATCTCCAACAGAATAAGGGCAACACTGGACTTTAGTCAACCAAGAGAACAGGCTGGCTTCAGGACGGGATACTCTACAATGGATCACATCCATGTCATTAATCAGGTTATCGAGAAATCTGCAGAGCATAATAAGCCTCTCTATATGGCTTTTGTAGATTACGAAAAGGCATTTGATTCAGTAGAGATACCAACAGTCATAGCGGCATTACGTAATCAAGGAGTACAGAACGCTTGCGTAAATACCTTGGAAAATATCTACAGAGGTTCTACAGCTGCCTTAATTCTACACAAGAAAAGCAGGTAGATACCTATAAAAGGGGTCGGTCAGGGAGACACAATCTCTCCAATGCTATTCACTGCATGCTTGGAAGAAGTATTCAAGCTATTAAACTGGGAAGGCTTAGGAGTAAAGATCGACGGCGAATATCTCAGCAACCTTCGGTTTGCCTATGACATTCTTCTGTTCAGCAACAATGCAGGTGAATTGCAACAAATCATTGAGGGCCTTAACAGAGTGAAAGAGTGGGATTGAAAATTAATATGCAGAAGACAAAGATAATGATAAATAGCCGGGCAAAGGAACAAGAGTTCAGGATCGCCAGTCGGCCTGTAGAGTCTGTGAAGGAGTGTTTACCTAGGTCAATTAATCACAGGGAACCCTGATCATGAGAAGGAAATTCATACAAGAATAAAAATGGGTTGGGCTGCATACGGCATACATTGCCAGCTACCGACTGGAAGCTTACGATTATCATTGAAAAGGAAGGAGTACAATCAGTGCATTTTACCAGTGCTGACATATGGGGCAGACTTGGAGACTGACAAAGAAGCTTGAGACTAAGTTAAGGACTGCGCAAAGAGCGGTGGAATGAAGATTTTGGGCATAACGTTAAGAGACAGAAAGAGAGCGGTTTGGATCAGAGAGCAAACCGGTATAGATGGTATTCTAATTGACATCAAGAGAAAATGGAGCTGGGCATGTCACGTAACGCGTAGGTTAGATAACCGTTGGACAATTAGGGTTACAGAATGGGTACCAAGAGAAGGGAAACGCAATCGAAGACGACAGAAGACTAGATGGAGTGATGGAATTACGAAATTCGCGGGCACTAGTTGGAATTGGTTGGCGCAGGACAGGGGTAATTGGAGATCGCAGGGAAAGGCCTTTGTCCTGCAGTGGACATAAAACAGGCTGATGATGATTACTGTTTGAAAAGAGAGGTGAGCTTGATGCTTACCTCTCCAGTCTTTCTTTTTTATGCGAAGCATATTACTAGGGCTCAACGCAGCTCCTCAGGCGCGGCGGTGTCGCCTTCAATACCATGTGACACCGTGACGTCACGACAGAGGAGAAACGGGGCTCCAACTCGCGCCGTCGCTCGCGGCGTCGCGGCGGTATATAAGCAGTTGCGCTTGCCACTGCTAGGCACTCACGAGGTGAGATGCCTCCTGGAGACAGAGCTGCTCGTTGGAATGAGAAGCGAAGGTTGCGGCGTGCTACAGAGACTGTTTCTAGGTGGCTTTGCTACGGCGCAGCGACTACGCGTCCCGCATCAGACGCGGTGAGCGTCGAGCAACGCAGCGTTCGGCGCGACAACGAAATGTGTGCCTGAGCAAGCGCCGCACGCCTGAGCCGACGACACCGGCTTTCCTGCGACACGAGCTCCTTAACGCTGTCACGTTAAAATAAAGGCTAGTATGCTTCGCATTCTGGGCTTAACCTTAGCTAAGCCACGGCCATTTTTTTTTTTCAGGCAAGCCCATCTGCTCATATACGTTTGGTCATCGCTAAAATTGGCATCAGCATGAGAAGTTGATCAATTTATGCGCTGAAACAGTGCTTTTGGAAGAACTGATTGGACCTGGCTGAGCCAACATTGTAATGGGCCCTAGGCTTACCATTTGCTTTTTTTTTCGGGGGGGGGGAACTAATCTGCACATATCCACCGATTCATAGCGTAAATAAGCACCAGCATATACAGGAAATCGTACAGGAAACAACTTGATCGGTGGTTTCGGAAGGCACTCTACAAATCTGTGTATCATACTTGGGGTCGTCACGCAATAATTAAAATGCAGGGTAATAAGACTTTATTAGGGGAAAGAAAGTTGCCAGAGTTATTATAGACCAGGTGAACAGAATGTGTGTGGCTAGTCGCTCCCGACGTGCCTTTCATTTTTAAAATCTTGGCTCAAGTTACATGGAACACCCTGCATATTGGGTGTCCCGGCTAACTTTAACCGAAGTTTAAAATTATGTCAAAGAACTCTAGAAGGACACGGCCAAATGCATGTTGTTGACTATTGTGTAAAGCATGTCATGCCATTTTTTGTATTCTGCTTAAATGGATAATTAGTCAAGATTAATTAACCCAATTTGTAAGTATTACACTAGGGAAAAACTTCCTAAGAAATTGTAGGGTGCCCTAGGAAGCACAACTTCCTACCATGAATGCAGCGCTATAAAACATGCAGCATATAAAAGAACAGCACATTTAGCCTCGTGTGTTGCCTGGTCTGCTTATCGCTATCATGAACCGCCGTGAGGGAAGCATATCACTGGCATAACTTGCACAGCCAACGAGACTCTATTGCTGCCCCATTTCCCTGACGGTTTTTAAGCAGCTGCACACAAGGCCAGATGCACTGTTTGCTAAACACGGCGCATATATTTTAAGAGATTTCTGGTTAGATGTGCTGCAAATTTGAATTTCTGAAATGATTCGGTTTTTCTCCAAGTACACGGCACAAAAAATAATCAAATTTGTTTGCATACCTCAAATGTTTTCCAAAGCGCAGGTGAGGAGTCCACATTTGATAACGCAATGAAACTTGCTGAAGAATTTTAATAAACTTTACATGTTTTATTGCTGTCCATTTCCAACAGTCGAATTAACGGACACATCGGATGGACCTCTTCTGAATTAGGAATAAAAATACGCCCACAACAGTTTCAAAATTGTCTGAATTAACATTTTTAATGATTTGAGTTCACAAGATCACGACTTGGTGATACTTCACATGACGCAGTCATGTCAGCCTGAGCTGCCAGCATGCACATTATGCTCAAACTTGCACAAGGAAACATGCTGAACTTTGTAGAGCTTTACTATAAAAGAACGAAATGTATATCACAAAATTGTACAGTGAAACAAAAGTAAAGAACAGGTCTGCGTCACAGCATAATATGTCTCAATGAAGAACAAAGTGCCTTTGAAGAAAAAAAAAATATTATAAATGATGAAAGACCATTTTTTAAAGAAAATAACTAGCTGCTCAGTGCAGCTTTGAGAATCTGGGCAACGCTGGCCACATCCACGTCTTCTTTGGCTGCATGAAATAAACAAAGCCAAAAGTCAGGGACAGCAAATGAAAAAGTTTGTTAAAAATCAGACATGAGTTAGTGCACTTCTGTTACACCTGCAAGCTCTATAGAGCTGCACTCCTCACTGGTACATGAAGACTGGGCTGGAATTCTGACTTTGACCTTGTCGTGGAATGCCTACCAATAATGCAAGATAAAAAGTCATCACTTAAATTTATCTTCTTCATTGCCTCTTATAGCACCTATAGCAGTGTCTTACCATCCAGTTTCTAAGCTCAGACAGTTAAGTGGTGCTCCCTTTTCCATTACTACCTAAATCTAACTTTTGAATGCCCATACAGATTCAAATAACATGGCAGCTATGCCCTGACAGTTGCATTTTGGCATGGACCAAAACAGAACAGCATTACGCATATTGTGCGCAATATGCAAGTCTATACCGCTGCAAGAACACTGTACTGTAAAAACCGGACTATAGGTCGGACCGGAATATAGGTCGATTCCCCAACTAACGAATTCTAAAAATATATATATATATATATATATATATATATATATATATATATATATATTTTTTTTTTTTTCAATGGCAAAAGTACCGAAAGACACCCTTACCTTGAAACAAATGCGACTCATGCACAACAGTGACAGTATTTATTTAAATGCTGATCGCATGTGCACCCGGCCAATTTTTAACAGTATCACGCGACCATCGCCCCGCGTGCTTGTCAGCACCTTATTAACGGCGCTGAGCGGCGAAACAAACGAGATACGTGCATGTGTACACGTGCGCTTACTTTCGCTATTTCGTCGCTCCGTGCCGTGATGATAAGGTGCTGACAAACACGTGGGTCGACGGTCATGCGATACTGTTAAAAATTGGCCGGGTGTACAGTACGCAGAAGGGCACAAAGTGCGCAAGTGCTACTCCGAATCAGAGCCACGCATTTGATTAGAGTGGTCCGAACTAGATTTGTATGAAGAGTGCTTCTCGCTGCCCAGTCCAGAGGCGCGTGCGATCTCTACCGCTTTCAAACAGATGCATTCGGCTGTCACAGGCAGCAATCTTACACGCAGCTCCCGGACGAACTCTGCAACTTTGTCTTCCAGTTTTGCGGTTCGCTGCAGTCTGCCCACGAAATGACGTTTTCTGTTGGTTTGCTGCTTCTGTCTCCGCCAGTACCGAATGCTCTTTTCAGATACTCCAAATTCGCGCTGTGCCGCGAGGTTGCCGTGGGCTTCCGCGCACTCAACCGCTTTTTCTTGAACGCGACGGTGACTTGTCGTCGGCTTCTGCTCATTTTGAAACAAAATGTGAAAAAGCAACCTTTAACCAATATAACTTTGTGACAATGTAAATGCAAATTGGCAGTGCCACAATGTCGCCACGACGCGCTTGACGAATTTCTTTCTCTATGCTTGACGCGCTGCTGCTGATGACGAAGGCGCTTCTTTACTTCATCTGCCCATTGCTGCAAGACTTCTGCAGTTTTTCCGCCAATGTCCGGTATAAAAGACGAGGGTTGACTTTTCGCAATTGTTTTTTGAAAACAAGTTCGACCTATATTCCAGTTTTTACGGTAACCTATGATCAAGCTACTCATACTTCTAAAGCCACATTTATAGCACTTAGATACATTAACAGCATCCCAGTTAAACTGTCAATAAGTTTTACTACAGTCGAACCTTGTTACAACGTAGTTCGCATCCCACACAAAAATACCTTTGTTGTACTGGCTATCAGTTAGAAGCATATTATTTGTTACATACTGATATCGGCAAGAAACATTTAGATTTATTTCATTATATTAATTAATTTCTTATATTGAACATCCAGTCACTAAATGTGCTTTCATGGCCTTTGTTCAAACCCTAGTGCGTTTACTGGCAGGCTTCAATGGTGATGGAAGTATACACAAGCAAAAAGATAGGACGATGAAGGAACCAAAAGTTCACAATGTAGCCTGTGACAAAGTGCCATGGCTACCTTATACAAGACTGGATATTGAGAGAAGGTACGTTATTAATAAACAGTAGTGTTGAAGCAATTAGCATACTTAAAACCAGATTGAGAATTGTATATTACAACACATTACACGGCCAATGAGAAAGAGAATGCCTTCAGAAACAACACTCACCTGTGTCGTCTGTGATGTCTCTTTCAAGCTTAAGTTTGTCCTTCGCAATAGCTAGAATTCCTTCGTCAATGGTGTCCTTACTAATTAGTTTTATGATGAAAACCTCCCTGTAAAAATAAGGAAAGCATATGCCAGGTGAGAAAGCGATGCAGTAATATTGTACAACGAAGCTGCACTGGGGATTGAGCAGCAATATGTGGTGAAAAATTTAGACGTTAGCTTAAAGGAGAGCCAACACATATCTTCAGAGTTGTAGAAACTTTTTCACAGGCTTCTTGCACGATGTAAAAGGATTACACTTGGCAAGTATTAAAGTTGGAAAACGTAAAATACTATATTAAGTTGGTCCTAAGTTACTCTGTAAATGCCAGACCTGGCAGTATTGTGACATCAGAAATATGTGCTTACATGGTGTAGTAATAAGGCTAGGCAAGATGCCATTGGTCATAAACAAAAATAAACAAGAGGGCAGCATGTGTTTATTCTGGCTGAGCTCATGTGTGACAACTACAGTGATCGCATAAACGCCAGTGTATCATGGCATGATGTATCCACCTTTTGGATACTGAAACTGATTTCTAGACAATTATAGTAAATTACTTTTACCACTCCGATGCTTAGACCTGTGAGGTTTGGGCCAGTGGAACCAAGAAAGTAACGTCTATTCATTTATTTAGATGCTGAAGCAAGCAGAAATTAAAACTGTCATGCGCAATCCACAGTACATTTGAAGTGATAACTGCTTATAGAGTACGTTTGTGTACCTTGTGAATAAATGGCTCAAAGGCCTGCATATTCAATTTATCCCAACTGTATTTAGATTCAAGCTACACTAAATTCTTATTTTAAAAATTCATGCAATTTTATTAGACATGCAAGGATTTACACAACTTCCAATGCTGACACAAGTGCAAGAATGCATGCTATCCCTCGACAGTGCCTGAAGTAGGTCACCCTGAGGGATATTCAAAAGGAGACAAAGTGATCTGAATGAGCGTCGTTTGTCAAAACTGAAAGCATAACGAATGCCCCCCTTAGAAGGTGCCTGCCATGCGAGCTGTGTAGCTGGTTTCGGCCCCTTTTCTTTTTCGTCCTCTCCGCCACTGGTGACTGTGAGCACTCCCAACTTAAATCACGTGCCCCTGCTTCCGAGATTACAGCGGCGTCTGCTGCAATCCTGGATGCAGGGCCTGCCGGCTCTTGCCCGAGTGCCCGCCTGCCACGTAGTTAACACTTGCACCACAACTGTAAGTGATGATGATGATGCTTTTAGCATGCCCTTTGAAAAAGGGTGGAGAGAAATGGTCACCTAGCCTGCTTGATTTATTCAAATTTTACTACACTTATTGCGATCTAGCCTCTAACTTGATCTGAATTTGAACTTTCATATTTAAAACCACTATTCTACGTGTGCCATTACCTACGCTTGTAATGAATCTGGTTCTAACAATCATTCCCTGCTTTTTTCAACCACTACTCTAATCGTCTCTTACTTAACTGCTGACCAGTTAATCCTTCCATCTTCTTTGAATCCCAACGCTTCTGGAAGGTGGACACTCCCTGCGGATCTTCTAGGTGACTATCTTGGCCTTCCATTGCGATGTGCCCAGTCGTTTCCAGCCTTTTTTCGCAACACACACATGCCTCATCCTGTGGCTCATGTTTGCTCCGGTATGTTTTTGTCCTCAGGCAGACAGCTCGGGCCTCAAATAGCAAGGCACTGCACTTTACGTTATCATACAAATTTTTCCTCCCGATTGTTCCTTGTCGTTTTTGTAAATCTCCATGGTCGTCTTTGTTTCCATTCTTTTCATTAAATTTACCATCGCTGTTTCTCTCACTTTCTTTCTTAGGACTTCTGGTTGTCCACTTACACTTTCAACTACCCTGTTCTTTGCTATCAACTTTCTTGACCTCTTCCTCCATTCAGTGTCCACATTTTTGGGGTACAGATATTTGTGCACTTAGCACGCCATTTCTTTCCATACATGTTCCTCAGTCTTTTCTCAAAACTAATTTTGCTCTGCACTTCTCAGGCTTCAAAAGAAGCGCAACCTATGGCGCCTTGCAATGCCTCATTTGTGGTTTTATCGTGGGCCCCCAAAGCCAGTCAGTCCACCAAGCTCTGGTTAAACTCCAACCCGACAAGATTTCTGATTTAAAGCACAGAATTGCATTTTCAAACGATAGCGCTGGCACCATTACACTTTTCCAAATTCCCTGCACCACCTCGTGCTTAGAGTAGCCCCAAGGTGCCCTATGTTTCATTATTGCTGCATTCCGCTATCCTTTCATTTTCAGGTCATCTTGGTGGATGCATGAGTAGGTCTTCCTTTTGTTTATGTACATGTCCAGGTATTTATATTGCTTGACTATGGGTATCACTTAATCTGGAATCGATACCCCATCATTATCGTCTCTTCGCTAAAGATCGCAATTCCCTATTTCTCTGTGCTAAACATAAGGCCCAGATTTGTCGCTGCATTGCCACTTTTATTCTCAAGTCTCGGTAAATCCCTTGCATTGTCCACTAGTAGCACTATGTTGTCTGTATACATCATCCCAGGAACTTTTTGTTGCACCTTCTGCTGATTACGGATGCAGCATAGATCAAAACCTATTTGGCTGCTTTCCACTCATCTGTCTGTGCTCTTAACATAAGAGTGTGAACAATAATGAAGACAGAAGACATCCTTGCTTCAGTATCCAGTGAATTTCTACAATTTCATTGTATTTCCAGTCTACCCATGTGACTTGTACTTGGCTGTTCCTATATACATCTGCCTCAACAGCTCCATGAAAGCATCGTCTATGCCCTCGTGCTTGAGAATATCTCATAGCAATCACCTGTCTATGTTGTTGTAAGCTCCCTTCATACCTAGAAATGCTATCCATAAAGGTCTATTTTGAGCTATTTGTATCGCTGTGCACTGTGTTAGTACAAAGATATTATCCTTTATGCGTCTGCCTGGTCTGAACTCATTCTGTAATTTCCACAGTATATCATTTTTTTCCACCTACTTCGACAGCTCTCATTTTATGGCTTGCATCACCATTCTATATACCATCGATGTTATTTAACTAGCCTGCACAACAACATTATTGTAACTATTAAGCTAGCCTTGACCTTATCACATTTGCCTTGGTAGACGAGGTTCATATGCTTTCACGCCATCTAAATGAAATTTTCATTTTTAATTACCATATTTATTCAAATCTAGGCCAATAGTTTTTTTTTTTAAATAATCATATTCCAAACTCAAGGGTCGGCTTAGATTCGAGGATTAAAAAAGAACGTGCCAGTTTTTCATTGAAACTGCTAAATATGGTGCATAGCTAGCGCCATCTAGAAAAGTCAGTATTCCAGCCACTACTAGCCATGCCAGTAGCCAATCGTACACAAGAGAGGTCGCCATTTTGACCTGTGTCGTGTCGGCTGTATCGGTGTACGGCATGGTGTTATCGCGATGGCACCAAGCAGGAGATGCCACAACAGTGCCGCTTTCAAGTGAAAAGTTGTGATAGCCGCAGAGGCATCGTCGAACCTTCAAGCCGGGCAGGACTTCGGCGTCGACGAGAAAAATGTCCGTCACTGGAGGGGACAACGACAGCAGCTTTTTGCGTGCGCCGCAACAAGGATGGCATTTAGCGGACCAAAGAAAGGCTGTCACCACGAAGTGGAGACAGTTTTGGCCGACTTTGTTCGGATGCAGAGAACAGCTGCCCTTCCAGTGACAACAGAAGTGCTCCAAGCGAAAGCTAAGGAACTTTCGAGGGAGCGAGGCCTAATGCTAAAGAATTTCAAAGCCAGCCGGCGCTGGCTTCAGAAATTCATGAAGCACTTTGGCTTCAGCCTCCGACGTCGCACTTCAATCACCCAGAAGCTGCCAAGCGATATTGAAGAAAAGCTGATAGCTTTTCAGCGCTACGTGTTGCGAAAGAGAGAAGCGGCAGGCTACAACCTTCGGCAAATCGGCAACGCCCACCAGACAGCTGTGTATTTTGATATGCCAGTGGTGCACACTGTGAATGAAAAGGGTGCCAAGGAGGTGAAGCTGCGCTCTGCGGGCTACGAGAAGCAGCCCACAACTGTGATGCTGTGCTGCACAGCTGATGGACATAAACTCCCCCCTTATATGATATTTAAAAAGAAGACACTGCCTGCTCGAGAAACTTTCCAAAGAAATGTCATTGTGCGGGCAAATGAGAACGGGTGGATGACGGGTGTGATGGTGGAAGAGTGGGTTAAGATTGTGTGGCGACGGCGTCCAGGAGCCCTTTTGACAAAGAACTCGCTCCTTCTCCACGAGACTCTTACCGTGGGCACTTGACCTACAACGTGAAGGCTGCGCTCGCCCAAGCGAACACGGACCTCGCTGCCATACCGGGCGGCATGACGGGCCAGTTGCAGTCACTTATGTCTGCATCAACAAACCTTTCAAGGATCGTCTGTGGAAATATAACACGAACTGGCTGACTGACGAAGACCACATGCTAATGGCAACTGGCCGCATCAAACGTGCATCGCCATCGCAGCTGCCGGGCTGGGTAGCTGCAGCGTGGGACAACATCCCAGGTACTTTGATCGTGCGCGCCTTTAAAAAGTGCAGCATATTTAATGCGCTTGACTGTACCAAAGATAGTGCACTGTTTGAAGGTGACAGTGACAAGGAACACAGCGACGACGTTGAATGAGCTCTGCACATTCAGATTCAACAAATGCTGTTTGCATTTTGTAAATGCTGCCTTCGCTTTCTTTGTTCGGCCTACATTCGAGGTAATATATATATATATATATATATATATATATATATATATATATATATATATATATATATACAGTAAAACCTCGTTAAACCGTACCCGCTTAAACAGTAGTTTCGGTTTAAAAGTAGTAAAGTGAATTCCCCGACTCAGCGGCCATTGCACATAATGTATTTTGTATCCGCATAAACCGTACCAGCTTATAGCGTACGCATCGGTTAAAACGTAGCGTTTCCACTTTTCGTCGCGCAAACACGGCGGTGCGTCGTCTCCATCGGGCGGCCCGGCAGAACAACAAGCCTCAGAGATCGGTACTACGGCCTCCAAGCGCCCTGTGCGTTTGCATGTGAAGCCGCATCAACATCAACATCATTTCGACGCTGCATGGACGCCGTGCCAGAGAGCGTTTTGGCGTCGTGCAAGCGAGGACTCGAGTTATGCCGAAGCTAGGATAAAAAAGACGCCGGGTGCTCAGCATAGAAGAAAAATTAGACATCATCCGTGCTACCGAACGTGACACGAAGTCCGCGCTGGCCCGCGACATGGATCTGCTGTTGACTACAGTGTGTGGCATTTGGAATGCGAAGTTGCTCGGCAGCGCTGCTGCGACCGCGAAGAGATGTCGGCTACGAGGTTCAACTTTTCACCATCGTTGCCGCTGTTGTTGCCGAAGTGTCAACTAGCAACAGTGACGAGGACGACACGGAAAGCGACAGCACGGGCTATTCAGGCCCGACAGTGGCAGGAGCTGCGCGTTATGTCAGCCTCATGAATGCGATCGTCGCAAGAACAGGGGCGCGATAACGTAACTATTCCAAACGAAAGGTTTTCCGAACTCCGGCACCCGGCAATGAAAAAGGCGCCCCGGGACTTATGCAGCGCTACTGCGCGCGTGCACGGAGAATACGTAACGCCAACGAGGAATCTGCCATGCGAGTGTTTGCCGAGAGAAGGGGGGCTGGCTGAGAAGCTGGCACGCAGCTTCAGTAAGTTTGAGGCCGCTGTCGTCGTGCTAGGCCGCCGCGACATCAAACGAAAATAACACTTACGTCCCACGAAGTGAATAAATACTGCATGTTTTTTCCCCTTTCATCGCACTCTCTCTGAGTTCCGTTTTCGACAGGTAAGTGGGCGATCTCATGCTATTTCGCTTAAACAGTACTACCGTTTAGTACGTACTTTTTCCGAGCTCCGGCCGACTACGGTTTAACGAGGTTTCACTATATATATATATATATTGGCTTTGGACTTTAGGGGGTCGGCTTAGAATCGGGGTCAGCCTAGATTTGAGTAAATACGGTACTTGCTCTATGGAATTATTCAGTAGTACCTCGCCCTTTTGACCCAGCTGTACGATTAGCTGTATTATATATAAAGAGCTTGCGTGGTCATTGCATGAGACATGTTCATGTTTGCTTGTGTACGCAGTGGCACCATGCTTGTTAATTTAGTAAGTGAATGTTTAAAAGTTTATACGGCCAATAAAACTACCATGCTTACTTTTTGTATAGCTGTCTACTAATTTGCTATCGCAATCGATGCTTTGCCTTTCAGTCAAAACTGTGCCTTTTTTATTTATTGCAACTTCAGTGCATTAGGAGTAAATCTTTGCTTTTCCAAATGCGAGAAAGTTGAAATTCTGTATGAAAGAGTGAGGTGTGCGGCACTGTAAAGGATGTTTCTTTCTTTCTTTCTTTTTCTTTTTTTTTAGGTCAGGGCAAACAGGTGCACGTTATACAATTGAGGGCATTTTCCCCCCGCTTTTTTCTTTGCTCACAGAAAGAGGGTGCTTACAATAAAGGGTGCATTAGAATCCAGTAAATACGGTAGGTGCGTTATGACCACTGTCCTTATATCCTTTGCTCTAACAGTTATCGGCTGTCCAATGTCTCTAACGCGGTACATGGCACCTGCCTCTCCGTACTACAATGAGGGAAGATGTGCATTTGCTTCATCTTAGATACAAGTGTAAAAAGTAGGGCTGCTGGCCAATTCAATAAGAAATGGATATGACTGCTTCAGATTTGCATGCAAACCAAAGCGCAGGGTTATGTTGCTGCACAGCCTTGAATGCAGGCATTGACTCTTACTTGCTCTGGCCCAGCCGGTGGCAACGATCCTCCGCCTGCTTGTCATTGTAAGGGTTAAAATCTAGATCATGGATGATGACCACATTAGCAGACGTGAGGTTAATCCCAAGACCTCCCGCCCGTGTGGAGAGAAGGAAAGCCAGGATGCTGTCGTCCTCATTGTATTTGTCTATCAAGTCTTGCCTGCAATAACAGGAGCACAAGAAAGCGAATGAGTCAAGGAGTACCAATGCACGCACGGACATCACAGGTGAAAAAGAGTAAGACATGTCGAAAATAATGCGCACTGAAAGCAGACAGATGAGAGATTACACGGAAGCAGATGGCCCCATACACTAGTAGTAGTTACAACCAAAACCAAAACCCAATTTCGTAGTGTTATTAAGGGGGGACAAGGGTCTTAAAAAATTGAAGATACCGACAAAAATTCCTTTTTGGAAACCACTCGTTTCAGCATCTGCAATGCCTAACTTATGCTGCATCAAAACGATTTAGCTGAAAACACACTCTAGTGTAAAAAAAAAAAAATTATTTTGTCAGTGCGGACGGCAGAAACATGGGCATTCACGGAATCATCTTCAGTCTTTACTGCCGCTGAGCGCTGCAATCTTGGCATCGTTTGAAAGCTCAAAGTTCCCGCCTTTTCGTTCCTGCCTTCCTTGCCTACAATGGCTGCATAAAAAAAGCACAAACAAAGAAATCAGGGGCCAGTCTGACGAAGTTCACGTTGCAAGCGGCCCTGTTATTGGCTTATCATGGCAGCAAGCCGAGAGGCCTCTTACGATTGGCTGTTTCTATGGCAACAGTGCAATGACGCGACAGGCAGCCTGCTCGCCTGCTAGGCCTGCTTTAAAGTTGATATGCTGTTTCTTTGTTTATGACACCATGATTGCAAGCAGCAGTTATTAGACGCTTATTTTAAGAAGTTCACAACTGGACTTCTTCTGGACAGAAAGCAAGCGCAGCCATTATCTGATCATGCGGCGAGTACGTGCCGGTTATTGGACCGTAAAAGTCACCAACGCGTCATGCACTCCCATATCGCGTCGGCAGTTTTGCTATAGCACAGCAAAGCCCCGTGTCATAAAGTCATGGACTATGTGACGACACAGATGTCACAGGCATCCCGTTTTACTTGGCATGGTGTACCCGACCATAGACGGTGTCCCCAGCACTTGTTTCTGTGACTCTCCATGTAACCAAGAGTTCTTGTAGTCTAGACCGCGTTTTGAGACGAGGTAGCACATCTACAACGTCACCATTAGCAGACACAGTACATTCGCGGCTCTTAGAAATGTGAACGATATGCGACTGTGTTCGCGGCTTACATTTCGTGTTGAACAAGACGTGTGCGCATGCATGTACCGTCGATCGTGGGGAGTTTTGCGACATGGGTGCTGTTTTTACACTTTGAAAACGAAAACTGTGACATGAGCAGGGCATTTGCCCATAGTTATATAAAAACAAGAAAACTAATGGAGGTGCCTGATGTTTCCCTGAACCAATTTTAATAAATATGGTTCAGCAAAAGCTGAGCTTCATTCTAAAGGCATTCTCTTTATCACAGGCTCAATGGATAAAATTTCCAACATTTGCAAAAATGTGACTTTTCTCAAGCTTTGTTTTTGAGAAGTCCCTCTGCCTTCGGGAAGCTTTGAGGATGTTTCCATGAATGGATTTAAACAAACTTGGTATCATTCTTTTCAGTAACTACAGGCTAAAGCTTTCGTTTTCTTTTTTTTTTTGATGAACTTGATACACTTGTAATTAGGTTATATGCAAGCCAATTATTGCAAGGTGGTAATTTTTTATATCCAACTTCAAAAATTACTTTTCATCAAACATATAGCTGTATAAAATTTTAATAGCTTTAGCCTGTCTGCTGAACCTTTGAGAATAACTACATATTTCTTTAAAATGAGTTTTCAAATCATAAATTACTATAATGACGCATAAGAAATTACCTCATTGTAGTATGGCATTTTGTCATATCTTCCTTTCTAGATGACATATTTGAAATCTCCATTCAAGGATGCACCTGCTTGCCAAATTTAATCAGGATAAGTTAAACAAAAACAAATTTTTAAGACCCTTGTCCCCCTTTAGGCACATCTTTAAAATTCTGATCATCTTTGGCTAGAGAGAATATCAAGTAGGCATTGTGAAGTTGTGAAGTTTTTCACATGCTGCCGAACTTCACATGAAGCTTTAGATTTAAAGAAGATACACAGCATACTTTCATAGTGTCTGCTCAGCAAATAAGACAAAGGTACCCCAATCCCGAAAATGGCAGTGTTTACCTGTCGGCCACAGAAGTCGAGCCATCAAGACGCAGCCATTTGTGGCCCCTAATGTTGAGGTACACCTCAAGGATGTCCAGCATCATAGTAAACTGGCTGAATATTAGCACGCGATTGTTCTGGAGGGAACAATACACAGAAATGGAACAAGAATGTGAGACAGTTGTACAAGCCACAAGAGTAACCCCGAGAAAAATGTATTTATCGTGCACCTTCTCTTCTCACAAGACAGTTTAGCTTTTTCATACGGAAAAAAGTGGACTATCAGTATCTAAACCTTTTTGCTGGCTGAATGCAAAGCCTAACAACGAGGTGAATCCATGTAGGCACACATAGCATGCTGTCTTAGTGCTAAGACTGCACAATATAAAGAAGCAAGTTTATTTTGTAACAAGGCTCATGCAGAACTTAGTTGTAGAACAAGACACAAAGCATTTCGATCTCATTTGCAGATGTGAAAGAAAGAGAAACAAACTCACCTTCTCTTTATGTTCCTTTAGCAAGGAATCTAATGCTACAAACTTGCCCGAGTCAAGAATTTTGTCGTCATCAAGTCTGAACTCATGAAGGACCTGTGAAGTGTGGGAAAATCAGGAAAAAAATAAGTGTCTCATTTTTAGATGAGAGTGTAGGAAGAACAAGAGGCTCAGATAATGTGGTTAAATCACAATGTTCAATACAATTGTTGTTCTTTTGCAATATATTCATCAAGCATGTACGTTAACAAAAACAATAGTCCCATCATGCAATAATGGTGTGACACACTCAACAGACGACTGAGAAAAGACGCAAGATTTTCTCAACAAAGAGCACCTGTCTCACAGCAATAGCACCTCCTCTCAATGGCTTCAATCTAGACAAGCCAAATGTTGCAGCTGGTTCATTATACACAATTTCTTTTATATGAAACAATTCCACACAGAAAATCATATTAAGATTCACCACATATTGGCCCCAAAGTGAACCGGGTGGCTCAGAATGCAATTTCAGGAAGTCAGATGACTGCTATCCTTGTACAAGCAGTGACAAGGTGCAGTTCATATTATTGTGAAAAGTCCATCCATCTAAAGGTCCAGAGGCAGTAACGGTAATGAGGCAACAATAGACTGAAACATTCTAAGTGTGGGTTTGGGTTACTTGGTAACGCGTGGTAGCAAATAAACAGCGCTGGTTGTGCCATTTCCGGTATTCTCTTGCTCATGCTGCAACTTGTCCTCATTAAAAATTATATTATTGAGACTAGAGTGTACAGTATTCAAGCCCATCCAGCAAATGCAAACAGGTGAAAATGGCAGGTAAGATAACCAATGAGAAAAGTTTTCCTTACAGGAAACTTGGCACAGAGCATATGCAGCTCAAAGTCCGACATCACTTCCATGTCTTCGAATATTAAGTCGGGATTGGCATCAAAGTATGTTGGCTCCTGAGAAAATAGAAAGAACATAGCAACATATAGAAAAATCGAAGTCAACAAATATGTACACACAAGCATATGCAAGAAGTGTGCCGCATCCGATCATACACAAGGAATGAAGACTACAGGGCAAGCAATGTGCAGCTTCCTATAATCCAATGCTTCGGTGCTACTGTCCTGAGATTCAGCTTGTCTGTATACCTACACCCTTTATGGAATACAGTCAAACCTCAATATGACGAACACAGATTTAATGAAATTTTCCTTTTTATTTTTTTTTCCTAGTTTCCTTTCCCAATTTTATTTCCATTGAATACCATGGATATATTTTTTAGCTGCTACATAACAAAGTAATCTTGTAACACTGTTTCGATTTAATGAAGCTTTTGGCATGTACCGGGAACCTGTATGGCTGGCAAACTTAGCGAAAAACTAGAAAAATGTTGGCCAAAACAAAAGTTGTTTGCAAGCGTCCTTTCGCATGAAAAGTTTGAGCGGCATAAACATCATTGAATACCATGCACCATGCTGAAAACACAGCTGCGCCATTTGTCATGTTGGTAAACAACTCGTGGAGGCTGTGGGTATGCAACAGGTTGGAGTGTTCAGAGAAACACGAGCGCTGACGACAATTACTTAAACGCAAGGGGGTAAATGCGCGGTAGCGTTGTAAAGCATGCGGTAGGAGGGCACGTGCTTGAGAAGGAGCACGTTTTCTTCATATCGAATTATCAACACTTTATCAAGTGCTGTAGTTGTACAATAGGAAATTGGCAATAAACAAACAACAGCCGAACAAGGAACGTCTCTGGCGCCAATCATCCATCCAGGAGACTTGTTTCTGTCAGGACACTCCTTCCATAGAAACCGTGGAAAAGTTTTCTCTAAAAATCACTAGAGGGAACTCTAGCACTAGTGTCTGCAGAAGCTGCAAGCATGGCGATTCAGCCAGTAATGGGAATAATGGCAAGTATGTACAGTCGCTGACCAATTTTCCGGACCTTGCAAAGACCGTAAAATAGTCCGAAAAATGGTCCGAAAAATCTAACAGTCCGAAAAACTCATTCAGCCAAATAAATAAAATTTACTACGCTTAGAACAGCTAAAAAATATATATCTGATAATGTCCTGCCTCATACTGCACTTGGAAGCGATCAGATTTGCCTGGATATGCGCAAGAGTGAAGTTGTCTCTGTATACAGTCTTACAAGAGCGTCACTGTGTGTCACTCCCCCCCCCCCCCCCCCCCCCCCCCCAGAGCGTTTTGTCAGCCAAGAGCAGGCATGGCCTCCGAGACTAGGAGATGTTGACCCGCTCTTAATGAAAAGCGTGCACATCCAAATCTTGGAGGCTATAGAGCGGGCCAGTGGAAGCAAAGCCTGCCTAAGCCAGCGGAAAATCCAACATGGCGGCCTGCAAGATCGGGTAGCATGGCTCGGAACGAGCGATTTAGTCCGGAAAATCGAACTTTGGGGCCTAGATATCCAAAAGATCAGTCGAGAAAAGGCATTAGCTCCATGGGAACCCTGAGGGTGCATTTATAAAGTCCACAATATCCATCAAGTCCAAAAAAATCCATCAGCAACTGTACATGAATTTGCCTTAACGTCATCCTTCTGACTTCAAATGGCTTTGTGACTTTGCTAACTGATCACTTTCAACAAAACATACCAAACTGGTGCCCAAAACACATGGTGTCTACGATGCAGCCAGTGGTTCTGGCTGCAAAATTGCTTTTGACACATGCAGTTAACGAAAGCATAGTCTTCGAGATCTTTTTCTGTTATTCAGAGGCAACCATGGCTGCAGTGAGAATTTGGACGCCTGTTGCATCATAAATATCACCATTCTCGGTTAATATGCATGTGCGCGTTGTCTTGCTGCCTTCTGCATTTATAAAACTAGGCTTGCTTCAAATTTATGCCAATAAAGGTAGGTAAAGTATAGTGAACAAATCCACGAGAACACGTGAGGCCACAAGCAGAAAGATCAGACAAATTCATGCGATAACCATCATTCCTAACAAAACTCAACAATCGCAGAGCCAGAGCTCCCCCTAGTAATTTTAGCAGACAATTTTGTGGTCCAAACATCTTTTACTTAAATGATATTGCGCAACAAAAAAACCAACACGGACGTGAGAGAAGACGACACACCTAGCGCAAGCGTCTTCTTTCACGTCCGTGTCGTTTTTTTGTCGCGCAATATCATTTAAGTAATGGATTACCAACTTGCCCGGAATGCTGCTCCTAAACATCTTTCTTTCTAGGCAGAGATGTCCCTTATAAGACTACTTTTGATTCCTTCCAGTCTGCATTTTCTTGTTGCCCACTTCTTTTGTGTTGACGGGCAATAAATTAGAATTATTGTGGCACTCTAGCCGTTTCGATATAATGCGCTAAATGTGACAGAACTTAGCACAAATACTGCCATAGGCCAACAAACTACATGCACCATTTTTTATCACATGGTTAAAATTTGCACCAAGATATGTATGTGTGTCTCTACGTTCACACAACTTAACAGACCACATTATGGCAGCATAACATTTGCCTTTTCCCAACTGGTCGCGTGGTGGAAATATGCTTGATTGTGAAAATGATTCATGTAAGTTCTAGTAACAAGAGGCATTACCATGAAAAACTAATATGAAGTCTGTTAGAGACACTACCTTCAGCAGGACCCGGGACATCGTTTTCAGTTTCTCAAGGTCGTAGTGGTTGCGCAGAAGCAGTGGATGGTTTGAAGCTCGTCGTAATTTCATCAGCATTCCTGACTGACCCTCTTGAGTTTCCTTGAACTGCGGTAGCACCATATTTTTTTAAGAATGAACATCTCAATAAGTTCAGCATCTTGGCTATTATAGAAAACATGGTAAGTTTTGACAAGGAAGAAATACATGAACAAGAACACGAACAAGAACACAAACAAAAACAAGCGCCCCAGATGCACGCCAGAAAGTGTAACGGAGCTCAGGGGCGACAAAGTGCTACTACAGACAAATCCATTTACAACAGCGTTCAAGTTCCAAGAAAATCCCACTGTTATAACCGATAACTGTTATAACTGAGTTGCACGAAAAAAGTAGAAGGGACAAACATTCAAGGATTTTAATTATACACAAAGAAGTACTGCCAAACCCACTTACAGCATTACTGGTTTATCAATACTCTAATGTAACAAGGGCAGCTGCTGCATTGTGAACTGCTTACTACAACGGTTCCGTACTGCATTATTGGCTTCAACCATTAAATCTGGCTACTGGGTGTCAGTACCGAAATGTAAAGAAATGCGAAATCCAGGAAAACAAAAAAATGTATAAGCCGCTACGACACATTTTTTGATCCACGCAACCCACATGGCAAGCCTTCGTTGCCCTTCTTCCATTTTCCTTCCACACCTGCCATGTTGGCAAGTGGGTGAAATGGAGGCAGGAGAGAGGCACACAAGGCCAGCAATGTAATACAACAAAGGTGTGCGATTGATACATGTTGCATGGCACAAAGGCGTGTGTCACAAAGCAGCTTGCCTTTTTTTTTCCCCTAAGGCAATGTAACGATGAAGGTGTGCCGTGTACAGGGTGCGCTGCACAAAGACAGGCGTGACGAAGAGGCTCGGATTTTTTTTTTCTTCGAGGATTTGTTTTTTTCTTTTATGGGTGCACACCCACTAGGCAAATTTATTGTTATAACTAATAATAGTTCATGGGAGCATTGTAGTAAGTGGTTCATTTTATCATATAGCACCTACAAAACTTGACGGTGCATGGGTTGCTCTAATGTACAATATATTGTTAAAACCGGTATTGTTGCAAGCGAGTTTGACTGTAGTAGTACCCATAATACTTTGTGGGAAAGCAACAGTTCTATAGATGATTCAGACAACTTAACGTAAGTTACATTGCAATAATAGTAACTGATTCATACATTAAAGAAAAAGTAAAGCTTTAGGCTAACTTGAACCAAGATTATAGGACAAAAAGGTTTTGGGAGTCAAATTTCTTTCAGGCACTATAGAAAATAATTCATGTTAAGAAGGCTTTGTTAAAAGTAATCCCAGACATATTTATTTTATTGCATAATACAGGAGTTTATTCTTTTAAAAGAAATAGCATTATATGTACTAAAACTAGGGTACTGCTCCACCAGAACTGACATGACATCAAAACCAAGGAGTCATCACAATTAGGGCTCTGAGAAGAATGTGAAAAACAACATAATGGAAAATATTTCACACAATATAGTGTCGAGATATATAAACAAAGTGAGTTTCTATTTAGAGAAACACAAAACAGTTTTAAGAGCATGCCTTATACATCCTCATGCCCACAGGAAAGCTCACAGTAGCCCCAGGTTTGCATGATTGTCTTGCTATTTTGAAACAAGTCAATATAGAGAGTTGGAGTGATTGCTTTGGTAACAAAAGATGCAGAAAATTCTTCAATGTTCATGGTGAGTGCAGTATAGGCATTTGCACAGCGCTATGCACTCACCTCCTTTGAGAGTGCAGCCACCATGTTGACGTAGCAGGTCTGCTGATAAGGAGTCATGGTGCAGTATCGTTCTTCCTCATGTTTGACTGGAAGCTGTTGCAGCACATCCTGCTTCAGGCGCCGCAGAACAAACGGCCGCATGATCTTCTTGGCGTGCTCAATTCGGTCCCGCTCAAAGCCACTTTGCTCCTCCTCATTTTTCTGCAATCAGAGATAACACAACTGAAGTCGTTCAACCAGCTCTACCTTTGCAGCCACAACTCCTCAACTTTGACTAAGCTCCTTGTAACCCACCATCACATTTTTATAAAATCGAGAGCTGTCACCAACATTGACTACCACATATGCCAGGTGTCTTACTCCCCCCCCTTCTTTTTCCACCTGAAATGAATTTTTAAGATTTGTAAACTATATCATATCGTGATATTTCCACTTTTCAGGTAAAGTACGGAAATAGGCAAATATTACTTGCATGATAAACTACAATGCCTTATTAGCTAACTTACCATTCCACTATATTACCACACAGTTTACACTAAGACACATGCAAAAATTTCAGAACTTAAGGCCAGGAAGTAATAAATGCACTCATTTAGTGAAAATCCTAACATTAGCACCAATTTCAAGACCTCTATGGCAAAATATCTATCAGAACTTGAGCGATGGCTAGTCTGTGAAAAATCAATGCGAGTAATGAAGGGGCTGGTTGTCAGATACAGTCGAAAAACAGGAAAAACAAAAAGAAAGAAAAAAAAGTGCAGCCTGCCGCGTGCATAAAAAACGCTGTAATCCGCTGCAGCGCCACCAATTGGGGATTTTTTCTGGGATCGGCATAGAAAATGCGTGAGGAACACACTTCGAACACCGTTGCCCGAGGAAACCGACGCGTCCCGTCCCTGAGAGCATCTGCATCTGCCTTATTTTTGCATCTGCCTCAAAAATGCAGATGCAAAAAATCGCACAAAACGAGATGGAATGTGAAAATGTCAGACGCGATACCCGAGCAGGCACAAATTGCCGATGCATTGATGAGGTCCCGGGAATCGACACTCCTGCTTTCTGCGCCAACTTGGAATAATGTTTTACACCTGATTATTCTTGAAGACAAGGTCATTCTTGTCCCGAGACTTGTAATAAGCAGACAATACTTCAACATACACACTAAGAACTCTACAGAGTAGAATGCCAAACCTAGCAAGTAAGCATTAGCAGTGTGCCTGCTTCATTGCTTGTACAGTGAAAGCTCGTTAATTCGAACTTCAATAATTCGAATTTATGGATAATTCGAACTGTACGATTTGGTCCGGCCAAGCTCCACAGAAGTCTATGTATAAAAAAGTCCGTTAATTCGAACGCGAGAAGGTTCCCTCACGGATAATTCGAACTACGCTCGCCTGGCACACGGCCTACTGCCTACACACAAGGCTGTATTGCCTCCGAAACGGAGAGAACGGCGAGAGAAGGCAAAATCGGAAAAAAATCTAACCGACGCGGGGTCAGTCAGAAGGCAGCAGCGGCTGCCGCCTCTCCGTTCTACGTAACCTCCGAGACTTCTTGCACGTTGCGAATCTCTGAGGTTTTGAAAATCTTGTACAGCTGCTAATGTTGTGCGGAGATGGCACGGCAAGCGCCAAAACACAGTGAATCAAGTACGTCGCGGCTGCGTTCGCAATCAAGAACCAACGAATCAGGGCCTTCGCCACCTTCACATGTTCACCGTCTTTGTCTCGGCAGTCTTCATCGGTTGTGCACCTCTGTTTTCAGCTTAGGAGGTATCGGCCGTCGCGATTCATTGTTACGGTGTTAAGCCTCGGCTAACGTTCGTTTCGGTGGACATCGGTGGTGTGGCACAGTCGGACCCAGAGCTTCGACTTGAAGATGGGCACACGCCATCACTTTCTGACATGCCCTACTGCTTCCAAATCGCAGTGTACTGTTGCTCTCCTTCACTTTCGTTAGTTCGAACTTTCGTTAATTCGAACTGAAGCGGCTTCCCCTTGCGGTTCGAATTAACGAGCTTTTACTGTATAAGCAGCAGTGTGGAAAAGTGCAAGTGGGTCATGCTAAACAGTGATTATAGTTATTAGCAGGCAGCACAGTGTTGAATAAGGAAACTACAACTGCACCACTGTTCACAACAACATTGACATCGCAGTTAAAAATACAGTACAGTAGCCGACTGATTTTTCAGACTCCAAAAATTTGGACTTGATGGATTCCGGACTACACAAATGCACCATCACGGTTCCCTAGAGCTAATGCATTTTCGCGTCCAAATTTTCGGACAACATAAAGCCAGAAGTTTGATTTTCCAGCCAAAATTTGCCGCGATGGACCCGCGCTATGAGACAGGGAGGACGCCATGTTGAATCTTGAGCCACCTGACTAGCTTCAGATCGGACGTGAAGTGGTTTGGATCAGTATAGTAATTTGATTAGCAAGTATAGGAGGCATCTAAATACACGCGGCAATAGTGGCGCCTGTTGTAAGAAACGCCAATCTTAAAGGCCATGCTTTTGCCTATAGCCTATGGCGGAAGCGATTTTGAGAGCCGGAAACCAGTCATGCAAGGCCAGTTTTGGACACCACCTATGAACGTCAGGTGATGCTCATGATAACCACCATAATCATCAGTTTTGCCTTGGTGTCGTAGGTGGTGGTGTGCACTTTTCGACCAGCAGTGATCCGCCTGCTTTAATCCAGTACAATGCAATTGAAATCATCACCTGCCATCACTAGCTGCCATACAACATATCATCACTATTCCCGTGTGTTGCTGCCATTCATTCAGTGCAACGCTGACAGGTTCTCGATGTCATGGCCCCTGCTCTTCACCCGCCTCTACCGAATGTGTCGAAGAAGCAATTCAACCATGACGCTGGACAAGAAGGCCGCCATCGTCAGGCTTATCGAGCAAGGACTGGCCCAAGTTGACGTCACGAAGGAATTTAATATCTCCAAACAGACCTTGTCTGATTACATGAAAAACAAAGGAAAGATCTTGTCTGCAGTCGACCAGTCGCATTGCAAGACCATAAAAAATTACCAGAAAGGACAACATCTGAAGCTTGAAGAGGCCCTGCAGCTGTGGTTGAAAGGAGTGCTAGCAAAGAACCTCCCCATTTCGACCAACATGCTCAAGCAGAAAGCCGAGATGTTCACTTTAAAAATGGGCATTCAGGACTTCAAGTTCACTGACGGGTCGTCCGTGGGTTTAAGAAAAGGCACGGAGTCTCTTTCAAGAAAGTTTGCGGGGAGAGCGGTGCCGTGGATCAATCTGCTGCCATGGATTACCGGACGAGTAAGTTGAAGGCTCTGCTACAAGAGAATGCTCCTGCATACATTTTTATTTGTGACAAGACACGCCTATTCTTCAAAATGCTGCCGGACAGTTCACTTTCCTTTACTAATGAGGCCTGTGCTGGTGGGAAGCATAGTAAGGAGAGGGTAATTGTCATGGTCGGGGCAAATGCAGTTGGCACCGAGAAGTTGCCCCTTCTAGTGATAGGGAAGGCGAAAACCCCAGTTTGCTGTAAGGGTGTGAAGAACCTGCCTGTGTGGTACAGCAGCAATACAAAGGCCTGGATTACACAAAGCTTGTTCGAAGATTACATCCGTTGTCTACACCGGATGTTTGAGCACCAGAAGAGGCAAGTGGTAATAGCCGTAAACAACTGCGGGGCACACGGCGCCGTAAACAACCTGCAAGCTATTCGGCTCGAATTCTTGCCGCCGAATACAACGAGTGCGCTCCAGCCAATGCACCAAGGGGTCATTAAAAACCTCAAGGTGCACTACCGGGCCCATTTACTTGGCCGCACACACATTTGCTTCGACAACGGGAAGACTTACTCCGTTAACCTGTTCTCGGCACTTGGCATGCTAGCGGATGCCTGGAAGGCTGCTCAGCCTTCGACGACTGCCAATTGTTTTAGGTATAATGGATTTTGCAACTCTCAAGAGCCCATGACCTAAGAGGCAAACGGCACCGCTAAAGACATTGACACCGGCGTACAGCTGATTGCCGACTTGCGCGCAGTGAGATGGACCTTCCCCCTGTTGTTACTTCTCACGAGTTTGCCGCGACCGACAACAATAGAGTTGTGCGTGGAGCTTGCGGATGATGAGATTGTGTGCCAGGTTGCTGCACCGCTGCAAAGCGACTCGGACTCCGACTCCAACACCTCTGGCCGCCCGCAAACATCAACGCAAGACGTTGTTAACGCTCTAATATCGTCTAGTGTGTATGAAGAGAACATGACGCTTGCACAGATGTAAGCAGACGTTGTTACAAAAAGCAGGAATTTAAAACAAGGGACCATCCGCAACTTCTTCAGTCCAGTTTAACTGTAATAAAGTTCGGTTTTGCAACTCACGGATTTTTTGGACTGTTCTTTTATTCGGACTATTTTTCGGTCCCCTACAGGTGCGGAATATCGGTCGGCTACTGTAGAACCTCGTTGATATGTTCCATTACGTACATTTCCCCGGCGCCAACGTTCGCAACCGAGAACACAAAGTATGTCCCAATAGAGTTATGCTCATATTTTACTAGTTTATATGTTCCTAGAAAACACGATTTCTCGGCACAAATGTTCAGTACATTGCCAAACTGCGATTGTTTGATACGTTTTTCAAGCCAGTTGAGCCTATGAAAACAAGAAAATGCGTGAGGTGCATGAAATCGGTAACAGTATACAGCTGCCTGCCACGGCATATTCACCGCAATACTCGCCCATCCTTCTCACGTGAAAACACTGGCACACACTCAGTTTCTCATTTCGGTACCAGCAAATCTCCGGGGTCACTGCACGCAGAATTCACAGCAATCACTGCCAATCCTATTGCGATAAGCATCTTTGCCTATCTGTTTCACAGCACGCGGTGCCGTCTGAAGCGCAGCACACACTTTTATTGGCGATAACTGAAATGTACTGCCGTTCCGGAACCTGACTGCACACGTTTTGCAGTCACTAGATCCCATATAAACAAGAAAATGCGCGAGGCGCATGCACTCGGGAGCAGTATATAGTCGCCCATCTCACGTGAAAATGATGGTGCGTACAGTTTCTTATTCCGGTACCAGCAAATCTCTGCCCAGGTGCTTGCATGCTGCATTCACAGCTATTGCCACCAACCTAGTGTGATAAGCATCCTCACCTACCTGTTTTACAGCGCGTGGTGCGTAGTGCCCTTGGTAGCATACTGCACGCTTTTAGTAGGCGATAATCCAAACATACCACCATTGCCTGCTTCGACAGCATCCAGCATCGCCCACCAGCTCGATTTCGTTTCGGTTTCCCCATCACCCTCTTAAATTAACACGCAATAGGAAAACAATAAAATGCGTCTCAGGCCACCGGAGCAGCACCAGCTCGACACGCGTCAGCACTCTTAGGCTGCAACGATCAGCGCAACACTTTGCATCACGTAGATGTCAACGACCGTTTAGTACGTTAATTTTTTAAAGTTAATTCGGATTGTACGTTTTCCTAGTTACTACGTTTTTTCTTGCAAGTTTTTCCAAAACGTACTAACGAGGTTCGACTAACTTCTATGTGAATTAAGGGGGGACGCGGGTCTTGAAATCGCGAAAAATGGTCAAAAATGGCAATTTTCAAAAATTGCGTTTTTGAAGTCTTTAATGTCCCAACTATGCCTCTACAAAATATTATGGCTCAATTCCTACTCGAAGTATAAAAAAAACGGCAATTTAGAAACGTCGGTGAGCCGAAATTGAACGCCAAGCGCGAAGATTTGCTTCATTTTCAAGCTGCCGTAGCTCCGCGCGACGCGAACCGATCGGCGCCATCTTGGTCTCGTTTGAAAGCTGGTTTCCCGCTCTCTATTCTGGCGCCCCTCGGCACGCTGTAGACCCTCGTGCAGCGGAGCGATCGGCACCCCAAGCACCCGTTCTCAAGAGCGAAATCGTCGCGAGACAGCCGCTGATTGGGTGAAGCGGGCGCCTCCCCGAGGCGCAGCCCTCTGATTGGCCGTGACGCATGCTTCGCCTGCCGCGGCCCCGCGGCCGCGTTGTTCGACTCCTTCGCGTCGTCTGCTTTCGCCGGCGCGCACGTCATTTTTCGCATTCCTCTTGTATTTTTCGTTCTGCCTTTTTCTTTATCGTTCTTGTAGATATTTTGGCTATTGAGTCGCCTCTTTTAACCACGAATTTCTTGCTTTTGCGTGCCTGGTGTCTTTGTTCCGCGTGTCACGATGGCGCGAGACGCGCGCTTGAAAGCAAGCACGCGAAAAGCAGTCAGCAAAAAGAGGCGCGCATGGAATAAGAGCGCTACATCGTCGAGAACTACAGCTTCGGTAATGCCGCAAGCTGCTGTGGCATAGAGATATGGCTGTGGCCTTGGTGGATGCGGCTGGAGTGAGCTCGCCAACAACAGCTTCGCCGGTGGACGCGGCCGGACAGTCCCGATCGGTGTCAACTTCGGTGTTACCGCAAGTCTCTGCAGTGCCGGTGGATGCGCCTGGACTAAGCCCGTCGAAAATGCTAACTTTTGAAACGCTGCAAGTCGCTTCGGATTCCGTGTCGTCGGAAGCGGCCGAGCCGGCTGACCTAAGCCTAACGTCGACTTCGGCGTTTCCGAACGCCGCTTCGGTGCCGACGGACGCGGCTGAACCGAGCTCGCGTGCTCAACGCTTCGACGCGGTGTTTTGCGCGGAGTGCGCGGGGCGTGAAAAGTACGCAGACAATAAAACTTCATTGGCGAAGAAGTCCGCGACTTCCCGCAAGTTCGAGCTAATGAACGTCGGCGCAGCAAGTAAAGACGACTTTCTGAGCTTTTTTTTTTTTTTGCCAAGTACCAATGCAATACAGAGGTTTTCACAATCTTTACATGAACAGATTTCTTTGAGTTTGGTGTTATTGTGTTCAGTAATGACTGGGCTGCATGCTAAAGCATTAAATTTTTCCATGTGATAGGTAAACAAAAGTGGCAGAGTAAGCAAAACTTTGAATGCAATTTTCTCAGCTTTGCTTTTTTGATCAAATGCCTTTGCCTTACGGAACTTTTCATAATGTTTGCATCAACTGATTTTATTGAATTAGGTATCATTTTTTTCAGTAAAACCTCAACTACATCCTAAAGCTTTCCATTTTTCATTAAACCCATTAGACTAGCAATTAGGTCAGATGTAAGCTAATTACTCCCGCATTGTTTTTTTCTTCCTACTTTGTTATTCATTCATGACCTATATGATCACTTTTTAAAAATTTCTTTAGCTTTAGGATGTGCAATGGGCCCTTGGAAATGACAGCCATTCTTTGAAACTAGTTTTTCTAATTAAGAAATTATCATAACGGCCCGTAAGAAAAGACCTATGTGGGATGAATTATTTTGCAATATCTTCATTTATAGATGAGATATATAAAATCTGAATATATATTTGGGATCAGCATTCAAAGATATATCTGCATGCCAATTTTCAGGAAGATATGTTACGAAATAAAAAAAAAGTTTTCAAGACCCTCATCCCCCCTTAAGAACATCCAAAATTACTCACTATTTTTTACTTCAGGTGAGATTTGTAGACTCGCTTAAACTAAACTGAAAAGGGCATCTAGCACAAAGCATAAACCAATGCCTTTATGGGTCTGTTCGATTCGCCTGCACCACTGTGAACCAATTCACGGCGGTTCCCGAGACGTTCAGAAACTGTGCAGCTCGATTCCGCAGGTGCAGGCCCAGCGAAACACTCGAAACGAATTCAAAGGTGCAGACGCGGTGTAGGCGTTATGCTATGTCAGACTAATGTGCACGAAGTGCGCAAGTTTGAGAGGTCCTGAACTGCAGGTATGATCGGTTTCTGGGGCGTAAATATACACATCACGGTTGCGTAAACACATCAGACGTGCGTAAGCGCGGTTTTAACGGTCACGCCCGTGTGCTACGTCGTCTGCAACTCCGCTGCTTCGCACCTGTATGCCTGCATCAAGTCGCCAAGGACAGTGGAGCGGGTGCAGCAAAATCATGAACCAACCCTGCACCTTTCCTGCACCTTTTGAAACGAACGTCGTGGTTCTGCGGACGCCATTGCTGCACCGCTGAAACAAATGGCAGGGTGCAGCACCTCGCGAACTGGTTCAAGTGGTGCAGGTGAATCGAACGCACCCTATATTTGCATGTTTTCACATTGAACAAATGCCAACTTTGCAAGTGAACTGTCTCCCATCTTATGGCAGTCTGTAAGACACACGGTATTGCAGGGATCGCAACATCAATTTATGCACCTGAATGAACGCAGCCACATCAGTTCCTTAGTTTCTTGAAGTATTCACCCTTGTTGGAAGCACCATGTATGAAGCATTGTTTTCTGTATCAGAGTTGGTAACAGCTGATGCGTTTTTGATGAATGACCACACATGATGTCAAGATCAGGATTCCTCTAGTTCTCTTTCAATTCTCGAGCTAAAATTTGATGTGTTGCAAAATCGGGACAACAGGCTAGAAGAGATTAACTGTAACAAGTGGGACTCACAGAAGCTGCAGAAAACATGAGCTTGATTTGGTCCGCCTTCTTGCAAAACATGTTGGGCATGACGAATGTGAGCAGGGACATGAGTTCCACGAGGTTGTTCTGCAGTGGGGTCCCAGTAAGAAGAATTTTTCGCTTTGCCTGCAAGCAGAAAAGTGGGATGCAATCAAATATATGGTCTTATGTACTCAAATAAGTAGTCTTATCTCTTGAAGTGTGCTGCCATAATGCTTTGTTCCTACAAGGCTAACGCAAGACTCATACAGCTAAATGTTGCGAACGCAGAAAGTTTAACTGGCAGCAGTCGTCTGGTCATTCGAGTGGAGAAGGTGCACAAGCACTTTTTGTTTTGCACTGTTTTGCAGCAGAAAAGCTTTGTGAAAGCTGTCTCTTCCCTTGAAGCGACAAATTCAGCTGCCCAGAACAACTCACAGATTTAGGTTGGTTCTTATTTGACTGCTCTCAGCATGTTCACATGAACAACATACTGATTGTAAAGTAGGTAAACCATTAAAAGAAGTCTGCATAGAACCACCATTACCAGGCCATAATTAAGCTGTACATGCTTTCCTTCCTTTTCTATAATTTTATTTTTGCATAAAGGATATTACACAATGGAAGTGACCATCTACCAAGGTCTACCAAGCAAATTTTAAACTTTTTCCTCAAAACTGCAACTTCCATGCTTGAGTGCCTGCTTCGGACAGTGAAATTTTTTTAACAGACTCTCTTGTGTGCAGAGCAATGCTTAAATCTGACTGCAATATACAGCCAACATCCGAATTTTCGGTCTTCCTAGGAACTGCAACAACTTCTAAAATATGGGCAGTTTGAAAAAATGAATACGTCTTTTACTGCCCCCAAAGGTGCAAATTGCCACAGGCACGTCCGAAATAGCTCTGAGGGCCTTCCAGTACACTTATTAGGCATATCAGTGCTTGTACTGTGACAGGAGACAGCAAGTGCACGTGTGTAGAACTAAGAAATACACGCTGTATCCTGCGACAGTTGTCCCTTTCTATTCTTTCTATGCTTCACCGCAATACACCATGTATGCTGCAGTGTACTGCGGCAAAGCTGACTTTTGGGAACCGGCATTATGTGACGTGTTGTGCTTCCCATACTTCAAAGCTATCGGTGAGGATTTCGAAGGCGCAGTTGGCGCCATTTCTGACAGTGGCAAATTATTTCAACACGAAATGCGGAATCGAAAATCGGGAAGCTTGGCAGCGAACATCAAAACAGCTAGGCCTATAGTTGTCGCGGTGGATCAGCTTGCAAGAGCGTGGGTTCGAGGCTGTGAGATAATGAAAATGGAGGCAGTGGTGGCTTCGATTAATACTGTTTCAGAGCTGCAGCCAAGGCAAAAAAGTCCGTAAAATCGGAGGGCAAAGGGCATTTGTGTCCAAAACTTCAGAAGTTATCCATTGGCTCTGTGGGGTCTGCGGCGGTGCTGCGAACGCATCCAAATGATCAGGAACGTCCCACAAATCGGTTGTTGACAGTATTTCATTTTTAACCAATAACAGCAGAAGTAGTGAAGGTACAGGTGATGAAGCTGCACTCACACTGATCTTCATGAGGTTGGCATAGCGTTGTGATGCCATATTTTTGAGCATGTGGGCTTCATCAAAGATCACATAATGAAATGGTACTTTCTTGAAGAGGCTCCTGTCTTCTCCATTTCCAGAAATCATGTTGTACCTGTCTCGACAAGGCATAGAGAGAGAACAAGCCATCACCAATGAGGTGTGTCACCAGCGGCACTAAACAATGCACGAGAAAAGTAAAAAAGCAATCATACTACTGCCGACAGTCCTTTAATGCAGTCATCGGATTTTTAATGTTTCTGCATTTCAAGGCTTAAAAACTAGTTGGTGCAATAATATACCAATGAAGTATTCCATATTAGCAACAATCAAATTGATCACCACTGTGAAATATTTGGCACACACTCTTCGCATGACCATAATTCATTGATGCAACTGAAGTCACAGTTCTATTAATCTTGTTGCACTTCAGAACGTACTTGCATACATGATGAACTGGTCTCTTGTGAATAAATTGTGAAAAACGTTGCTACTCAATATCTGTGAATTTACGTGAACGAGGTAAGAAATAATAGCACATTTGCTTTCAATATACATAAGTACACAGTATGCAAAATCAATACAACATAAAGCCACAAAATACTCAACGTCTGAAAATATATGTGAAAGCTAAAAAACCAAGCGTCAGCCTCAACTTAGTGAAGGAGCAGTTAAAAGAACAGCTTAAAAAGCACAATGTACCCCGACATTAACTTCCCAGGGTGTCTACCAAGTTGACATTTTAAAATTCCCTGAGTTTTCTAGGTTTTCCCTGAGTGATTTTTTTAAGATTCCCTGAGTGACACGGAACTTTGTTTTATGCCAAGTTGGGCTGACACAATGTCGCCCGATGCTGTCACTCTCTAGTGAGCATGTTAAGAAAAATAGTAAGGAGTAATGTTTATTTTATTCAAAAAGAAAAGAGAAGGAAGGGGTCACTAAAATGCACTGCAAATAAGAATATCTTTAAAAAATAAGGTAAAACACATTGCAAATCAAGTAAACATTCTCAAATATGACTAAAAAGGAGATGTATCCAGAAGTAAATATTTTCAAATATGAGCTATTTCTATCAACTGATAGCAAGCTCATTGGTATGAAGCCTGAAATGTCACAAGTGATATTCTCTCTCAACAGCTGGTAAGTCAACTTCAACTGTCCTGACATACTTTCGGCCCGTGCACAATGCCTCAGTGTTGCGTTTCCCACTTTAAAGAGTTTATGTTGGTTTGTATGAGGGACACCTGCATCTTGGCGACAGCCAACACTGGTTTTTTGAGCTCAAGCTTCTTCAAAGAAACAGCAGCACGGTTCTTTTCCCATTCATTCCTTAATGCGTAGGTCTTTTCTGTGCTCATCCTCCTTTCGATGCGTGTTCGCCCCACGGACCATTTGTAACATCCTCTTGGTCAGTTGTACAGCCAACGTCCGATTTTTCGGACTCCTTAGGGCAAGCGAAAACGTCAGAAAAATCAGGCAGTTTAAAAAAAAAATTAATGCGTCTTTTATTGTTGGCTCAAATTGACACAGGCACATCAGAAAAAACTCTGACGGCCTGCCAGTGCACTTATTAGGCACATCGGTGCTTGTACTGTGACAGGAGATGCGGGTGCGCTCATGTATAATTAACGAATGCATACTGTATACGTGACAATTGCCCCTTCCCATGCTTGTCATGCTTCACCGAGTAACGCTGCTGTACCAAAACCAAAGCAAAGCTGACTTTCAGGAACCAATATTATGCAACGCATTGTGCTTTCCAAGCTTCGAAGCGATTGACGAGGACTACAAAGGCGGAGTCAGCGACATGGTCGACAGCAGCGCTTTCAATGAAAAACACGGGACAGAACGACAAGAGGCTTAATAGCAAACATCGAAGCCGCCAGGCCCAGCATTGCCGCAATGATGGCTGTGGCTGCCAGCGAATCTGCATGTGATAGTGCCGGTTCCTGGCGGCGAGGTAATCAAAATGGCGGCGATGGTGGCTGTGACTAATGCCGCTTCGGACCTGCGGTCATGGCAAAAAGTCCGTAAAATCATACTGCGAAGGGTTCTTGCGTCCGAAATTTCAGACGTTCTGATACGTTGACTCTATCGGGTACGTGGTGGTGACATGAAGCTGTCCGAATTATTGGGCATCTGGAAAATCAGTCGTTGACTTTGCGCTGGCAACTCCTCCAGCCCGCGACACGGCATCAAAGACAATTGGTTACGATTCCTTTGGATTACCTGAGCCAGCATTACCGCATCTTTCATTCCCTTTCAATAAAATTACAGCTGATAGAAGCACAAAGTCCCCCGAGTTTTCCCTAAGTGTTTCCAGACTATCCAAAATCCCTGAGAATTCCCCATTTTCCCGGTTGTTGGACACCCTGCATCCTGTTTAGCAAAATCTGACTAACATATCTTTTGAAAACTTTTCTAAATATTAGGTAAATAAAACTTGTGTAAAGTTTAAACCAAATGAGACTAACAAAGATGGTCCCCACATTCAAAGTAAGAATATAAAATTACACTACTACAGCCAACATTTTTCTTAAGTGGTTAAGATGCACTTACGTCGTAATAAGAACATTAAAGTTTCCCACTTCACCCCCAAGAATCTTGTACTTGAGCTCCCTTCGGTCCTTCTGGCTGCCATGATAGACAAGAATGTCGAGCGAGGGGCACCACAGCGTAAACTCTCTCATCCAGTTCTCTGTAAATGTGAAACATATCGAGAAGGTCCATAAGTTCAAGAAGCCCATAATGACAAGAAAAAAGTAGATAGGGCCACCAAAGCAGAAGCTTGGTGCCTCGTAGCAGCCTGAACAATACTAGGAGCAGCTCTTCCACTTAAATTTAGCGACCTGTTTTTGTGACATGTTGCTACAATTTGGGTTACCTATGGTAACCTAATGCCCAGCTCAAAGCCAGAGGGGACAGGAGCTTCCACTGATTGGTGGCAACTAGGCTCCTCTTCAGTGGTTCTTGAATTTTCTTGTCCAACAGTTTATATGTATGTGGTATGGGTGTACGAATATTCTAATGTTCGAACATTATCGAATATTATATTTTTAATATTTGTGTTTGATGCGATATATATTCGAAAATGTTTGAATATTCGGTTGGATACGAATATTTAAATCAAATCGACTATATTTCTGGCTGTGCGGGAACAAACGCGGTTATTAGCATTTGTTTCTATCTGATCTAAAACTACTGGGGCGATTTTGTGCTGAATTTCGTGACGATTTAGTGCTGCTAGCGAAATTCGCTTGCAAAGCACACTTACCCACTAGACGTCAGAACTTTGCGGGAAGCCAGCGTCTTAGTGGCAAGAGGCACGGGTTTGCAAACAAGGGTGCTTTCTTTTTTTCCTTTTCCATGTTTTCATTTTTTGTTCAGCGCCACCCCCACTTTTGAGACTATTGCTTGACGGCAACTGTGATGTGTGACAAATGGCACAGTGTCAAATGCCTACAAGTTTACAAGTGTTTGATGTAGTATAATAAGGAACAGGCTAGCAAGAGCAGCTAGTGATAATTACTGAATTTTCCAAGCTAACATGAGCCAAATACACAATGTTTTAGTAAAACGGCTTACTAGTCTAGTTTTTAACATTGACAATGCAATTGCAATGTTCCAACATAACAAATCAACCCAACTTGCTAATAAATGCATGTGCACTTCATTATTTGATATTCGATTTGACATTCGAAGCTAAGTATTCGTATTCGATTTGTATTCAAAAATTTTGATATTCGCACACCCCTAGTATGTGGTACAATTAGGGTTCCCTCTTAGTGTGTTCATGAATGCTGAATTTGTGATGAAAATTTTATCTGCCTGCCAAGTTTCAAGGCAATAAGGAATGAAACCCCTCGTTGTAAACACATTTCATCTGCTCTCTTGGCATCACTGCGAGAAAAAACATGCAACAGATTGCTTACCCATATGGAAGCAACATAACTGTAAAGATGCAGATAAAGGCTGCTTCACAAAATCACTCACTCACTCACTCACTCAATCAATCAATCAATAAAGTGGGTGAGTGATGTCAATGACTACTTGTTCATCATGCAGGTGAATGAGAACGTGCTGGTAGCAGCCTAACTGCACATTGCAATACAGAGAGAGAGTGTGAGAGAGAAAAGACTTCATTTCAGATCAGACTAAGACCTATAATACAGTAAAAACTAGTTGATTCAGATGTCATGGGAGTGAAAAAAATGTCCAGATTAAACAAATTAAAAATTATCAAGGGTATGAATAAAACAATAAACAAATGCTTACATCGATATGCTTTTATATACTGAATGAATCTGCAAATCCCCTTTTTATTTTACACAAAAGCAGTGCGGAAGCTGCAATTCTTGTGATCTTGTGACTGATTAGCGCTCGCAGCGGTGAAGGCCTCGTGACTTGCTTTGCAGCGCGGTGCGCGTCTTTATCTGAGACACAATTCTCACTACCGCGCGCACATCCCAATTATCTTTTCACAAGTGAACTGGTCTCCAACATATCATCTGTTCATCGTGATGTAGCCGGCGCTTTTCATCTTCAACAGCTTTGCACTGAGTCAGAACGAAACTATTTGCCGCAATCGCTATCAACACGATCATGGACAGCGACTTATGGTTCTGTGGGCATGCAGCCGATGCACGCACCGAGTCAAAACGAAACTACCATTTGTCACAACCACTGCGGACGAAACCATGCAATGCACGGCAGTAAACGCAAGCATGAAGGCCATAAAGGCACAAATATGGACAAAGTGCTACGCCGCTGCTGTCATTCACATACGATTTTTGCTGATGACTATGGTGATGCGCTCTGCCGCTTCACTGCAGTTGGACGCTAGTGCTGTTTTTGCTCTTTTGCGTTGCACATTTGCACCACTTCCTGCTTGGCGAGCTCCAAGAGTTGTCTGAATCGACCTATGTGCGGTCAAATACATCTGAAGTAACGAGAGTTTGATCACATTAAATAATGCACATAACTGCCAGGACCAGACGACAGGTCCGCATTATCCAAATTCCCAAATCAACGGGGGTCGAATTAATGTGGTTTTACTGTATTCCGTCTGCATATTCATCAACAGTAGTGAGAAAGCATTAGTGTGTAATCGATCAACCGATCAATCAATCAGTATTTACCACTGTGTGGACTATGAACAGCACACAAAATTATCTACAGCGGAGAGTAGGTCGAACAGCCTTTCCGTACCTAAAGTAGAAGAAGGCACTACGACCAGGTGTGGCGAGGCCTCCCCTTGCTGCTGCAGGTAGGCCAGGAATGCAATGGCCTGGATGGTCTTGCCCAGGCCCATTTCATCAGCAAGGATGCCATTCACTTCTTGTTTGTGCATGACTGCCAGCCAGTTGAGGCCAATGAGCTGATATGGGGAGAGATGTAAGCTGGAAAGGAGACAGTTCAAGGTCATAATCCATAATCTCCATGCATAGCTCACTTATTCCCTGCACAAGCTTAGATGAAGAGACATAGCAATGAGCAGTGACAAATGTGTTCATTTCCTCTGGCTATTAACTAGAGCAGTGTAAAGCGACAGCTTGCATCTATACGTCACAGAAAACCACCACATCTGCACGATTCTGACGCACGCACAAAACACGCCCAATTAAAAGAAAATAAAAGTGCATCTGAATGCAAGCTGCACCTAAATGTAACATGCGGTCAATTTATAAAAGAGAGATATACAAACACCCCCATATTCACAATCAAAAAACAAGACAGGCAGAATTCACCTTTTACAGAAGAGAAAGCTTTTTTAACATGAGCTTTCATAATGAAAGCAGCATGTCATTGTCGCCATTTATGCTTCACTGGCCACAGATACCAAGCACACAAGGCGGCATTCTTGAGCAATCACTTTAAACATGCTACTACTGTATCACTTTAATGAGATTTCACATGACTCTGCATGGACTTGTCAAAATATGGTGCTCGAAAGCCTTCCTGGCCCACTGCGCATATAGCGAGCTTGACACAGCCCCAGAAACGCTGCTGGCCATATGCGCTGATACGTCCGTTGTCGAGTCACACGAAGCCTTGCAAAAGTGGTAGTATCTTCGAAAGTGATCGTAGTCAAGCACAAAATAAACCCCCACATACTTTCAAGAAAGCACGCCCTGCTGCCATCTCATGATGGCAATGATGCTACATCTGACTGCTATGACAGTAGGCAGTTGCCAACATCACGAATGCAGTTTTGGCTTTGTATCCAAATGTAATGCACAGGCAGTTTTCGGACCAACTGTTCTTTTTTTTAAGAAAGGTGTGCATTAGTTTAGTGCCGATATGGTAATTAATCATTCATCGGTTGGCAGAAAAGAACCAGACATAATGAAGACGGACGAGGGGTCAAGTGTTAGCAGTATTCTAGCAAAGGATCTAAAGGCTGCGGGATTTCCAGTCACTTATTTAGATCAGCGAAGAAATCTATGTTGGTGACAGATAGATCTGGTGAAAAAGCCCCTGTCGCACCAATCAGTCCCAGACTAATTCTTGTCAACGGAGAAAAAGGCACTTGTTGCAAGTCAACCAGAATGCAAGATTACAAGATAGGGCTGGGACAGCGGAGAAAGCAGCTCTCGCTTGTAAACATCCAGTCAGCCATCTGGCGAAATGGCACAGGCCTGGCCAGCTGCTTCATTCATCTGCAGGTGGATTTGATGGTGGTTTGTGAATTTATACTCCATGCTTTGTGCAAAGACAAGTTTGCAGAGGAAGTGCACTGTCTACAGTAAAACCTCGTTAATACATAGTTAGCGAGAAACGTGGATGAGGTACACACTAAGAAATGTATGAATTAACCGACAATGGCAGACAAGCAGATATAGACTTTCTGGCCAAAGAGACGTTAATTTTCACTCAAACAAACATGCAGCTAAGTTTTATTTGTAAGCAGGCTGCACAAAAATTTGATTCTCACTTGCCACTGTGGCGGCCTTACAGCAATGACGGCATCCTCAAACTCAGAAATTCCGCGAGTCAGTTTTTCCATGAAGCCCCACCTTCCTGCAAACGCCCTCATGACACTCAACACACTAGCCATGTCGAATACGGAAGGGCCATCATCCACGTCGTCATGAATGACATTAAAACAATTCCACACTTATATTGTGAACAACTGTCTTGTTCAAAAGAGCTGAAAAACTTCCCCATGTCTTCGAAAGACATTGTTAGCTTCGCCTTTTTGGCATTAGCACCATGTGTACTGCACGTTTAGCACTGATTCTGCATGTTTATAATATGGTGGCGTAGGGTCTGACGAGATCGACTGATCATGACGTCACACAAAGCGGCTACCCATTACAGTTTCGGTACCTCGTTTATTGGTTATTCAAATTTGTCAATGAGTTTCTAAGTAAACTGAGCCACCCTACCGTTGACAGGACTGTCAATATCATTTGAAGAAAACAATATCCTAATATATTTAAGGAAACACCGAAGTAGCACTATAAGCATTGTGCCATTTGGTCATCATCATGCAGCCCAGTGTAATTATCAATCTTATCAAACTTGATCTGACCAGTAAAACACTTATCAACCCTTATAAGTTGTCACCAACCTTATTGGACAAAATATGACCCTTATCAGCCCTTATCAGTTCTCAACCTCATCGCAATCATCTGATCCTTATAAACCCTTATCTGAATAGCTTCAATAATTATAAGCCCTTATCACTCTTCAGCACCTTATCCATCTATGTTGAACCATTATTAACCATGATGAGACCCACATACCCCTCATCATTCCTTATCATACTTATCAACTGGCTGAATGCTTATCTGTCAATGTTGCACGACGTAAAATGCATGATCCCTCAGAGATCGGTGGCATTTCAGTCGGTAAAAGAATGTCCCAATGGAAGGCGCATCCTACGATCACCAAAATGCATAGGGGATGTGGAATGTTTGGCATGAAGTTTTTGCTAAGTCGAAATTTTCCTTATGTCTACAACATGCCAAGTCCTAGAGATTGGTTTTATTCCACCATCACTAAATTTTTCCACAAAGCTTTCACAGAAACTGTTGTTTGACATTTGTTTTGTACCGCTGGAACAACACATTCATATGATTCAGATATATTCAATATACCTTCTGCAAGCATGAGTGTTTATCCCAGTGGGAAAGACACTCAGCTTATAAATGTGGGGTCGTACGTTTGGAACTCCCCACTGCTGTTTCCCTTCCAAATTAATTTTTTTATACTTTAATTTCTTTATAGCGATTTGTCTTATGCAAGAGATGGACAGATGGGTTTTCTTGTTGGGTAGGATTAGAAATGCTTATGCATTTAATATTATTTCGTTGAGCTTCAGTTTAGGTGATAGACCCCATTGACCTATTGATGTTTCCCACTTCATACAGAAACACAAGATGCACTTCATGCTCTTACTGTCTATGAAAAGTTCATACGGTGGTGAACACATATTTTTTTAGCTCTTTATTATTTTGTATTATTCCCACAAGTGTTTGCAATTTACTGAGGCTCTTGATTTGATAAAGTAATTCTTTGGTCCCATCGACTTCGCTAAATCAAGATATAACTGTACTTAATGAGCCGTAGATAAGATGCACACTGGCAGCTCCATTCGTGGAATGAATCTCCATCCTAAACCAAACTATTATGGTATGAAAGGACGTAATCCCAAACACAACAGCTTGGTCTAAGCATAGCAAATATCATTCAGTCACACAGCTCATAATTTTTGTTATGCAGTTCCTTCAGGATGAGCATATGCGTCAGCCATTCCTTGACAACCACTCATGCAAAACTGTCTGGTGTACGAGATGACTCTACAAATTGCCAGAAAAAAAAAAAAGAGGATGAAAAAAGAAAACAAGATAAATAAATATGAATGGGCAACCTTTGGTTGAGCAGGGATGGTTGGGTCTTGATGTACTCGTCAAAGTCTTCACTCTCACCCCTCACAAGGCGTGACACAATTTCCTGCATCTGGTCTGAGATGCTCTGGCAGCGGGCCATCAGGCGATTGACCACACCACGTGTGTGAAGCAAATTCTTGGAACTGTTCAGCATAGTGGGCGTCAAGTTTTTGCAGGTTTCAAACTTATACACCTGGACAAAGAGAGTGAAAGTTTGCATTGGCAAATGCCGCTAGTTTAACAATGTGCTCCCAAACAAGGTAGCAATGAATTGTGAAATGCTGCCTTTATAATCAAAATGGCAGCAAGCTGGCGAGTTGATAGGTTAACATCAAAATCAAACAGCATGAAGCAAATAAAGGACAATTGACTGAGAGGACACATCTGCGTTGTCACTCTTGTGTCCTTTGTTTTGTACTGTCTTTAATCATTTTGGACAAACTCAGCTCACTCGCCCAAACTTCCTAATTTGTTAGTTGAATGTTTCCTACGAGAACAACTCGCTATGTCTCAAGGAATAAGCAGATGATAAAATTTTCAAATTATATTATTATTACTGGCTTAACACAAACACCGGATAACTTTTGTAGTATCTCCGCACCTCAAACAAATATAAGAAAAATCAAGAGTCAATCAGAGCTGACTTTGCAAAATCTGTAGCTGACCTTCAGAGCACGACTACAATGTCACAATCATGTGCTCTGCCAATGATGCTGTACAACCTAAGCATTATAGCACTGTGACTATACTATGCAGTGCTATCGGAATCACTACTGGGGGTGTATTCTGTAAGCGTCCATCTAGTGGACATGTCCATTTCGTCTGCTGTTGAAGTTCTGGTTGGCTCGGCTTAGGTATGTGTCAGAAGGAGACAGGTGTCCCCAGCCAATCAGCACTTAAGCAGCAGACAAAATGTACCCGCCCTTCCACTAGGTGGAAACTTACACAGTACCTCCTCTGGTCACACACATGCACATATAGCCAATTAGAATGTCGAAGAATGTTCTCAGGCAGCCCATCTGCTACAAGCACGCAAACAAATGTGCATTGTTCTTGAGTACAGGTCTTAAATTCAAACAAAATCAACTACTTGTATAAAACGGAGTATAGAGAACGAAATGCTGCAATACAAGAAAATAGTTAAATGTAGCAACGCTTAGACAATGGCGCATAATGTACAGCATTTTTTCTTTCCATGCAGGGATGCAAATGGTACTACTCTCCAAGCATGCGCAACTTCACAATGGCATACCAGAAAACACTAAAGCAGCAAATCATGGCAGCATTTATTTTCTATTTGCACTAGGATTTACGAAAAGGAGTATGGAACGTATGCTTACTATGCTACTTCAAGTACTAAAACATAATATGACCGAAGCAATGAAAACAGTGTGCTAAACATCGTCTTTCTAGACAAAACTTTATCACTGAGAGTAATATAACTCACCAGATTCTTCCATGTTTCATATGGTCTGTTCTCCAGAACAGCTTCTACCTTCTTCCGGCTGCAGCCAGGGATCGCAAGTAGTTCATTAAAAGAGGCATTGTCAAAGAACTCTGTGATAGCACGCTTGGTTTCTATCTTCGCAGGTGTGTCATTTGACTCTTCACCGCTGTTCTCACTGTCATCGGCTGAGCCATAGATGTCCTCATTACAATATTCTTCTTCATCACTGGCATCATCAATCTTTAGTGCTTTTGCTGGACGCTGCGCCACCTTCTTGTAGGAGCCTCGTGACTTGAGGTCGTTGAAGGCTTTAAATTTGGAAAGACCAGCACTTGAGCTCTTCACAGGTGACTCAGTTTTTGCAACACTTGAGCTCATTACAGGTGACTCAGTTATTGTAGCGCTCGAGCTCTTCACTGCTGACTCGGTTCTTGTAGCAACATATGTCTGCAGCTTGACCTGCGAATGTGGCAAGGAACAAGAACATCAATGTGCGAGGTCAAATAGACACTGCTTAGAATCAAAATGTTAAACTAGATAGGTATATATTTCACTTATGGAATGTTGGAAAAGTCAATCTTCGTATGATAGGTTTGGTAAACCCGGTGGAGCACAGAGACAAAGTACAGATGGCGACAACTGAAGTTCCCCCACCAGCTTCTTGCAAGGTCGACTCCAGCAACGTTCTATTGCTAGTTAAGTGTTCATCGATAAAAGATTACGTAGCACTTGACATCAACCTTTTAGAAACAACTTTTCATGTATACAGTCGCCGACCGATTTTCCGGACTCCAAAAATTCGGACATGCCCGATTATTCGGTCAGCTTCGCGGCACCGCCATTCTCCCCATAGACCATAATGTATAACTGCTGAAAGTTCGGACACCTTGCAACCCCTCGTCTGATTTTTCGGACACTCCTTGAGCCAACTCGGTCGAGAGAGAGAGGGAAGAAACTTTATTATAAAGTGAAAGGATTTATGTGGTTGGGGCCCTCAGTCCAGCGCCCCAATGGCTGTCGCTACCGCTCGTGCTCGTCGTATCAGGGCCAGCCAGACCAGTGATGGAGGATCGCCTCCCACTGCGCATATGTTGGTTGGGGGGATTGTAGAAGAGAGATATCCTTAGGGGGTTTTTGGCACTCAAACGTGACGTGGAACGTCATTGGTGGTGCACCGCAGCCTGGGCAGGTGGTGGGATATAAGGTTGGGGAGAGCTTGTTGAGAAGGAGGAAGTTTGGATATGAGTTGGTTTGAAGCCGTCTCAGGGATACGGCGTCATTCCGGGAGAAGGATTTGGGAGGAGGGTGATATTGCAAGCACCCTAGTCTGTAAAAGTCTAGAGTGTCCCGGTATGTGTTGGGCAAATTCTGGGAGGCTTGATATGGGTTGCTCGCCTCACTGCCAGGTGCCCGGCAGGTTAGCTCTCAGGCAGCCGCATGAGCGTGGTCACTGCCCGACAGTGAGGCATGAGCAGGTGTCCAAATCAGCCTGATGCGTGGTATTGAGGGATCTGGAATGGCGGGGAGCTTACATGTGCCGGTGAGAGCGCGATTGGCTTCCTGAGGGATATGACCCCTGAGGTATGCTCGACATGCGTCTTGTGAATCTGTAATGATGATGTGGTCGTGTTTTGGTGATCTTTTCATGTGACCAATGATGTGGTTGAAGGCGAGTGCTATGGCCAACGTCTCCCCTGTAAGCGTAGCCTCGGTTTGGACGCTACACGAGGTGACGATATTACCCTGATCGTCCGCCACCACCGACACTTGTCTTTCTTTGTTTCTGGTCGCAAGAGCATAGTGGGCAGCGTCGGTATAATAGACGGTGCCCTCCGGCTGGGCGTTGAGGAGTTTCCGAAGGTATCTAACACGTGCATCCCGGCGACCATTATGATGCTCTGGATGCATATTGCGCGGTATGGGCGCTATGGTGAGTAAGGTTTGGATGTTTGATGGGACTGGGACATGCCCTCGCATAGAGGGTGAATGCTGTGCATAGCCCAGCCGTGAGAGCAAATGCCTGCCTGTAGGGGTCAGTCTCAATCGCTCGAGTTGTGCCATTCTGTGTGCTTCGATGTGTTCCTCGATGGTATTGTGTACCCCGAGAGCAAGCAGTCGTTCCATGGAAGCATATACAGGAATTCCGAGTGCTTGTTTAACGGTTCTTCTAATAATTATGTTTATGCGGTTGGTCTGAGAGAGCGTCAGGTTGTGGTATGGGAGGTGATAGGTTAGCCGGCTGATAATGCATGCCTTGACCAACCGCAGCATATCCGCTTCCTCGAGTCCTGAGCGGCGGTTACTAACACGCCTCATCATACCGACGATTTGCTCGAACTGTCGACCAAGGAGATCTACCGTGAAGTGAGCTTTGGCATTGGATTGTAGGTGATAACCAAGGATTCGGATCCTTTGTGCAGTGGGAATTGGTATGCCTTGTATTTTCACTTCAATCACTGGAATTGACGTTTCATAGCTGCTTCGGGGTCGGATTAGTAATAGTTCTGATTTATTTGGGGCACATTCGAGGTCTCCAGTCGCGAGGTACGCCTGCACTATATCCACCGCCGTCTGTAGGCGGTGGATATCGTCAGCATATATCGAGTGGTATAGCCCCTCAACCTTCTCCAGTAACTGGGGTAGTCTCGCCATAGCTATGTTGAATAGCATCGGCGAGAGCACCGAACCCTGAGGTGTCCCCGCTCCGGTAACTTTAATGTCTGTTGACCGATGTGGGCCCATTCCCACTGTGGCTACACGATCCTTGAGAAAGGCTCGCACGTAATTGTACATACGGGAGCCACAGTGGGAGTGGGCCAGGTTCTGAAGGATCAGACCATGGGAAACATTATCGAAAGCTCCTTTTACATCAAGCGCCAAAAGAGCTCTCGTCTGAGCCCTGATGGGGGGGTCAACGAGTTCCTCTTTTATCTGAAGAAGAACATCGTGAGCGGACAAATGGGGGCGAAATCCAAACTGCGTGTGGGAGAAGAAATCTTGCATCTCCAAGAAAGGCTGGAGCCATTTTTTTACATACTGAAGCAGCTTTCCAATGCACGATGTCAGGGAAATTGGCCGTAAATTTTGGATCGACAGAGGTTTTCCGGGCTTGAGCATGAAAGCAATCTCGGCACGTCGCCATTCTAGAGGAAGAGTGCCGGCGTGCCAGTGCTGATTTTACATAGCACAGAGCGTTTCCAGGTCTTCATCCGGGAGATTTCGCAGTAGAGTATAACGTATCCCGTCCTCTCCGGGTGCGGTGTTCCTATGAATGTCTGCGAGTGCGGCTTTGATTTCTTGGGCAGTTATGTCAGTGCCTAGCGGGTCACTTTCTTCTCTATAAGGATAGTCCGAATAGCTTGGCTTAGAGCCACGGGAGAGATACCTTTATTCAAGGTCCTTCAGGAGCTGGTCTCCGTCTCCTCCGTACTGGTGAAGGAAAATTTGAAGCTGTCGGTTTTTATGGGATTTCGTGTTTCTCGGATTTATTAGCGACCGAAGGATTGCCCAGGTTCTCGCGGTGCCCAGCGTACCACTTAGCTTACCACAAAACGTTTGCCAGTTAGCACTGGTTAGCTGGTCTGCGTATTCCTGGGCTGCTCGCGTAATTTGAGATATTCTGTAGCGCAATTTTCGATTGAACTTTTGCCGCTTCCATCGCTTCGTGAGACCTCGGCGCGCGTCCCACAGATGTAGGAGATGCGGGTCAACCTCGGGGGTCTCTGTCGTCGTGGTTATGCGGCTAGTCTTTTTGTTTAGATCATTGCGTAAATCACTGAGCCAACTGGCATAATTTTTGGGGCTTTCATCTCCTGTGGCTCGATCCTTACGGATTTCGCGAATTTTGGTCCTATTTGTAATGCAAATTTTCTTTTCAGGGCGTTTGTAACTTGTGTGATTGATGCGGATGATAGAAATGTCGTGATCACTACCCAGCGTCTCGCCAGTGTTCAGCCACTCGCCCTGGACCCCCCTCGTGAAAGTGAGATCCGGGCAAGTGTCTCTCTCGACGCTATTTCCCTGGCGACTAGGCTGGGTATGATCTGTTATGAGGGTGAATCGGCGATTATGTGTGAGGGCCCAAAGCCGGGTGCCTTTTTGTGTGTTACTGCGATAGCCCCAGGCCACGTGTGCGGCATTGAAGTCACCGCACACTACGGACACCGGGCCCAACTTGATGAGTTCCAAGAGCAGATACTGAAAATTGTCCCATCGGGCCCGAGGTGCACTGTGTACATTTAAGATGTACAGGCTATTTTGTCTCGTGTCCGCGGGGACAACCTCAATGATTTGATGAGGGATATCTGACGTGAGAGTAGTATGGGTATAGGTGAGTTTCATGGACACAAGCGCGCACACTTTCACCACGTCCGAGCCCCTAATGGCCTCGTAGCCACTGAGAGTTACAAGGGTGGCGCCCTGCTCTTGGAGAAGTATGATGTCTGGCGGTTCTGACGATGCGGCAACGTACTGTTGCAACGAGCCCCGTTTAGATCGGTACCCCCTGCAATTCCATTGCCACATCGTCCGTCCCGCCGTTCTATTTTGCATTTGCATTGCAGGAGCCATCATTCTGTAGCTGGGCTGGGTGAACGTACGGGTGAGCGCGCTCACTTGTCGCTAGTGACGGCGCTGAAGTTGGTGTAGCGCGTGCGACTAGTGAGGATGAGGAGGATGATGATTTAGGGGGAAGGGGTTGTGCCGTGAGCTCTCTCACACTCTGCTTAAGTTCGTTAGTAATTTCATGTAGCATTGGTTTCAGCACGTTGGTTTGGAAGTCTACAAAGGCGGCTCGGATCATTTCCTTAACCTCCGTGAGAATGCTTTCTCGCATCTCCTGTACAGCTCGGTGCAATTCTCGTCAAAGCTCCTGCTGGAGGTCGCGGCACAATGCAGTTGTGGACTGGGAAGGGATCTTCGCGCGAGGCGCCTGGGATTGGGATTGGGTTTGTAGTAGGGACTGAGGTTCGGATGAGTGTGAGGGAGATTTGCGCAGTGAAGGTGGCGGGCTCTCCGCCCAACTTACCCCTTTAGGTCCGGCTGGCCCTTCGGGCGCTGCTAATGGTAGCTGTTGCGGTAGTGGTGGCGGCTTCTTCTTGGCCGGTGGTGGTGACGAGGGTGGCGGTGACGACGGTGGTGATGAGGATGATGGCGGTACCCGCTCGCGGTTCTTAGAACCCTCGCAGGGGCCTCGGCTCCGAGATCGTGACCGGGATCGGGACCGCGATCGGCTTCGTCGCTCTCTAGATTGGGCCAGAGGACGATACTGTTGCCGTTTTTGTTTCTCGAGTTCGTGGCGCACTCGTCGCTTGTTGGGTGGCTTTCGTGCCCGGCCCGGACAGCTGGGATCGGTTGTCGGATGATCCCCTTCGCACGTCAGGCACCGGGGCTGGCACTGGTGAGGTTCGGTGGTGGATGGGTTTTCAGTCCCACATGTCGTGCAGCGCTTGATGCTTGGCGTGGGGCACATGTCCGCACGGTGGCCCACTGTGAGGCATACGCTGCACACCTGGGCCCTCGGGGTGTGTATGTAGCATCGGTACTCGGCCCCATAATACCTAACGTAGCGCGGTACCTTGAGGCCAGCAAATGTTACGATGGCCGTGGTTGTTCGCCCCATCATGCGAGCATGGAGGATTTCCACCCCAGGTGCCAACAGGTGGTCTAAAAGTTCGGTTGATGTAGTCCCTGTGTCGGGACCCGTGATGACTCCTTTGCAGGAATTATCGGCGGAGGCGATGTATGTTGAGATGGGGTAGCGATGCGGGCCAAGTGCAAGCGATGTCATCTTGTAAAGGCTGATCGCTATTCTTTCACTTGGCGTGCTGATGAGGGCGATGTTTTGGGCACGTTGAACACGTAAGTGAAGTTCGTCGACCTCTTGTTCCTTGAGGCGCGCCTCGATGCCGACGGCGCGAGTCAGAGTGTGGCGAGGCCACTCACCGAATGTGAGACCGTTTCTCGGGCGCAGGATGACTTTAAAATGGTCAATGGGCAGAGGTGGGGGCCTCTGGGGTCGTCGTGGTACGGTTTGGTTGGAATGCTGCGTCTCTTGGCGGCAGGCTGCTGGGTCAGACTTAGCGTCGGCGCGGCGTCTCCGCCGGCCGCGAGCAGTGAGCCATGATCCATCCGCCGGGTCTTCTGGATATCCTTCTGTTGCTTGATCGTCGCCGTTGGTAGCTTCCACATCCATGATCGTGGTCAACGGGTTTTCGCGGTGTTGGACAAGGTCGGCTGTCCCTGGGCGCCGATCCTGACCTAGCTGAGGCTTAGCTCGAGCACTACGGCTCAGAGACGCCGCGAGCGTTCCTGCTGCATCGGTGGTGATCTTCAACTCGGTCGAGAGCACCACGCACCGACTCTGACCGGTGCATGTTTCGACTTGCTGAACGCCATTTTTGTTTTGAACGGAGCTTCCTTGCTGCACCACTAAGTGGCGCTACTGGAAATCCCCGCTCATCATCATCGTTTCTGCCTAGTTCGATAGAGTGGCTCTGCAGCAGTTCCGGTTTCAGCTTAGTAAGCCATGTCGAGACAATCCAGCAGCTGATATGTTTCTTCGCGCATGACGCTGCGAGCAGGCCGCGTTTTTTCGTTTGTGTGACTGGTGTCGGCACGGTGGCGTTTGCTTAATTTGCTGTGTCGAGGTTTCGGTGAACCAACGCGGCATACGGAAACATCGCGTCAAGTCTCTAATGGCGCCGACAGTGCCCGCGCAGACTGCGCTCGGGAATGCCGGCAAGCGGGTGCCGGGAGGCCTAAGATTTGTCGCCTCGCCTTCCGATGTGCTCCCTACCGACGCGGAAAATGTTCAGCCGAGACTTGCGCAGTGGTTGCATTGCGATTCCGGACACCGTCTCATTGACAGTTTCACAGGTGCTGACACTGCTGTACTGACATGCGCAGAACTCGACGACGGCGAGTTCATTCGTCAGGTTTCTGCTGCACCGCCGGACGATGACCGAGTCGGAAGTTGACGCACCATGTCCTACGCTGCCGTCGCATGCGGAGCGTGTACAAGCGGTGACTGTGCTTTCAGCCACCTATAGTGACCGTACGACCCTCTCCGAGATTCAGACTTATCTGATTGCGCGTAAACGGAACAGCGTGCAACGGCGCATTCACGATTTCTTCAAGCCTACTGCCGAGCCCGAATAAGTGCGTGGAAATAAAGGCTTTCATTTTTTTTTTCTTAATCTGCTTTTTCGGACACCTGTTTATTCGGACATTTCCGCAGTCCCCGTGAGGTCCGAATAAACGGTCGGCGACTGTAGTAAATCTGTGGGGTTACACTGATGTCATGGGTGATGTGCCTTGATTTCAAGAACAGACGTTTGCCCTTGGTTATCTCCCGTAAAATAAACATTTCCTTTAAAGCATCATACATCATTTTGCTAACATGCTACAAAAGAATATCAGATGGTGCTTTAAAGTATATTAGGCTTTTAAAGCACAAAACATGCAGGAAAGAAAGAGCTAGTACAGATAATGTGCAGCAGTCTCAGGGAATGTGGGTAAAGGCAATAGGTTGAGTGATTGGGCTGCAATTTGTTACCTAAATGTGCCAATAAGCTGCAACTTAATTCCAACCAGATCTTAGAGAGAATTCTCTAAGATCTGAGAATTCTGCACACCACTAGGGCTTAGGAGACATACCTTTGGTGTAACCTCCCTCTCCTCTCCACCATCAAAGTCCACGCCTTTGCTGCTAGATGAGGAAACTGTTTTATACCGCGCATTGCGATGTGGGCTGCAGGCCTTGCGGTTTGGTGGGTTTCTCACCAAGTAGAGACGAGCTTGAACGACGTTCCATTTAGATGCCACCAGAGCATCTTGGAGGTCCTGGATTACAGAGAAATTTGTGCTGCGCAAGATGACACCCATTCTGACAAACTAAAGGGCAATTCCGAATGAGTGCAACAGAGCTATAAAATCAGCCATAACACATTACAACATGTGGTCAGCATATATAACATATAAGGTCAGCTATAACAACATCCTTTCTTAAAGAGGTAATAGAAATTTGCTGTGTGCTGCATGCTGCAATGTAAAACTCGGAAGGACAAAGCCCAAACGCTGAAAAGTACTATTTAAATGCTGCTTAATGACAAAGAGAGCACAAATAAAGTCAAATAACTTGGTTTTTCTGTCACGCATGCAAATTTTTGTCCAAAGAAACCTTTGTGTTACATATTTCTTCCTTTTAGAGCCAGGCTAAGAAGTAAAAGCAGCAGGCAAATGTACATGCTATCGTGGCAGATAGAAGAAAGGAAAGAAGAGAGTCTACCAAGGACTGTCTTCTAATGCAACTGCTGAACTCCTGTAAACAGTGCGTCCCACATAACTTAAGCCAAACTTTAAAACTATGCAAATGACACGTAGCTGCACAAAACCAAGGTAATGTTGTTTTTCATCGCGTGGAGATACTCAGATTATTTTATTCATTCTGCCTAATTGCATAATCATTCTTAAATAATGAACTTCTCATATATTATAGATTAAATGTGTCAAAGAGTAAATTGTAGAGGAACATGAAAAACTCCTGACAGAGCTTTCTATTACTCAACATGTGCTGCATAAAAGTGTTTTTTCCAAGCGTGAAAGAAGCCAGCAAAGTGCTTCAAGCGGCCTGTCATGTGGCAATTTTGCATGTATTCGCAGGCTTCACACTCGTAGAAACACTTTCATGTAGAACGTATTGAGCAACAGAAAGCTGTATTGGGAGTTTTTCATGTTGCTCTATAATTGTCGCACTGACACTTTTCATCTAATTATAATATTTGAAAAGTTGATTAATCAAGACTAATTATGCAATTAGTTGGAATGAAAAAATAATTAATGTTATCTCCAAGCAATGGCAAACATTACCTTGGTTCTGTCCAGCTATGTGGGATTTGCATATTTTTTAAAAGTTTGGCTGAAGTTGTGTTGGCCACTCAGAAAAACGTAAATATATATATATTTTTTTCACTGTGTTCTAGGATATGTAGCATTGCCACCAGCAACCCTGACCTTTTATGATACTGGAAATATCAAGTATTCTCCTATAACAGCTCAACAATATGTGAACTGGCATAAATAAAATGTAGCCCATAAGATAAACAGAAAACTTGATCTTTTGTTTTATCTTCTTGACTATCAAGGCAAGGATAATGGCCCTCTCAAATCTTGATTAGCAATGTCTTCTAAGAAACTTAACTACTACAATGCATTGTCAAAAATAAATACCTTGTAGAACTATGTGGCTGCCTCAGCAATGAACAAGTAATATTAACATGACAGACCAGTAAATGAAAACCTGAATAATTCAAAATTGCAACTAATTCAATCAGAGATAAAAATATTTTATTGGCATGTGATCTTTCTGATGGCTTTTAAACTGCTCGATTTAAACAAGTCAATCACGAATTTCAGTTCACGCAAACTTTGGCTTTTGAGAGCAGAGTTATGCAGGTGTCAGATGGTGCTATCACATAGCAGTTGATAATTGCGATCTAATGTGGCCCTGTAACATTGGTACAATGTGGCTAAACACGGCTGGTTGAAGGATGTTCACAAGGCATGCAGGGTCGACATATGCTAGCGTTTAATAATCAGGCTGCGATGCATGGTGATTAAATGGCACAAATGACTGAACTTGAATTGGTAATACAGACTTGTTTAACCGGATTCATTGCACAAATGCTTGTCAGCGTAAGGTGGTGTGCACAATTATCTGTGGGTATAAGTAAAAGTTCTTTATTTAACCACGTTTTATTCAATTTCATTTATTTAGTGCTCTGTCAATCCATATGTATTTTGTAAGTTTGAAATAGTAAGTCAAGCATATCTTTTCCAGCTGTAAGCAAGCAAATGCAACATGCAGTTACCCACCATAATGTCGGCTCCACTGAACTCTTCGATGAGCTTCCTGAGACTTTTCTCCCTATCAGTCATGTACCTTGTGCACTCATCCTCCGAGTCCTTCTCACCACTGCTGTCATCCTCTATCCGGTTAGTTTTCTTTTTGGCATGAGAACCATGTTGCCCTGAGCTGCTGTTCCCTGCATCATCTTCAGAGCTGCTTGAGAGGACACGCTTTCGTTTAACTCCATTTGTTACTGCTGGACTTTCTTCTAAGTCAGCAGTTGAGCTGCTTGCTGCTATATCAGGAGACTCTTCAGCACTGTTGACAGCATGAAAAAGAAAAAAAAAAGATTGGGCGCAAAATCAAGCTCTATGTCAAATGCACAAAAACAATAAGCGTAACAATTTTTACAACCTGACTGACTGTAAGCAGCTGATTTTATGAAAAATCCGAGGTTTTAGACTCACACCTACAACACCATGACATGAAGTTCTGTTCAGATTCTCCATCGTATCGTTCAGCATGTAAAGCAGAAATAAAACTGGCATGTCCCAGCGAATGCATGCGGGGAAATTGGAAAACATTACTAAATACAGTGCAATGCCTTAAAAAATGATGAAATGATGGTAAGAAGGCAGTAAACAGCGTCGCTCTCTAGTAATGACTACTGCAAAAGACATCCGCGTTAAGTGGCAGCATTATTGCTCGATTCAGGGGCGTTATAGTTAACACGTTGTAATGACGGGATTCGCTATCACGTTAGCACACCTCAACGCATCAAAGAATGAATGAGTCGCGAGAGAAATAACAGACGGTTGACTCGGACAGAAGTATAACATCGCTCACCTTTTATCCAGACCAGACCGCTTCAATGCTGATTCTGGAGTCTCGGGGACGACAATATCATCTGCGCATCACAACATCAAATAGCTCTTAGATGCTAACACAGTTTTCGATATTGGGCGAGTCTTAGGTCGACAGACTAACCTTCGTTTCTCTCGGGAGAACCATGAACACCATGTCGCTCGTTCTGGCACTGGTCGCTCGACGACGAACACGGTTCCAAGCCGGGGCTTTGCTGCGCACATTTCTTTTGGAACCTAAACTGTCTAAGTGTATTCAACAAGCTCGGTGAGCCGGTGCCGTTAGCAACGATTGAATCAGACATGATGCGAAGTACCCCGGAAAGTAGATCGCATTCACGAACTCACAGATAGGTAGGTAGGTCACTACGTGTCAGCTCAGACTCCGTTGAATTGCACTTGACGCCGACAGACCTATATCACAGCAGCGGCGACAGCACCACACAACACTTACTAGCCCGGCGTGACAAGACAAACTTCACCCGCGAAACCTCGCACGTTGTCAATTCCGGCAGTGGTTGGACAAAGACAAAACAACCTTAACCTCAAGAAAGTCCTACGCAAACGAAAAGCTGTGCCCCGCTAGTATTCAGGGATCCTCACAGTGAACAGGAACTCGTTCGCTAACAGGAACATAATTCACACACTTATTCAAAGCTTGACAACCGCGGACCCGCGGTAGCCGCGGCTCAGCGCTCGGCTCGGACGGGCCTGAACGCAATCAGGCAGGTCGGGTCAAGCGTGGCGCTGGGGTCGCCGGCTCGTTGGCCGCGGGAATGAGAAAACTAGGCTTAACTTCTCATTTCCCGCTAATTGTCACGGCTTGAAAAGGCCATTTTCTTCACGTCAGTCCCCATGGAGTTACCGAGAGGGCGAAGCGAAATATGGCTTGTAAGGAGAACTACAATGACCCAGATCCGGTTTTCTTGTCGGTCGCGGAAGTGAAGAGTGCACGGAGCACCTCGACGGTTCGACCAACTGCTTGCTTTTGTGTGATCATAACGTTTTAATTTCTTTCAATATGTATTTTCGTTTACGACCACATGCCGCAATTCGTTGTTCTTTGGTATATGCAGCAAGTGTAGTCACAGTTTTTTTTTTTTACATGTTAACTAAATATGTCGTAAACCATGAGCCATACGAGTCCCACCAGGTGTTTCCACTCTCACGTTTTTCAAGTTTTTCAAAAGGCCGGCGTTCCAGCGACCCCATGCCAGCTTTCGAAACAGCATTAACGGCGCCCTAGGTGTCCCAGAATTTAGTTTCCAAATTGGTTAGGTGGACATTCCCGTGTACCGTTCAGGGACTTCAGCCGACAAATACGAAAGCAAAAACAAATAAACATAACAAATTCTATTAACCCGCTTCCCACTCGCACGGCTCTGGCCCCATTCAAATGCTTACATTTTAAACTAAAACCGACAAGTCAGATCTAACTTTTCGGATGAGTTTTTCAGAAAATTATCAACCAAATTTTGTTCTGCCAATCAAGCTTCACTGCATTACAACTGCGTTGGACAGGAAAGCAAAAGTTTGTAACACTATGTGATAACTAAATTTGTTACCATCTCCTGTTTCATGCCCGTTTTCTCTCCGTCGACTTGTAAGCACATGAACCGCTTACTGCAACGCGCGAGAACAGAAAGCTCGAACGAACGTGCGTGCGTCGCTCTCTTCTTCTTCAACTATGGCAAATCACGGGAAAACACGGGGAAAAAAGAAGAAAAAAAATGTCGTGGTTGAACGCAGTTAAACCAAGTTTGTCGAGCGATAGCACGGTTTTGCCTGCTTTGGGAAAGGCCACAGACGCTGCTCGGCGCGGCAGCAGCGGCGAGCGAATTGACCTTCATGCTGCGTCTCGGTTCAAGTACGCGAACTAAGGTCGAAAACGCAGCGCATTCAAAGCTGCCAGTAGTCGACGCACTTTGTACACATCGCAGACCGCGTTCAAGATAAGGGCGCCCACGCGGCGTACGCAGTAGCCGCCGCGATAGTGGCGAGGCTAAGTCCCAGTTTGACCTTGGCTGAGCTTGAAGGTCAGATTTACGGTACCTGGCGTTTTCGGGGTTTGTAGCTGCATGGAGTAGTAGAGCTATCACTCTAAAAGAAGTAAACTAGCTTATCATCTTCCAAAGACTTCAAATTCTTAGTGTGTTTATGTGTGTGTAAGAATTAGTATGATAATGTCCGACAGAATTTACGAAAATGTGACATGGGACTACATATAGTATGTGCGTACTCCAAGGGCGCTATAACGTAAAACTATTTCAAACTTTTTCTATTTCAAATCTGCAATCAGCCCACCACGATTGGTCAAAAACTTTTTTGGACCACCCCTACTTCAACTGTCTGTCACGCGACGTCACGAAAACCGCAATAGCTCGCCATCTGATTTGACGTGTACACAGTGATTATGCATAATTTGACTGCACAAAACAAAAATAGTTATTTCTGATTCGATGCCTTTTTGCCATTAGCCCTCGGCTATTGGTCAAAAGCTTTCGGGCTGCACCCACTTCACCTGCCTCTCACACAACGTCACAAAACCGCAATACCTTACCATGTCAAAGTGACGCGTATGCATTAAAGATGCATTAATATGCCAAACAAAACCGAATTTTCTTCGCAGGCTGCCCCGTTTGAAAGGAATAAAAGATGGCTGCCGCCGATCGCTCCTTTACTGCCTACTTGCCCCTGCCGGGAGCATGGGTTTATTTGCGTGTAATAAAGCTTTTTGCGCAGCTGTGTAATCTTTTCGAGAACTTTTGGCAAGTTTACGACCTCGTTCTGCCAATTCTTCTTTGCTCAGGTTCCGTTTTAGCCTCATTCATAAGCTTCCATCGCATGCTGCCGTGATTGTCTATGAGCCAGCGCAAGCTAAGTAAAAGAAAGCGGACCAATTGCAGACGCCGGCACCACCCTCTTCATACGGTTATCGATATACAGTGCAGTGGCTCGGCCCCATCGAATCCCTCTCCACTTAAGCGTGCTCCTCGCCTCCTGTCAGCCAATTAGATAAGACAAGCCGCTCAGTGCAGGCAATGTTATTCGTTTTTCAAGCAAACAAAAGTGACCTCCTATGAACGAGGAGAGCATTTGATTGGTCTATTCAGACAACCTTGCGGGTGACCACCCGATGCTTGCGCTGGTTACGCAAATTTGACGTCAGGAGATTGGAATAAAAACATATTGGAATAGTTTTACGTTATACGGCCCCAAGCTATGGCACTATAAGAACACACAGTTTCAAGAAGGCTGGGCAGCATACATCTAATTGCATCTTATCCCGCATGCAATTAGTGTGGGGAATCGTTGCACCTGGGGGTACAAACCTACAAATGCGCGCATGAGAATACGCATTGTGTCATATATAATATAAACAGGGTGAGGCGTTAGTATAGTATGCGACATTTAAAGCAAGGAAAATGAAAAGTGCAGTGCGGTAACTCTCTCACTACAAGGTCACCTCAACAGCACTGCACAGGGGAGGGGTGAGAGGAATAAAAGGAGAGAAGAGGAAGGAGGTCTCCCCAGATGAGCGGCAAGGCCACCCGCCCGATGTGTGGCATTTTGAACACAGCAGGCTGTACAGATTTGCACATATTCGCGGGCGTGCAGCAGCGGTCACCCGAGTGAAATATCGACGTATCATTTCTCACCTGCCTTTCGTCTGCAATATTTAATGGTGAACCGCTGATTGTAGCTGTCCACTTATTCATCTACCATCTTCGGGGCCCACAACAATAATAATTTTAAGAAGTTCTTCACTTGCTCAAATTTTAGAGCTTTAACGTGAAGCATGCACTCTAATGTGCTAGAGAAGCTGAACGTGTGACGATGGAGCACTGCTTTGTGCGTAGTTAATCTAAAATCAATACAGAGTTTACCGCTAAGGCGGCCCTCGTAGCCCACCAGTGCAACCTTTCCTACTAAATAAATAAAAAGCCATAGAGTTTAATTGGGCTTTTCAATGGAACCCAAATAATTCCGATTTGACATCATTTCAAGTCCAGTAGGCTCCAATTGAACATGATTAATGAAAGGTCTGATTGGTTCTAATTGGAGATCACTGCCACTCAAATTGGTAGTAAGACAGTTTCATTTCATTCCAACTGGACTTCACTGCATGGACTTGGTATGCCAAATGGTCTTCATTGGACCAAATTGGAAGTCATTGGCTCAGTAATCCCATGAAACAACAGTTCAGAATAATAGCATAATTCTAATGAGAGTCTTCAAATGAAAAAAAAATAAGAACTATATTGGTGCGATCAATGGAGAGAAGAACTTAGCATTTTGTGAGGTTAGAAATTTGCCTTGAAAGCTTACCAATTTCTCTTGCATTGGCATCACTTGGTCAACCAAATTTTGCTTACATATATAGCACCTGACATGTACCTCTCACAGTGAAGTGGCAAATGGTGGGTTGTTATATAAGGTTTACGGACATCAGTAAGCTTCTCGAACGGATATTCAAGCAGTATATCTATGTAGTATCAAGATTAAGCTCCATATTTTTTTTCATAGTGGTTCCAACGAGTAAAATCGAGAGACCATGGGTACAGTTGGATCCAAATGTGTCCAGGTGGGTGCAACTGCATTAAATAGACCAATTTGTTCAATTGGAAATCCCTATGTTTGTTTGTTTTTTGACTGGGCTAGAATAGTTTTCAAACATGGTAAATAAACTTGCTCAGATTGCTAGACATTAGTGCCATGATCATCAGAGCGAAATATCCCTCTGCATGCAAGAAGGGTCCCCACAATTTCACTCTAAAGGCTGCCTGCTTATTCCTTCAGCTTTTGAAAACCACTGCCACATCTCCACCCCACCAACCATTTTCCCACCCCCTTACTCATACTTGAGAGTAAACATGATAGTGACTTCATTTTTTTTTTTTTAATGTCACAAGTGCGCAGTGCCTTGGACAGCAGTGGAAAATCTCACTCATGGGGTGGCGGCACCATCTTGTGGCGGACGATAGCACGCATCACACTGACTAAGATATTCTTGTTTGTTTGATGGAAAAGTGAAAAGTGGGTCTGTGCAGTGCAGTAACTGTCACACAAAAGAAGGACACCTCAACAGGGCTGCGGTGGGGGCCAGGAAAAAAAGTAAGGTGAGGCAAGAAAGGGTAGTGGGGAGAAGGATGGTGCCACGTGATTTCGATGCCATGGCACAAGAAAGCACAGCACTATGATGGGTATTGTTTTTGTGTAAATGGCAGTGCAGTTTCCATTGCAGTTCGAATGGCAATGAGAATGGCAAAGCTACAAGGATGTGGCAACAGCTGCATATAATTGCAGATAACTCCATTTATACAAGATTTATACAAACGTTCATAACTCCATTCAAACAAAATCGTTTTGTTAAAAAATATTCTGGAGTGTTGCCATTTAATAGCAGACATGCCTGACACCATTCATAAGATGTGTTGCTGGGCCCATTTCAAGCCACATCACATTACCACCTGCCTTTTATTTGGTTGCTTTCATTTTGGCGATCCCTTTGCTGGCTTATATGTCACGTTGCACGGCAGGATGATTTCATTTGTTTAGCAAGGTGCTGACATGAAGTAGGCAGTCCACCTCACAAAGGCAGCCAACAGCCCCCTGCATCATGTGGGGAGGCTGTTGGAGGACACAGATGGTGCCTAGCATACCAAGTATAGTTTTCAGCAGTAGTGTTGGTCTTTGTAGACAAACTAACATAATGTCACAGCCACAGTGTACAGGGCTTCAGTTACCTTGAATGTGTTGCCATAGATCATGACATGAGGCTGACTAGTGCGTCTGTGAAGAGACGAGAACAGCTAGTGGACATTGCTGCAACATCACTCGCTAGCGGTGAAGGTGTACTACACTCGGCATGCATTTTGAATTGGTCACATTAAACGATGATGTAATTTTCGAGTTATTGAACAATGTAGGCTCCATACTGTTACTTTTACAGAATAAAGAAGAGTAAATGAAAATAAGCAGGAAAAGCACAACACAAATATTTGGCAACAGTATCCCCCGTAACATGTGCCTGATGTGCAACAGATTAATGTATGTGATGCACTTGCCGAGCGTCTGCTAGATGTTTGTTTCAAACTGGATAGCCCTAAGGTACATGCCCATTTCCAAAGCCACCAATGTTGTGGGATAATAAGCACATTGTTTTACTGCAATGTACTTTATGTGGCATTCAAAAGCTTCTTATATTATTTCAGATTGTTGAAATATCACCTGATGTGCATACCACATATACAAATGGGTTATAGACAGGTGCAGCCACAGCCTGGCCGAGTACTAATCAGAACCATTCAACTAGCTAGCTACTAAATTTTAATGATTAAATATTTAAGTTACTAAGTTTGGTGCATGTGTTTGTATTAGACATGAAATCTAATATCATATTTTCAGCTATTCATGTCCACTGTCCATGTGTGCACAGAAAAACAATCAGCCTGCATATGTGTAGACTTTAATGAATCACCTTTGGGAAGATGTCTGAACACACATATTTTGCTGCATAAAGGTTTACCATAAAGAAGTAAGAAACACTACAGTGGCTGCACATGCCTCAACCGTGTGCGCTCTCGTTCATCGGTCAAGCGTTGTTGCAGAGCAGTGGCATACAAAGATGCAGCCATGAGTACCTGGCTGGAGCTTTCTTTAATCTGGAAAAAAAAATGAACAAAGAATGGCAGCACAACCTAAAATGATAAGGTGAGGACCAGTTTGAAAAACAGCGACACAGCATAAAAGCAGAACTTTGATGCCACTATTTATCTACTTGGCTTTCACAATGACTTGTTATTGTCGCTCGTTGATACAATTTGGCACCATAACTGCCTGGTCATACTATAGTAACCTTGTGCAGAGCTTGAAGCCATGAAAGGAAGCAGCTCCCCCTGTTAACCATGGAATCGAGGTTCTTCAACAGTGGCACTTCATTTTTTTTTTTTACCTAGCTGGGCCTAAACAGGATGTTTATGTGAAATAGCCAGTGTTCCCTTACAGTGCACCTTAGTACAGTTGCATTGTTTACAGTACAGAAGTGTACAGGGGTATCAAAAAGAAATGTGAACGCCTGAGCATGCAGTCCGACAGTATTGCCACGCTCCCTACCTGCAGGTTTCAAAAACTATGTACGTGTGTAACATGTAACCCAAGAGCGTAGCCACACTATTGCCTAACCTTTCGAAACCGTGACTTGGAGAGTGCGGCATTGCTCTCGTATAGTATGCTCTGGCATTCACATTTATTTTCAATTCCTCTGTATGTTCACTTCCTTTAATAACACTTTTGGGTCCATTGTCTTGCTAACGGTGTTACTTTGGGATCGTTTTTACTATGATGACAGTCTGACACTGCTTATGACATAAAACACAGAATACAGCAATGCAGTAACTGCGTGCATTAGGTTGAAAGAAATGTTTCCACTAGAATTTCTTATTGTTACTGCTAATGTTTTACAAATCTGAGCTTACACACAACATTTAGACAACTATCGCGCAGATACCCGAAGAAACTATGGAGAAACTATATGGCCTGATCATTCAATGTACTAAATGCCTTTAGAAGTTTAGATGTACTGCAGCTACTATCATGTTCAATATAACCTGCAATGTGCGAGCCCTGGTCGCAGTGATGCTCAGAACAAAAAAGTGCAGAGGTTTTCACCATTCCAGAATGCCCATATCCCAGCGCTTTCCATAGTCCGCGCACGGAGCAGCGTGGACATTCTTAGCCCTTAGCACAATGTGCTTTGTCATGGCCGCACCACTGCTCTAGCTTTGTAACTATTCTCATTCTTTATTTTTTTTCCCTTCCTTTTTTTCTGGCGATGAACTGACAGCTGCTTAGCAGACCAGTGTATCACCGTCCCACGAAGAAAGCAGATGATAGAAAGCAGGGGGTATGCGCACTGCTGTAATGGCAGACCCTTCACTATTTTCTCGAGAGCATTACTCCGGCATCGGCTCGTGTGTTGCAGTTCATACTGAATGCGGTAGTGCTTGTATATATAGACAGCTACCATGTTGAAACATGAAGCTATGGAGCAGTTGCAAATTGTTTCTAGAGAGATACAGAGACACTGACAACAGTGATAGTACCTCAACAGCCACAAAATCACCAGGATTGATTTGCTTCTCCACTGAAGATGGCAGGTGTTCTGGCACGTGACCCGTGGGGAGTATAAATTCTTCATTGTTGCCTTTTCTACCAACCACGTCCTCTGGTGTTCGTTGGCTAGTCTGAAGAATGGTAACATCCAACCAACAAAGCGATTAGATCACATTTCGGAACACAAATTTGTGTGCTGTATTCTCCAAAAGGTTGTCTTTAGAAAAAGCAAGAACTTTTCATAAACAAACCTATGCTTGGAAAAAATTACACAAGGAACAATGAGAGTTCCATAAATAGAGCTGCCTTTAACATTCACTATTTTCAGTGAAAATATTCTGTGGAATGTTAAACCAAAAGGATGTTTACCTTCTATGGTAAGCCACTTTTTGTTTGTTTAAATTAACAAGTAAGACCAAGCCCAGTGCAGCAATGCAGACAAAGTGCCATTTCCAATATGAAGGGTAGAAAGCTGTCAAAGAAAGCAGTGCTTCAACAGCATTCTTACAGATATAGCAACCTTTACATTTGCTACACATCTCACTACCACTACTCATGTACACACTACACAGTGCAGCACTGTTCAGATATATGTATTTGCGAGGCACATGCTTTAGGGAAATTGCAGTGTTGTACAACACTCGACAACAGGATGTTACTCGAGGTAAAGTGCTTTTGGTTTTTGTACTGTTTTATTCTTTCATTCATCAGGAGTAGTTCTTTAGAGCCTTTCCACCAAAGCTGGAATTTCGGAAGCTAAAAGGTCAACTGCAAAGAAATATTGCACTGCATAAAGGCCTAGCTTCAGACAGCAGAAGTATAGAGTAGCCTTCGTGCAAAATTTTAAACTTGAAATGTGAGTGAATGTGTCATGAAAACTTGCAAAATAAAAATATTAAATACTGAAACTTAAAAAAGAATACCAATATAAAAGCACCACCATTACTGCTCGCCAGAAATAATGCAGAACCCTGAAGGTTGAGAAACAATGCAGCCCCTTGGCCTGACCTCCGAGGTTAGGCAGTGCCTATGGCATGCTTAAACCCTCAGAGGCGACGTGCAAGATTTGCATCAAATTCACTAACCACCAGGTGCAAGCAACATTTGCTTAGGTGTTACTTAAAGGCTGTTAATGAGAAAATGAGACAATTTTCTGCCCTGCAGCTCTGCCAAGATTGCTTCAATATTACTATTGCTACAACTCCTTTATGGTATTTTAAACCAAAGTGACATTTCACCGCAGTTAGCCTTTAAGTAAGACATAGAAAATACCCACCGCAGTCTTCCACGTTTCATGTGGCCTGTTTTCTTCAACAGCTTCAACCTTTGGTTGGCAGACAGAGATCGTAACTAGTTCATCTGAAGAAGCGTTGTCCAAGAAGCCCGTAATAATGTGTGGTTCAACCTTTACAGGTTTGCGATGTATTTCTTCATCACTTTCATCAGTGTCACTGGTCATACCGTGGACATCACCGTCAATCTGTTCTTCGTCGTCACTGACAACTTCAACCTTTATCGCATTCGCTGGCAGAAGCTCCACTGTCTTTTGTGAGTTACACAAATCAGTGTCGCTGGGAGCTTCGGGATTGGGCAGGCCACTAGTCGTGTTCTTCATTGGTGGTGCATTCCTTGTAATGACTGTTTCCTGCATTTTGATGTGAAAATGTGACAATAGACCAGTGCCAGATACACTAAATTTAGGTTTGAGACTGTATTGGCCCTGAGAGTGACACAGCTTAAACACGATTTCAGGTTTCACTGGCAACTATAAACTATCTTATCATAGTTATGATAGTTTTGTTTTAAACAGTTTTCCTTCTTTTTCATTACAAATGAAGTGTCCGCCTTTTCTATTTGCGTAAATTAAAAACCTTAATATTGTATTTTTAAACACTCACTCACTGGATGCATGGGAATGCTGCAATTAAGCAGCTTGCATCCAATGCTGTTTTCAGTAGCAAGTACAGCCTAATTATAGCTTTATTTTTGACTATGTGCACTTTATAGCAACATAATTCAGGTTTTGTATTTTATTTAACATTTTCTTCAGCTTTTTTTTTACTTCCTTAGAAATAGACAGATATTCAGCATTTAAATTGATGTCTGAGACTCTTTCCCAAATGTCCATTTTCAATACATTTAAAAAAGAACATTACCATTCACAAACTCCCAAAATACATGTTAGCTTCACGTAAAAACTACAAATCGTCCAGCGAACCATCCTGAACTAAAACTGCACAGCAAAATGTGAACAAATGGGAGGCACATAAACAACAGAGATGCATGCAGTTCTGTTTGCCTCTGCACTCATCTGTCATATATGTGGCTTCCATTCGTCCATATTTCATCATGAAGATTTTACGTGACACTGATATGAACCAAATGTCCCGATACAATGTTTTATTGCAGCACCGTTTGGCTGCCCATAAGCATTAGCATGAAAGCTTAGAACTAGAGGAAGAAGTGTGCCTGATTGTTGGTCACGCAAAAACAGACAATCGTTTACTTTGGTTGAAAGCTTAAAGCAAGCATCACTATTGTCTAGGATGACCACCGAGGGCAACTTGCTCACCACTGCTGCTTGGAGGACATACCTGAGGTGTCACCTCTCCCTCCTCTTCACTGTTGGAATCCACATCTCTGCTGCGAGACGAGGGAAAAATATTGAATTGTGCGTTGCGATATGGGTTAGGAGCCATCCGACGGGGTGGATTTTCCAGCAAATAGGCACGCGTCTCACAGACATCCCATTTACATGTCACCAAGGCATCTTGCAGAGCCTGAAACACATAGTAATTGACATTAGAGGGCACCATTTTTCACGCCACAGAAAGCCAATTCTTCACACCAATTCATATTTCCATACAATGCATAACGCCTGTGCGCTGGTGCTAAAATGAGACTTCTGCAACACACAGAAGAGTTTCATATATTATGAAACTGTGTGCACTCACTACAGAAAGACAACTCGGGGCTTTCATGTAAATTTTATCTGTAATAAATTTGACCAGAGACATGACTCCAAGTCCCAACTCTAGATCTTCAATCAACCAGTGGGATGCTTAAGTAATCAATTGTGTTGGCTGCAAACTGAACGCCTGAAACCATTTGTTCAGTTAACCGATACAAAACTGCTATGACCGTATCATGTGGTGTGCTGTACATGCATGTTGCTGCTTATCATGAACGCTTTGTTCTTTTACATTCGCCTGATGCACGGCATTTTGACTGCTTTATTAGCAATTCTTTGCGACTCGGTCGTTTGATTATTTTGCTCCATGTACAAGTTCTTTCTTTTATGTAAGTTCACCTACTCTGGTTGATCACTCTTTAGTGTACATACTCGCACTGTTACTGTGCTGCCTAGGAATGTTTACAAGTGCCAGTACATTTGTCAGTGACTCATTTTTACAATTAACACGACAGCTTGAAACCTAGAAATGCAGTTTCGCGACAGGGCAATATCAACCATGCATACGACTTCATACTGAACACTTTAGCAACAAGGATGTGTTCTACAGCTGTAAACAAAGACTAACAAAGCAGGCACTGATCTTAATTTTGGTACAGTCAGTGAGACGGACAACGGACAAGTAGGAGGAGGAACACAGGAACTGCTTTCCTGACAACCAGCACAGTGATGAGGACAAGGATGAAAAAAAGCTCTGAGCTTCCAATCAAGAATTATTCAACCATACATGCTTAGGTATGTATTGCAATGCACCCAGGGCATGTGCAATAGTACAACTGAGTGTAGAAGTAACAAGGAAAGAAAGAAGATACACAGACAAAAGGCAACAAAGAAAGTTTGTGTGTGTGTGGAAGCGGCACTCAAAGAACATTTCACGCATCAGCCCTGTCACTTAAGCCCTCCCCAAGAAACCCAGGTGCATTGCAATACATGCCCAAGTGCGCACGTTTGAAAAAAAAAGAAAAACACGATTGGAGGTTCAGTGCTTGCCCTTGCCTTGTTCGCATGTGTCGTCATGCTTGCACTGATTGTTGAGATACATGACCAACTCACCCAAACCTATGCCATTTCACCTACTGCATTTTGCTTTCAATGCAGCTCACAACGCCGTGATAACCCCCCAATCATCGTGCCTTACTTTATTTTCAATAAAGTTTTTACTCACTCACTCACGTGCAAGAGTAACGACCAATGCCCTGCCCATCTCTCGTCTCTAATTTTAAGGGAATACCCACAAATATTTTTTCGAATTGTAGATGCTTTATTACATGCTCTTAACATGTACAAAAATGACATTAGGCAAGTATGAAGGTTGGGAAACACTTGCAAGGTATTTTAATTTCATACTAAAGTTGGTCCCGAAATGATGGCCCTGGTGTCATCGAAATTATTGTGGTGTCACGACAACAAGCAAAACATTCTGATGTAATGTAACAATATGGCTAGACAGTATGACATGGCTCATAAAAGAATGAGTTACATGTGAATTTCTTCTCTCTGTGCCTGTCTATGGCAGCCACAGCAGTTGCAAGAATAAAGTGAGCCAGTGCATCATGACTTTAATGCATCTACTTCCTAGATACCAAAACCAAGACTGGTTCGTAGAAAGTATTAGAGCAAATTGTATTGAGCACTCTGAAGTTGGCCAAATTTTATTGATTTATTTGAGGGGGGCAGGGGGGCGGTAGGTAAGAGGACGTGGACCTTCACTTAACCTTAACACAAAACACATGACAAGTTCAAAATACCATGTCAGCATTCCTTTAACCTCCATTTTTATACAGGTAGCAAAGCTGTCACTGTTTCCAGGTGAGGATGTTCTTCAGGCATGCATGTATGCCTTAAAACTAGAATGAATGGTAACTATTCCATCAATAGATGCCCAATTGCAGTTTGAAAACTGCTGGGGGAGTGTCTGTTACTTTCGCTCACAACAGCACAAAGTAGTACAACTATCCATGCTGCTACATACCATAACATCAGCTCCTTTGAACTCTTCGATGATCTGCTTGAGACTTTTCTCTTTGTCAGTCATATACTTCGTGTCCTCATCATCTGAGCTGTCTTCATCACTGCTCTCTTTCTCTTCCTTGACAGTTCTTTTTAAGGCACTATGAGCAGGCTGTCCTGATCCTCTGGATGTTCCACTGCATTCTGAAAGCTTTCGCTTGACTCTGCTGGATGTTGATGAACTTTGTTTCAAGCCGACTTTCGAGCCACTTGGTTGTATGCCACGAGTCTTTTGTGCACTGCAGTCAATGTGCAAGAAAAAGAAAAGAAATTGGCATGCAATTATTTTTTTCATATCTATTAGGAATACAAAATAACGGTTTAACTTATAACCTGTGTTGAATGTATGGTTTTATGTATCTCATAAATTACAATGTGCGAATTATGTGGCTGTATTATTCTTGGAGTATTGATATTATACGAGAACGAGTTGCGTTTATCGTACTGCTTTATCATACAGTTATAATGAAACGTGTCCTTTCCGTCACTTTAGCAGCTCGCAAGCCCTCAGCAAGCGACCGTTCATGCAAGACAACAAGCAAACACGCTTCAAGAGAAAGTTGTCTACGCTAGCACGATGCTAATTCAAATAGGAGAGTACAACGTCGCTCGCCTTTTGACCAAGTCCCGGCCAGGTCTCTTCAGTGCCGATTCAGAAGTCCCGCCGGGGCTGGCAATATCATCTGCAAATCAACATACAGAGCCGCTCTTAAACGCACGCACAACAGTCGATATTCGTCGGTAGTTAAGCACCCAAAAGTTGACAGACTAACTTTCGTTTCGGCACAGCGCAGAAGGATGACCATGCATTTGATTTTGGCCCTCGTTGCTCTGTGATGGACATTGTTCGGAGGCAGGACTTTGCTGCGAACATCTCTTTCGTAACCTAAACTGCCTGAGCGTGCTCAACGGACTTGATGATCCGGTGCCGCTGCTGACGAGGGAATCGGACATGATGCGAAGTAACCGGGATATCAATCAAATCACATTCACGACGCTCAGAATGATGATCAACGGTAAACTTGGACGAAGAAGAGTTGAACTTGAAACCGCCAGTGCGATGCCATAGTCGGAGCTTCACCACAAGACACTAACATGAGCGTGACAACAGCAACAAGCGCACTCACTTGACTCGCGAAACCGCACTGTTGTAAGTACACACACAAACAACTTCAAAAGTCTCACATGCCACTTCCAGAAAAACTATCACAAAAGCGCTGACGTATCACAGTTGCAAGCTAAGCACGACCACTGGGACAGTAGAATCGTGATTCTGGCACTTGTTGAAATTGCAAGTCGACAAGCACGGACCCGCGGCTCAGCGTTAAACATTTTTGTTAGGCTTGAGCTCACAGATCGAGCTCGACTGGGCTCGCAACAGGCCAACAGGGTTAGAATAGAGGAGAGAACCAACACTCCTCCAGCGGGTCGAGCGTGGCACCGTGGCGCTGTGATCGTATGTGCATTGGTCTGATGTTGGACGTGATCATGGCCATGGTGGCCGTGCCAATCGTGCATGGTACACTGCAACCTGTTCAGTGCATTCGAATTCTTTCGTAAAAGTGATGCTCGGTACGTGCTCCATATATAACGTCCCGTTTCCCAACAACCTGGCACACTAACTCACGTGATTCTTTCAGTCTCCGTGGGCGCAAAATTATGGCGAGTGCCAATTTCCCACCATTGCCTGGACGTTGCTGATAAAAGAAATAAAATCATTCACTGTCATTGTAAACAAACAAGCAATGGTGCCCCCATTCCTTTTTTTTTCCCCGCTGACTTTGCAATGTGTTCGATACCTGTTCTTTCTTCATTCACTTATGGCGCGTCGGTCGAAGGCGGTGCATAGCCAGGATTTGAAAACGCAGTTCAGTTCGCCTAGTGGTGTGGCTTGGTTTTTTATGGTAGTCGCTAACTTTCGTTTCCCGGTGGTGTGGTCGTGTTGTGCTGTTGGCCTTTCAATTATTCTATTACCACGCTTACGTGTTTTGAACAATGTGACAGAAGTCTTAATCACATGAACAATAAATTGCCAATCACCTTATGTATAGCGGAATGCTTAATTGTACTTTCGTTCCCTTCAGCAACCCACAAATTGTAGTTATTCACATGCTTGTTATTGAACGGCAGACGGGCACTATACCGTAGTTTGTTCCTCAATCTATTCACTGTTTCGCATCTGTTCAGCTTGTATATCGTGGTTCGCGCTAAGAGTCATGTAGAGCGAAGGCCTACTAGCCCATTTCCATACTGTCGTGAAGTTTTTAAACTGCACTGCCCGACAGATGCGCAAACGAATGTAATACAAACACACATACATGCAGGCACATCACCGATTTGGTCTCACCAGAAAGCGAAGCTGTCGTAGAAGATGAAGTCGATGCTACGTTAGCGGCAGCTGCTGCTGCTGCTGCCAACTTTCTAGCCTTCCTGTCTCGGTCATATTTGCGTTTCTTCTCCAGTCGAGCTTCTCGCTCTTCATCTGTCTCTGTCGCTAATTTAGCGCGCCTCTTCTTCAGTGCTTTTTCCCGGCGAGCTATATCGGCAGGGTGATCAGACTCGGCCTGGCGCCTGCGGCGAAGTGTTGACGCGCTCACACCGACACGTGCTTCGCCCATGGCGAGACCGAGCGACCAAGTGCCGGCGAAGCAGCTGTTCAAGCCTCGCCTAATCACGTGGTACGCAGCGGCGAGGCTCGAGCAAGCGCAGCTGCGACGCTTCTCCGCAGCGGATCACGTGACGTGACGTCACAGTTTCACACTTGCGCACCAGCGGCTGAAGGTCAAACGCGCGCCGAGATTGACCTTGGGAGACCATAATTAGAACAAACCAACAAACATATCACATTCAATGTATTTGTGACTAACGCAGCTGAGGGTGAAGCTGCTGAAGCACTGAATGCCGTGGCCAGAATGGACTGAGGGAAATTGCTGGGAATCTAATTGTCCAAGTCTCGCAACAAATTGAAAGGACAAAATGTATTAGCCAACAAGTAGTTGCCTAAACAAGCGATTATAAGCATTCTTTGGCTCGGTTGTTTTTGCTTACTTGCTTTTCCTATATTATGGATGTCTACCCATTGATTTTCTGGTGCCAAAGAATGCTTATGCATTTGTAGATAATTCTTAGAATTTCTGCAGAATTTTTCTTCACATCTGCTTGAAACCAGTCTGTCGCATATCGAGCAAGACTAACCAAAAGGATAATCAATGAAGTTGCCATTCATGTACTTATCCCAAGCCACTTTGCGCTGCTCGACGTCTTGGCGAAGCTGAGCCCTGCGTTCTCGGTGTCGCCGTGTCCTTTTCTTGAATGGCTTGAGCTTACAATTCACTAAATGACGCCCTGCAACACCGTTGCTGATCAGCTGCTAAACGTCTCCTCTCTTCTTTCTTTTGCTCCTCCGTTTGTTCCTGCTTACTACCTACTTCCTGTTGCTCATCTTCCTTCTTGGGATGCCGATATTTCCGTATTAGTTCGGTGTCCTTAGGCTACTTGTCCGTTTCACCAACCTTACGTTTCTTTGGTGGCATTGAAGGAAGACGTCTCACCGCATCGAACCTCTTCAAAGCGATCGCATGCGATCGTAACTGAGCCCAGTGCTGTCAACCTCCAAAGCCAGTTTTCCCCTAACTTAGATGGAGAATTTCCCTAGATGTCCCTACACTCGTGCAAAATGTAGTTGTTCAGTTTGTGAATTTGATTTCTGTAAAGCAACAGAAATCAAATTTATGAACTAACAATGACAATGCAACAGAAGAGAAAAGACAGAAGTGTGCAACCAAGTTGTCAGAATTATAGAAAGGAAACCTGGTTTATTGGTTGTTATTCACCAAAAGAAATGCAAAAGTCAAGACATTTGGTCTTCCTGAATGGGTCAAGTCAGGAGTGCCCTGCTAGATTCACGACGGTTGGCAACAGTAGGTATACACCTATACCAGCATAGGAAGCAGTGCCAGTGTACACACAACAGTGTACAATGTGCCACGCTGACCCTACATTGGACAAATAATGCTTTCCCAATGTTGGTCTACATTGGTACTAGGCGTAGTGCATGTAAGCATGCACACAGAAGACAGATGGAATTACCATGAATAAGCTTTATTGAAGTGCCACTAGGAAGCCTGACCGCAGATTTTTGGAGTCATAAGCAGTGAGGAAGCTACAGCGACTACACATGTCTTAAGCGCACATGCTCCCGTTCTTCAGCCATATGTTGTCGCAGAGAAGTGGCATACAAAGGCACACCTTTGAGCACCTGGCTTGAGCAGTCTTGAATCTGAAAACAAATGAAGTGCACCACAAAGTAAATTACAAGTGAAGGACAGACTGTTGCATAAATAGCAGTGGCAGATATACATGACTCTTCCTGCTAAAATGCTTGCTCGTTCGCGCTAAAATTTTGTGCAGTGGCTGTAGCATTTTGTAGTTAGTTTTGTTTAAAACAAAGTTTACAGGCATTGTTTACCAGTTTGGTCAACAATAAATCCAAGTAAACATCGTCTGTAACTCAGGACATGACAATTTCACTCCAACAAACTGGTGGCATCATCTGTCATGGCTACAGTGAACATGGTATTTTGTCTGCTGACATTATGGATGGCATTAACATTATGTTGCAGCAGAATAAACAAAAATTTAGTGGCATTGCTGCAGACACACAATTCAGATTTATTGTAGGTAAAACTGGTAATGCCTGCAGATGTAGTGTATTAAACTAAAGTTACTGCAGAAAGCTACTTCTGTGCAAAATACAAGCACTAATGAGCAAGTGGGGTTTAGCAGGATGAGTCACACTACCTGGTGCTCCTATTTACGAATAACCAGTACAAGAAACTTCTAGGGAAATGTGCAAATGGCATCCCGCTTGCCGGTTGCCATCACAGATAGAATCTCTGATGACAGTGGGAGTACCTGAACGACTAGATAATCGCCTGGTTGAATCTGCTTCTTCACTGAAGATGATGGGTGTTCCGGGACAAGAATCTTTGGAAATACAACCCTAATGTTGTTGTCATTTCTGCCAACCATGTCTTCAGGCGAACGTCGGCTATCCTGTAGTAAAAAAAGGTGCGGAAATGGGGAGGGGGCATAAGTGAATTAACAAAAAATAAATACTGTATTGGCATGTAAATAACGCGACCACAAATATAATGCAAACACGAAATTTGGGTCTCTCTCTCTAAAAAAAAAATATTATACATGTCAAGAACTTGAATAGTGTAATGCGAGGCGCATTTTGAGGCTAGAAAATTTGAAGCAACAACAACAACGAAAGCAACACTCACATTATATTTGTGCTAATACAGTACCTGTGAACTGTGTACACTTCTAAATCTAAATGAGCAAAAGAGAGGAGGGGGAGAGGGGTGCATTTACTGCTTTAATTGATATAAAAAGCTGTTTAAGAATAGATATCTTCAAAACAACGCCTCCTGCATAACCTATTATTTTATTTAACAGGCAGGTAGTAAGTGTTTGTTAAACACTTGTAAGGCTGTCGTTGCTTACTGAGGCAAATAAGAGCATAATCTTTACTGTTTCACAGCAATACTACTGCACAAATCTGCTTTCAACAAATTAAAGTGCCTGTGTCACAAACATTGTAATACTATATATTTTTCCATTTTCTCCAGCTTTGATCTGTGATAATTAATCCAACATCAAGAACTCTAAGTAACAGCAGTGGAGGAACACTGTAAGAAATTAATTATAGCATTAATTGCAGCCGTTATTTTTCAATTTGACTGTTGGGACAGGGGAGCATAAAGCAATGTCAGGCTGTAGTTACAAGAGTGCTGCCACATGAATATGAGGCACTCAGGCAAGTGACAGGACATTCATGCACATGCAAGGTTTTTTACTATGTGCCTGTGTTTGTGAATGGTCTCACGCAAACCAGTGTAACTTAATGCTATTACGGAGGCTACCGCATCACAATGTTCGCATGTAGTTGCCGAAATCTGGCGGGCCCCACTACCATCAAAATTAAATATGTTTTACTCAATTGCTGAGCCTGATATGTGCTGATGGCATTAGTGAGAGCAAGAACAACAACTCAGAAATTTCATGTCACGACTCTTTCAGAAGTGGCCGTCGACAGCACTGATCCAAGATGCTTCTGGTGAGCGAGTTCTGAATTGCTCTTCGTCCACTAAGGAAAACTCATAACTGCAGGTGCTCAAAGTCTGTTGTTCTACAAAACTTCACATAAGGAATAAGCATACTAACTCCTTCCACAAGGACGAGCTGATATGTTGAAATTTGCTGCTCGAAGAGCTCTTTCGCACGACGACGAAAGCCGGATAACACTTCCGCAACTCTGCGTTTCTTGACATCAAGTGGGACATCATCTTCAAGGCGACGATGGGCATGCGTTTTCTGCAAAGTGGCAAGAGTGCAGAAGGTGCAAGTCAACCAGGTGCGACACAATATTTTATGTCCTTTTCTTAATTCAACACAGACTATTAAACTAGAAGAATAAATACTGTAATCGCAACAGATGACAGAGTGGAGCCAGTTTGCACAGCTCTTCACAAAATTACAAAATACACAATTCAATAATACGATCAGAAGCTCTCTTATGAGCGAAAACCTGTCCGAGATCTTTCGCTGGTATACAATGCGAGTGGTGGAATTGAAAAATAAATAATGAGAGAACACTGGAAAGATCTGTTTTGAAAACATTGGCTGTCAAGAAATGTTAATGTGTTTATAAAGTCAAACAGCACTGTATCGAATAAAACATCAAATGATCTTACTTGGAAAGCACGAAACCAAGCCTATACCAACCACCAGATACAGTACAAGTCTGCCATACTTCTATGTAAGGAATTACATGTAATCAATTACTTGTAATCAATTATTTTTCTGTCTTGTAATATAAAGATTACTTTGTTTACTCAGTAAAGTTCACTGCAATTCAATTACTTTTTTTGGTAACCAGTTAATTTATTGACGAAACAAATTGCTACAGGTGACAAACCTTTAACAGTTAGACTTGGTGGGAACTACAGTAGAATGCTGCCAGTCAGCAATTGACATCATCCAAAGGGACGAAAAAATGTATATGGGTTACCTTTTTCCCACAGTTAGGGCCCTGGAGCTGAGCCTCAATCACATAGATTTGACAGGCTTTCAGATCCGCACAGCTCCCTCGGAAGTCCGACCTCTCAGCTGTTCTCTTATAATAAGTTTCTCTCCCGCTTTTGGAATAACTTTTAAGCAGCTTCATAGGTGGTAAAAAATTCTGCTCCATTCTTATTCACTTAATGCAGTCTACAAATTCTGTGATAAAGAATGAGGTTTTTCACCGCAAATACACATGTTTCTATCTGTCCACTACATCAATCCTATACAACTATTCTTGCAATTTAAATTACATTGCAGATTTGACTGCCTTTTTGAGAGACGTGAATTACTGCTGGCTTTTGTTACAATCAGTAGTAAAAATGGCTAACTAGTGAGGCATGCAAACAGAAGGTCCACCAGATGTTGCTCGACAAATTGTAATGGTGCTTTTATGGCTCCATAGCGATGGGCACTCAGAATGTTGATGCCAGGGAACATGTATGCATGATGTTTATATTTTTAACTGGCCCTTCCTACTTACTTAATAGAATTAACAAATCTTATAGAAACTATATTGAATTAATATAGAATCTATACACACCCCATAAGAATTATATAGAAAAATTTGTAAATATTGGAATGACATACGGGACATTTCAATAAAGCTCATCGGGAGCGCCTTCCTCTAGCCCCAGCAACAATAAGCACTAGCTAGGGTTGTAATGAACACAGTGAAACAGTCAGGCCAGCTTATTTTATTTACTTTACCTGTGTAATGTTAATAAAAGGTTGAAGGAAAGTAACGTAAAAGTAATCAATTACATTTTAGTAATTGCTAAATTTTGTGGGTGAGTAATTGGTTACTGTAAACAATTACAGCTTTTAATGAGGTAATTTTATTTGTAATCAGTTAGTTTATTATGTAACCTGTACAAGTATGGCATCTGCAATATAAATCTATTCAAGACACAACAAACAATTCTTAGACAGTGCACATGACAACCAGCACTTCATAAAGATTTAGGGCCAACTGTCCACGTGATGACAAATTGCACGTTTACGCTCGTAATGCTTTGCTTTTTCTGTCATCTACGTACACCACATGCAACGTCATGTAAATTGGTTGATGAGAGCAACATACTATTGGGCAATCACATTTTACAAAGCACAATCTTAAAGTGAAGCTTTAAAAGTGTGTGTTCTGCTTTCCCTGAGGTTTAGTACCTATTCGTTCTTGTTGCCACGCCAAATATATTTGTGGATACAGTATCAACTCAAATGCCTCTACAGCAAATGCCTCTACAGTGAAATTACCTGTGTAGTGAAGCACTGATTAAGTCCCGGCAGAATTCCTATCTTTTCTTATGCATTATGAACACCTCTATAACAAAGACCACAACAACGAATTTGTCTGTACAAAGAAGAAATTCAGGAATCCCCAACAGCTGATTTCTTGCTTTACAATGAACGCACCGTATCGTTGCTGCCACTGCTCTCAGCAGACATCACCAAGGTGCACTCTTCGCTAAGGCCAATAGTAGCACTAGCGACGCAATTAAAGAGCGTGCCAATCTCGGAAGTAGTCCTGCTGCACTGCTCCAGGAATTGTTCAACTCATGTGCTGCTTCATTTCAGTGCATCAGCAGGTGCGATTGCTGACGAATACGCCACAGTTGATGAGAACATAATGATGTATGTAACCATTGCTGAAACCGGCAGGCAGAGTCTTCGAAGCTAGCTAGGGCAAAAAGGACGTAAATGTCAATGAAGGCAACAGTAATCAAGACCCTGTAAATGATCCAAGAATTTTGACACCAAGAGAAGGGGTAGTGGCACTTGACAATCTGCAGCTCTACTTTGCATAGCTCCTGTTGCACCGCAGAGCATGCCGTGAACCTGGCTGCAATAAGGTTGGGCTGCAGTAGCACATTCTGTCAGACAAAGTGTCCACAACAAAATTAGAAACTTTTTTCACTAAGTCTCTCCTGAATTCATGTGAAATTAGTTTTTTTCTTTCGTTGAATGTAATTTGCAGGCTCAAGTGCAAGCAGTAAGGTACGCAACCATTACAATGATGTTACCTGTATAACGAAGGATCTTTGAGGTCCTGAGCATATCCTTATAAAGGCGTTTGACTGTATAGACAACTTGGGCAACAGAGTGTGTACTGACGGTTGTCTTGCCGAGCACACAAATTGGATGCTAGACAAGCACAGTTTCCTTGCTGGATATACTTCACAATATATATATACAGACAACCTAGGCCCTTGGGTATGTGTTGGTCATTGTCTTGCTGAGTAGACAACTTGGGCCACTGGCTATCTGCCCGAATAGACAGACAGACAGACAGACAAGAAACTTTAATAGACAACTTCAATATATTAAAGTGAAGCTTCCTTTGCTTGTTTCCTGGGGTTTAGTTTTTCTTGCTGTTTCCTCGCCTAGTAGGCCCCGTGACCACTTAGTGCAGCTGCGCCTACTTGTGCATTGTCAGTGAAGGTTTAGCGGTGGGTGCATACTACGGCACTGAATTGCATTCTAACTACCATGGAAGTGGAATCCAAGAAGAGGCATCTCACCTCACTGAACAGGCATGTAAATGTTTTGCCGCAAAACACGTAAGTGTACTTGTGTGCAAACAAATTATGCAGTTCCAGAGCACGTGTTGGAATCTATGGGAACTTCAGGTGAACAACTTGTGTACTCAAGACACATCCAGGTGAAGGTGCCATTTCTTAAGCGTGCACACCAGTGTAAATTTGAACATCAATAAACTTGAGCACAAACATTACACAAAACTTTGCTTCACATACACTCTCACATGCCCATTGAACCTGAATTGAATTTTTTCCCGTGAGCTTTGTTCAAGGAAAGGACAATGAGCTTCTGTTAGTTTACAAACCGTGGTTACAAAAAAGAAAGCAAAAGATGGGCAATGCTGACAGCACGCATACTTCTCTGAGGCTGTAAGGGAATACATAGGCCACGCTGTATTGCACTTGGTCTACAAGGGACATGGTCTCCTCGTGGGCTTCCTCAGTCTCACCACAGAAGCCACATATGAAGTCACTAGACAAGGCCACATCTGAGGGAGAACAGGAAAGAGATACAGCATATGGTGGTGTGCTACAAAAGCCACCTGAGATGTTACTGTGCATAGAATTTTCAAGTATATCTGTTCGTGGTAGTGCTTTAGGGAGACTCAAATGTTGAGCTGGGGACATGAGTTGCACGATGAGGTATGTTTGCACAGATAATTTGCCTATAGCCAACTTAATTCTCTTTAGCAGTAAACATCCAAGCAGCTTTTGTTTCAGTGGTAGCAAACTAGGTTGCACTTTGGCAATAGAATATGACTTGGAGTATTACTAATTATTAATGATGTTTATAGTGTGTGTTAAAGATTGGGTAAATGTCTCACTCAAGGTGGACACCCAAATGTTTCACAGAAGCAGGGAAGCCATCAGCACACAGTGTTCGTAAGTACTCACCCTCTCGAAGACTAAGCAAGCACAATGCTGCTTGGCCTCCATGATCTGAGGAGAACCAGCATATTTAACATGACACGGATGTTTGGTCAAGGCTTGGAGCATATTAAACGGAATTGCAAGCTCTAGATTAATGATGTAGGCAGGTTTGATCACACTGTTTAGGTGCACATGGCAAGGCACAAATGAGTAAGGCACAGAGTAAAAAAAACATGTACAGTTAAACATTGATATAATGAACTTAATACAATAAAATTCTCGCTATAACGAAGCATTTAACTTTTCATAATCTCTTGTCCATAAAACACCATGTGTTTAGAACATCAATATAACAGTGTGTTTGCATGCAATTCCAATATAACGAAATTTCACTGCCGCCACAAAGGAATGCCGAGACAATAGATAGAAACTTCCCCAGATGCAGATGGTCAAATGATTTAATTACAAGTGCCTGCTTGAAAACGCACCTTTCAAATTGTATGCCATGCGACAAGAGCAATTGCTGAAGTGGAGCCGCATGCTGTTCTGTATAAAGTCCAAATGCGATAACATCCTACTGTGCCCTGTGCACTGTGTGCTTTAGGTGCGAGTGAAAGTCTGCGAGGGTGAGACGAGAAAGACGGTGGCTTCACGAGTGCTGCCTTCCCACGTCAGCATAGGGAAAGAGGGGGAGGGGAGCGAGCTTGACCAAGCATGCGCGAGGGGTCGTAGTGGGGGGTAAGTTGGTGCGCACCTTGATTTCTGGTGCGCACATCGGCTGTGGCTGCGCATGGTTGTAAGCACAGCTGAGAACATACGCAGCCGCGCACCTTGCTTTAGGGGTAAAGTGCTGCATGGGCAAAGAATGGGAGTGCCGAGACAGTGTGGCATCATGTAAGCTGTCTTCCCGCACGTTTAGTATTGGAAGTTGTGTGATCTCGAGTTTTGGTGACCACTTGGAGCGAGAGGCAGACAAATCATGTGCTCTCCATTGCTGGCACTTTTCACAACAGCGTCGTCTCAATGCAGGTGACGCTATCAGCCACGGAGGCGGAGTGCACGCAAAAGTGTGGCTGGCTTCGCTTAATTCATACCACCGATGTGAAGATATTATCGACGCGGCATGAAACCATATCATTCGTTGCCAACTGCCAAATTCATCAAAATGAATTGCTTTCTCATTTAAATTTGCTTTCTTCAATTGCCTGATAACTCTGAAAATTCTGCGGCCATTTTCGTTGTAAGAAAAATTGATTGGCTGCTATACTTATTTGCATAAAAAGGTCGAATTCCAATACAAAGAAATTTTGATATAACGAAGGACATTGCCAATTTTAGCAACATCGTTATATTGAGATTTAACTGTATAACAGTAGAAGTGCGTAGGTACATTGCATGTTTTCCCTTATTCTGTGCATCTTCTTCACTACACATTTACCATGTACATGTAATTTCCCACAAAAAACAAAACAATGCAAAATTGATTTTGCTGTAAAGGTGCATCTAGCAAAACCATCTTCTCCAAGCATAAATAGGTTGTATGCCTTACTTGGCAGAACGTCGCGTATCCGGTGCACGAGCTCCAGGTATGCTTCACGTGTGTAGCCTCGCCGCATGCGCTCAAGGATGGCATTGTTCCCACTTTGAGCAGGTAGGTGGATTTGTTTGCAGATGTTGTCCCGGTCTCTGATCACCTCCAGCACCTGTTCAAGGTCCACAACAAATATTAGAACAATTGGAAGTTGCACAAGTTATGAGGTCATATTTCAGAAATGATGCAAATGTCCCTAACTGACGGGTTGGTGCTGCCCTTGCTTGAGCAAGTGCAGAGAGTTTCTCCATTTTCTTTCTCTTTAGTGCTACAGTACAACATTTCGTATCATAGTTCGTGTTGTCCTTTCTGTCTCTCTTTTGCCAGCGTTTTCTTAGATCTGTATTTAGTACCATGGGCCATCTTAAAATTTGGCTGAGTTGCCCCGTAGTCATGAGTACCTCCAGGAAACAGAAGCACAATGTGAGTACTTGTCTGCAGCAGTAACTTGAACAATAGGCTTCACAAAGTTAACACACAGTCTTATGCTCACCTCATCTGGGAAATCTTTGGGGTGGGGTGAGGTGAAGCGAATACGCATCTCCTTGTCCACCTGTGAGACCTTGTCTAAAAGATCGGCAAACCGTAGCCCACCGACAGGCAACTTGTAGATGGTGCGGAAACCCCGACTCAAGATCTCTGGGCCATCCTTGCTATGTTCGATTAGAGCCAGGCTCTCAGCTGAAGTGTCCCGATAACTGTTGACATTCTGCCCCAGCAAGGTGACCTCTTTAACACCCTGGCACAGGACAAAAGAATGACAGTGTTACAAGTGCATGATTATCACAAGACTATTGAGATACGGTTTAATACACATAAAGTGTCATTCACATATGGCTGAATCAACTTTTTGGTTCAGATTCATAATCACAAGAAACCTACACTACTTGAACACATGATCTACACTTAACTCTCTTATATTAGACCCCTGTGAACTGAAATAGCTGAGTAACATTTCAGCTGACATCTGAAGTAGCAGCCTGGCATTGGCTTAGCATCAGGCACTCAGTATAGAAATAAACACTGACTTATTATGGCTCGAATGCTCTTGTACACTTTGAGGCACCTACTTGCCATTTACTCTGTTAACATGCAGCATTATTTCTGTGCAAAGCAATCAAGAATAACCCTGTAGCAGGATGCTCTGCAAGTATTTCGCAACACTATTCTAAATTAACCACATGTACTCTCAAACCACCAAGAGTGCATTAAGCGTGGTTTGAGAGTACATGTGGATAATTTAGAATAGTGTTGCCAAATGCTAAAGAACACGCAGATAAATGACCACTTGGCAGATCAATAGCTGAAAAGTTGAAAATTTACAGCCATATGCATGTGCAACTTGAAGAAACAAGAAACTATCAGCAGCCACTATTAAGATCTAAAGACAGAAGCTTTATAACTGCTGAATACACATGGGTGAACATATTCTTTCCAGTATCTATTTTATACAAATATTTAACCAAATTAGTGAATTATGATAATATTCCTCCTAGTGGTCTAGAGAAATTTGTTGAGGTACCACAGTACTGACCTGATCTGAGAGGGCTCTCACTTCATCTAAGATGCTCGCCAGTGGTCGACTTCGTTCTCGACCACGTGTGAATGGAACAATGCAATAGGAGCACATGTTGTTGCAGCCACGCATGATGGACCTGTAGACAAATTAGTTGTGAATAGTCAACTGAAACATTTGCAGGCACTTCCTTTTCTAGAATGCTTTTGTTGGGGTATGACAATGTATAAAAAGGGCAGTCAATGCAAGAAAAAGAACTAAAGCACAAAGCTAACAAAGGTTATTAATGCAAAGCACTAGTAAAAATGAGGTTTGTGAGAGTTTTATAAAAAATGCTGAGTTGTGACCTATGAGGTCATTAGGCTTAATAGCTAATAAGGTGAGCATGAAATGAAGATGAGGGCAAGGGAGAAGCTTGTCTAGTCTGGCAGGCACAATTAGCTATGTACTGACAAATTCTTGCCCAGACTGTCCAGTTACCTCGCTTGTCGTCATTTTCATATTAGGCTCAGTTTCTTAGCTACGAACATGTACCAATTTGCCCAACAATCTGTTTTACTAAGGCTAAAAGCACAGGTATGAAGGATTACACAACAAAGATGATATAAAGCACATATTAACCCTCTCAGCATCACTGACGTACCAGTGCGTTTCTGCATTTCAGCCCTGCCATATTCCTTTTCACATTCTTTTTGTCAAATAGGAATATGAGGACCACACCAAGAGAGTATTTGCCATTATCAGTGTCATTTTTTTCAATTTCTGCAGAACCAAACATACACTGTCTGTCGTATGTAGAAGAAGAAGGAAGTCGTGAGGGGACAATAAATAAAGACAATGTAGATGAATGAACGAATGCTTGATGTTTAATGGCGCAAGGGCCAGGCATGGCCAAAGAGCGCCATACTAGTGTTAGTGAGTTCACAGTGGACTGATGGGTTCTGTGAAGTTAATGTGACGTGGCTCTAAAAGGGCCTAAAGGAGTTGGTGTAAATTGCATAAAATCTATGCGTGACAAAATTATGGCAATGACAAATGACGTGTACTATGAACACTAAAATGCATTGAAAAAGAGTGATGCAATATACAAAATATGCGAGATGCTAAAATTGTCTAGAGCACTACTGCCTCATCAGAGCGCTTGAAACCCAAGGGCCTAGAGGCATGTGCTATACAAAGAAAACTATTGTAGCGGCATCCTCTGGAAAGAGGATGCGTTACAAAATTAATGGGCTTGTAACATGTAGCATGACATCTTTCAAGAAAGCCAGGACTGCTTTGGTTTTAAAAATCGGTTCTCCGCCAAGAAACATAGCTGGATGCAAAGGGACGCAATGGTGGTATGCAAAAGGAAAATGTTTCCTCCTGTCTCTTTCGGCTTCCCGGCACTCTAGGAAGACGTGGAGGATGGTCAGCCACGCCTACGAAGCGTCACCTCCGAAAAAACCTGGCACTGAAATGGTTCATAACACTGATAAACATGGGCTGTTTGTTTGCAGTGAATCTACAATCGCTGTGTGTTATAACTGACTTTTGTGCAGGCTGCATGTAAGTCTGCAAAACAAATGAATTCAGGTTAACTTTTGGTAGCCTTGCACAAAAAGAGAGATTGATTGACTGATCGATCAATTTGTGGGGTTTAACGTCCCAAAGCAACACTGGAGCTATGAGGAGCGCGATAGTGGATATATCAGGATTAATTGTGACCACCTAAGATTCTTAATGTGGCCCTAAATTTGTGCACAAGTGTTTCTGCATTTTCCCCCCATTGAAATGTGCACACTGTGGCCAAGAATCAAACTCCTGACCTATTTCTCAGCTACAGAATACCATAGCCACTTAGCCACCATGGGAGGTTGTCCCAAAAGACATATGCAGCCTCCAGTGCATGAATAATTAATATGAAGTCATGAAACAAGCACAGCAACGACTCCTGCTCTCCAAATGGCAGTATCGCAGTTTTTTCTGTGGTGTGACACTTGCCTAAGAATTTGGCGCAGCATGCTGCATTGGTGGCCAATTTAATCACAGATGCACGCAACAAAATGAACCATACCTCCTCGCAAAAGTATTTGGAGTGCGGAAGAAACCTTATACTATTACTTCATGACCTAATCAAGCATACTATCTAGTGCCTGCAATTAGGAGGTGCAACTGTAGTTTGCAGGCTATCTGCTTAAGCTGCAAATCTTTTTGGCTTCATTGCAACTTTCAGAACACCAAATCTATTGTATATAATGTACATAGTGAAACAAAACCTCTAGTTGCAGCTACTGCTCTACACACCAGTCATCACTGTGACCAGCAGCAGCATACGCTGGACTTCAAGGCACATTTTGCACCACAAATGAGCAGCACATGGACATGTGTTTATAAGTAGGAGGCACAAGCATTTGTTGTGGTCTCAAGAGCAGGTGAACTACTAGCAGTACAGTAACATGTCTCCATCACCGCTTGTATGTCTTGAATACCTCTGTGACAATGAAAGCACAGATTCTTCTAAGACTACTTCGACTTGTCTAGTCTGTTTTTTTGAATAGTTAAGCCAATAAGTATTTCAGTTTATCCTGTAGAGCATTTGTCAAAAGAAATGAAACCACAAGGAGCAGAAATGGTGTTGTAGTCTTGACTATGTTGTGCTACAGCTCTTAAGCTTCTGGTACTTTTTAAAAGCTGTGGTGGATGAGAAGAATAGTCCACCTCCGTTCCAGAGCCTTTCAGCAATGTATATGTGACAGGACACTGACTAAATGTCCAGAAGTCTGCTGTGGTCGCACATGCAGAGGCTTCACTTTTTTTTTTACAAGTGCTGTACATTCTGTGCTTTTATTTCTCTGCACCCTTCATGCTTTCACTGCATGCAAGCAAGAACCAAATGCTTCACTAACACTTCATCGGGAAGTACACGCAGAGATAGACTACTGGCTCCCAAAACAAAGGTGGTTAGTATGGTAGTTTTGGTAGGTCGGAGCGAGTTGCGACACTGTGAAGTGCGTTTTCTTGTAAAATGCTGCACATTGAAAGAGCACTAGCTCAGTGGAGTGTGTAGTATATTTCTTATCATTTGCAAAACTTCAAATGAAGTGTGGCTGTCCCTCAAAAGCCATTCAAGAGCATGCAATGCCTTCGGGCATTCAAGGTAATAATAAATGAAATGAAGTAAAATAAGATATGACTGTTTGGTTTTTAGAGACACTGAAAATGCACTCACACAAATGCAGACTTTGAGTTCTCATTAAGGCGAACAGGAACAACATCCGCATATGTTTCATCCAGAGACAGCTGAACATTTACTGGAAAAGGAAAACACAGTAGCACATGCTTACATTTAATGTCTCCTTGATTAAAGTACCAGCATACACCACAGAACTACTTCCATATTAACAAGAAGAAATAAGGAGCATACCCCCAACTTGTCCTGAACGGGCAAGGGCCAGGAGACGTGGCAGATCTCTGTAGCTGTCTGGGCCTGCAACTATGTCTACTGCCTTCTCTTTCTCTATAAGCTTCTCTTTAAGTCTCTCAGCCATGCAACCTGTAAAATAACCAGGACTCAACAAAGCAACAATATGCTGCTACTTGTAGGCTATGAGGGTAAAATAACACATTTTTGAAACAGTAATAAAACAAACCTGTGAGCAAATGTTACAATGATCACAAGATAAAAGGCAGTATGCAGGCTGGAAATTAGGGCTGTTTCTTTCTTGCACATTTTTTTTGGTACAGTAACAGGTTTAGACATAATACGAGAAATGAGAAGTGCAAGGTAATAAAATGCAGTGAATCCATGTACTCCGTTGTGCACTTTAACATGTTCACTGTTGCATAACATTACTACAGCCTTTTTGAGGTCTGAATAGTTGTGTGTCACCATTACCCACCAGTAGGGCACATGTCATAACCCTCAGGCATGTTATGACTCACTGGCTTGTTTGTGACTCACTGGCTTTAGCTTGCTACTGAAAGACGGGCATGCAAACGTGGACACAAGTAGAAATGAAAAGGACAACACATTTGTGTCGCCCTTTTAATTTTACTTGTGTCTGCGTCTGCACAACTGTAAGCTGAATCTCTATCAACTTGCCTAACTTTCAGTCATTCGAAGTACCTCTGCTTCTCTGTAACAACATAGAGATGCTGCCATCACATTTACAAGTGGAAGCAAGAAGAACTTTTCATCTGTGTTTATTATGGTGAAGCCTTCCTTGGCTCTTTCTACACTTTGGGTGGAGTTAGCTGGGCTGATCCCGGAGACTGTAATCAAAGGTGGTGACTTGATGGGCTAATCTTGATACCATTTCACAATAAGTGTAACTGCAAAGTCTTTAATGTGGTTTGTAGTACAGGCTGATACTGGAGCCAGCATGTCACAGCATTCACACACCTCAGACAAATAGATATAACCAATAAGTGCCCACAGCAGCATATCTCAGCAGGTTAACAGAGATGTTATCACTTGACTTCAACAATCGCCCTCCAACTATTTCTGCTGAATTACTTTTCACAAGCATGTTGCTTACGCACTACACAAAGGATTTGCATTATCACAGTGTACAGAGATAATAACTGTCGTGATCCACATCAGAGTGAATATGTTAACATTGAATAACTTTTCCAAATAGGATAGAATTAATATGATGAAGTAAGAACAAAACCAAAGTCTGGAAACACCCGGTCTTACAACATACATACATATCAGGAAAAAGAAGTAGTAGAAGAATTAGAAGAAGAATATTTGCAAAGTGTCAGTGAGAGAAAAACTGACAGTAGAAATATGTTCTTGCCTGCATGCACTAGCTTGGCGTAAATAAATATCACAGATTTCAGCCACTATAATGTCAATCTTCTAGAAAATGTTTTCCATGACAATTCACCCAAGATTCCAATTTGCAGGGGCCCATGCTTGTCAGCTTTGCGCAGCTTCTTCAGCATTTTGAGTTGATTGATCTTCGACCAGATCTTTCCTTCAGCGCCCTCTCGTATGGCACATGTCATGATGAGCACAACATCAGCCTGAAATGTGAAGAAAACTTTCATGGTCTGCTGGATGTTGACTTCATGTTGAAGTGGTATACCTCACTCGCAGAGTTGGTCCTTTCAAAGCCAGCGTCTTTCAACAGGGACCAGGCTACTTCAGTATCGTTAACATTCATCTGACACCCATATGTTTCGAAATGTACTGGAAAAGCAGAAAATGGATCCAATAACTATAATGAGCTTGAAGCACACATGCACAGTCATTTTTTTATAAATTAATAAAACCTTCTATCATGCATAAAAGCAAGTCTTGCTATATATATATATATATATATATATATATATATATATATATATATATATATATATATATACGCCTGTAGTTATATTAGCTTTCATCTGAAGGTGGGTGTGATGCCCTGCAATGAAGAATTAAATTAAATTTGCTTCTGGGATTTTACGTACCAAAACCACAATTTGGTCATGAGGCATGCCGCAGTGGGGGACTCCAGGTTAAATTTTCCCATCTGGGGTTCTTTTAACGTGCACCCGCTGTTCAATTCTAAAGAAAATGCGACTAATTGTGCTGCACAAACATGACATTAAAGGAGAACAAAGGGATGTCAAGGCAACATTAAAAGAGGATGTTAAGCATTTATTATTTCCTCTGGACATGCAGTTTCAACTACAGCATGGGTCACACAAAGTGCACGGAGTATTTTGTAAACAACAACAACAACAACAACAACAACAACAACAACAACAACAACAACAACAACAACAACAACAACAACAACAACAACAAAATAATAATAATAAAAAGAGCACATCCTAATTCAATTTTGAGATCAACATTGACATAGAATTTTGTTGATACTTCTTGTTTTTCGAAAGGACTAGTATTCGGGCTAGAGCAATTCTATTCCAAATGCTTTGGATGCAGTCAGCTACACGAGCTTGTTAAGAGACGTGCTCGGCTGGAGGCCGCTAATTTGTTACAGCATGTCGTCGGGGGAGCGGAAAGAGAGCGTGCAAGCGCTTTCTAGGCTCAGCTTTAATAAATTTAACGCAAACGCACTCAAGGGCACAGCCACTTTAGTGTCCATCTGCTCACCTTTCTTCCCTTTTGCCCGGACTTCATCGGCCGTAACGTAGGGATGTTGGAACTCTTCTGTTGAGCATGGTACTTTAGTTTCAGCAAGGCTGTTTGCAGAGTTAGCAATGAAATGCTCGAGCGAAGGACCTCGGGATATTCTCTGTTTAACACCGGGATCCAGCTCGCCCGAGGCAGAGTGACACAACCACCGACACATCGGAACGTTCCGCCGTAAGTGGCAAATCACTTTCGAGAGAAGCACTTTCTCTGACAACATCGTAAACGCGGATGTTGTTGCGAATTGGACTCAGGTCACGCAGGACATCAGCGGCATGTCGAGTATGGTTCATAGCAGTCGACTTTTCCTGAGCGCTGCCATATTGCTTTTGCTATGATGATGATGATAACTCCCGAAAGCTTGGCGTCTGCTAGACCCCAGACCACTCCGTGCCCCAGACCAACAATTCGCTGCTGCTTCGCGGCGAACGCTATTCGAAAACCACAAAACACTCAAAAAATATTTTGTGGTCTCTTGAATTTGTTTTAGATCCTGCTTAGCTTCGACGTGGGTGCACGTGGGTGACGCATGACACATATATGTGAAAGACCAACTCTCAAAAGGTACAAGCGTTGCTGGTTATGACGTTTACAAAGTTTTCTCCTAGTAGATTATTACGCTCCCAACACTGCTACTTTGCTGTGACTTCCATCGGAATTTCAGGACATCCACATTTATGCTTCTGCACCGGTCTATTCAACGGGCTTGCAATCTCGTGGCATCCGAGACTGCACCAGTGGCAATGTAATCTCGGAGACCACGCCCAGCTGCTAGTCCGCGCGGCGCGCCGTGGGGAGAAGTCGGAGGCAGATCTCGGAGGCCGAGAAAGACCAGTGTTGCTCGGCGGCGTACTGGATGCGAGGACGCGGGAACTTTGAACTGCCGTGGAGAACTAGCACCGATGTCTTCGGAGCGTAACAGCCAGGTATTTCTTAGTTTCGGAGACGAATCTAGTTCGTTATATCCGTTGGCGGGACAGCAATATCACTTCGTCAAATCGAGGTTTTAGATACATAGATCTTCCATGGGTATTTCAAGGGAAATTTCATTTACTTCGTTATATCCCGTTTCGTTATAACGAGGTCCGAGTGTAGTCGGAATTCGAAAATCCGAATATTTTTCGAATATTATTCGAATACTTTACGAGGTCGACTATACACGATCAAACATAAAATTGAAGCAATAATGCGATAACTTTCATCCCACTCACAGTGTTGAATCAGGTCACCATGTCGTCAATATTGTCAAGTAAACAACATCTTGCGTCACTCAAACATGCAGCCATATTTTTCGAGCTAAACACGACCATTCACATTAAAACTTTGGAGGACGCTTAAGCTTCGCTTTTAAGAGTGGAAGGCGATAGCATTCAAAGATTCCCTGAGTGCTTCTCAGGCTTCCCAACAACTGCAGCTTATGTAACCGTAATATTTACCACGAAATGCTGGCGGCGAACGCTATGCACGAAGGGGAGCTTTATGGTAGAAACACGGCCTCCTGCATGGGATGCAATGCGGTACGATGGATGGATGGATCGATGTTGTGAGCGTCCCCTTTGGAACGGGACGGTGGGTGCGATGCGGCGGAGGCAAGCGCCATTTGGAGGTGTTGCAAGGAACCGGGTGCGACGCTTTAAGGCCTTTGAAATTTGCGCGCGCCGGCACACGCATATGTCGGAGGCTATGGCCGCTCTATGAATGGTAGAAACGCTGGAAAAGGTGTTTGTGTTTTGAGCTTCCGCGTAACAGAATTATGCTTTCTCGTATAATCAAATTACAATCCAACGCTATCATGTCTGTTGATTGTAAGTCGTACCTTACGATTTTTCTAACGTATTGTACATTATAGAAATTCAGTTCAGTAACTTCATTGCGCTATGTGGAGGGCCTGCGTGGTTGGGTGTGCGTGGTTTGAGACGATTTCTGCTGAAACGACGGTCGACCTTGGATGCGGTACACCAACGCCGGATTTTCTGCCACGCGGTGCCCTTAACGCTATTGCGTTAAGGTGTTTAGACACGCCACTCGGCAGCGGGTATTGTTTGGTACTATGTAAAGATGCAGCTAGCACGTGTGTTCTCTCAGCGCATTAAATATGAATACGTCTCATTGCAACATGCTTTACACAATAGTGGCACCGGCTGCTGCGACCATCCGTACTACAGAAAAAGCTTTTTTTTTTTCGCTCTGCCATCAGCACAGACAGTACGCATTTCTCATTTGGTCGCGAAGGTATACACACATGGTAGTTGTCCAAGGAGGCTCTGCCTTTCTTAACTTTATGTGATAACGCATGACCCGTATACTCCGAAGAGCCCTAGCTAAGTTTGCAAACGAACTGTTTACGTAATTGTTCCTAAGGCTCCAGTTTGTGGTTTTATGAAGCCTTCTTTATAATGCTCCGTGTAATGACGGAAGCTTTATAATGATGTGAATACCAGGAGGTAAAAAAAGTGTTTTATATTAACCGTGAGAAGGATGTATATTATTCACAAAGTGTCGTGCTAATAAGGCAAAGGGAACTGAAAGTGCTCGAAGAAATAGTTTGCCATAGGCTGGAGTCGAACCCAAAACCTTCGCATTACGCGTGCGGTGCTCCACCAAATAAGCAGCGCGGCGGCCATCCTCCTGAAAGTTTCAATATGAATCGTATAGCAAGGAACTATTAGATTCCATCATTTGCTCCAGCCGGAATTGTCGAGTATTTGTTTCCGTTCTGATATAAGCGGTAACATTTATTAATGGTACCTACAGGCAGAAAGGTGGTTGCAAGCGGCGACTGTTTCCGATTGCTCTATTGATGTATACACGAGCGGTTGCGAAGTGAAAGCACTTCGTGAACGAACGCCTAGAGGAGACAGCTTCTATTCAATAATTCCCAGTCTTTCAATAATGTGTATAGCCTTTATAAAGCCTGTGAATTTGTAGTCGCGATAGATGAACAACAATCCATTTACCCATATCCATCACGTTCATACGCCTTAAAACCATGTGCGGTATATAATATTACACTTAGTTCCCTCAATGAAAACAACGATCTTCCTTTATCTGGTGACGTGATACCCGTTCGTTTCATTACAGTCCCCGTTACGGTGCGCCAGATACAATAACCTTCCAGTAATTTCTCGTATACAGGCTCCTCATGCAGCTTACTGGACGTATGGTTGTTAACGTCCTAGACGTAACCTTTATATTTTACTTTGTTTATAAATAATAAAATATATTCGATATCTTATTCTACATTCGAAGGGCACTTTTCTCGAATATTCCTATTCGATTCGAACATTTTGTTATTCGACCACACCCAGCTACCGGAAGACAAGACAAAGCGAACAGGGCTGTTTCACGGTCCTCAATTACAACGCCCCAAGAACAGAACGGCCCTTTCGTGAGATACTGCTCATCGCAGAGAACGAACGGAGTTGCACGTACGGACAAAAGATGAAAAAAAAAAGAAAATTGCGCAGATCCCGCGCACTGCAGGAATCAATGTTAGGCGAAGCAGTTTGCAGGTACCTGGCTATCTAGCATTGTTTGGGGTTCCGCAAAGCGATAGCAGGTGGACCAATCGCCTTTTGTAAATTGAGTGTGGGTCGCTAGAGTACGACAGCACCCCGACGATGAACAAGTTGGAGACGATCGTCGGAACAACGACATGATTTATACGCCGGTCGTTCGACGCGAGCCTACGACATGGTAATTGTAGGTTTCTACATAGGTTGTAGACGAGCGGTAGACGAGAGGAACGCAGATTGTGATGTAGTCAGTGACTATGTCTGTGGAATCACACGTCATGTGGTGTATGTGAAACAACGATGACATTTGTGCAGCGGCGAAGCGATGTTAAAGCGTGATTAACTCGGGTTATTAACGTCGCAGAATTTTTACGTAGCGTCCCACGAGGAAAGTACTACGGAAAGTAGGCCGGTCCACGTGATAGCGCATTCTCACACGGCGCCTCAGAGCACGAGCTGTCTTAAGGAAAGAATGTGAAGACGCGGCACAGAGCACGCGCGCCGAGAGTTTCATTGAGCTGACTGACTTTGAAACGAGAGAAGTACGCGAGTGCGATCGTGAATAAATCACGGTATTCACACCATGCTTGCACTACCAAAAAAAAAAAAAAGAAACACTACAAGTAGTTTTGAACCTAATTAAGTGGCAGCGACAGACAACTTATCAAGAGGTGGTACCAGACCGGTTGAAACTCTGTTAGGTCATACACGTCCTCCAAGTGACCAAGCATTTGAGCGCACTGAAATTTCGACGAAACAATGGGTTGAGCGATTCAGTACAGCATACGTGTCTTCCATATGCTATGTAGGGCAATTAGAAAAACAACATATCAAATGGTACGCCTTCTCCGTGGGGTGCAATCAAGTATCGGATGGAATGCTGATTGAAGATGAAGTCTTAAGAGTTCTGTGAAGCACATCCCGACAGAATGTTGCACTTTACAAATTATGACGCAATGCTCTATAGTTTCGTTATTGTGATTTATAGGTCATTTCTAGATAATTAATATGTGACGTGCCAGTTGGAGCTTGCACGTTTCTCGGATATCGTATTATACGTGAGGCAATGAATACCATGTAAGAAAAAAAGAAGATCGTGACGGCTGCTGTGCTTGACAGCAGAGGTTCCATTGCACCGTCGGACACGCATTACTTTCTTTTTATTAAGACGAGGCGAGACAGCACCCTACCTAACTAAGTACCTGCTGCAAAGTGCGAAGGATGAGACAAGGAAAGCCTCTTATTAAGAAGCTCTGCAACCAAGAAAAGGGCGCCCTTTGAACAGATTGAGCAGCAGTAGATGAAAGTGAGACGAAATGAACGAGTATGCAGACGAGCAAAACATTTTGTCGGGACGGACTCTCAGCCATGCAGCGAGAGCCCGGTGTTCACGACCGCCATCCCAGAGGGACCGGGAAGTCTCGAAAGCGTACGCAGGTCACGTATCTTAGGTTGACGTCAGGGGGATCCTGCCGGCCACTCTTTGGTGTAATTAAAGAGAAACTAAAAGTGCTTGTATGGCGGTCTGTATATAGCTGAATATGTCAGATGTTACCCCCGCGAGCAGCTGCACAAAAGTGCAGCTGCTCATCACTGTCCAGTAATGGGACAGGATGAGATAACCTAACATTGCGCGTAACCTGAAGAGAAAAGTTATATTAAATAATGGATTCAAAGTAATGGATAAATGTTTTAGGTTTTTAGGTTGCCTCATGTCCCGTCGGAGCGACCGCGCGTCCGTGTGCGTTGAAGCACGTGCTACTGGTGGTTGCGTTTCCAGAATGGAAAGCATGGCATCGTCATCTCGCAAGCTTGGTACACATTACTTTTGTGTCCTTCAGTGTCACGTCAACCTCTAAAACACGGAACGCTGACACCAGCCCGTGAAACTGCAAGGTCTCCTCGATTTTGCTGGACTTTCTGCACGTAGTTCACAAAAGTGTCGTGCAGGTGTTGTCAGTGCAAGTGCCGCAAGTGCAGCGCGACACTGTCGTCTGCAACAACCGGATTGCAACAACTCCTGACCTCGTGCACAGAGCTGAACTGACAGCGGAGCAAGTGCCAGCGTGCAAACAATTCGTGCACGAAAAGGCCTGCACGATGTCAAATCAAGTGCGGCAGTGCAAGTGGCGCACGCTGCACTCGCCAAATCGAGCGCCAGAGTGCAGCACTAGTGCACTATAGTGCCGGAAGTGCAGCCAAATCGAGGACACCCATGAGGAGGCCTAACGCTTTCCCCTTTCAAGAAGTGCGCTGCAGCACCAGCTGATGGAGGAACAATGTCGTGGTTAAGTGCACAATGCGGGTTTTTCAAAACGCTGTATTTGCGACAGCAGGCTCTGGCAGCAATCATGGGTGTTTTTTCGGAAATTCTATTCCCACTCTGCAAGCCTGTGAGGCGGTCTCGTGACAACTATAGCAGTTTAGACACTTGGAAATTGCACACTGTTTATCATTGAACACTTAGTTTATTCTATTTTCGTAAGCCTTTGCAAATCTTTGCACTAATAACTGGACGTAGTTGTTGCCAAAACGAAGATAACTTATCATTCTTTTAGATATGCCTTTTCTTAGTAGAATCGTTTCTGAACAACGTAAAATCGGAGTACGAGCTGGTTAACCCTTCCTTTCTGCTTCTCAAACGCGCAACGATGTTATAATCGCCGAACATAAATTTCTGTGATGCAGTTTCCTTCTTAAAATGCATGGGCATGGTGAAACATGCGGCCATATACTGTGTACAAAGCCATTGAAATTGGTTGCGCGAAACTTCGCAGCCATGTTACTGAGACATGACGAAAAAAAAAAAGGGAATCGTTTGCACATACCAAAAAATTAATGCCACTCAGCACGCCATGAATATTAGCGTGCTTCACATTGGAAAGGAATAAACAGTATACTCGTTTTTGTTTCGCACATTTCTAAGCTAGGCGGCTTCTGTTGCATTGCACTCGCGTATACATTAATCTCAATGTCGCGGAAGATCTTGCCGCTTGTGTGCGAAGCCCACTTAGCGTTTGTAATTGCGTCTTGCAACCACATTTTTTTAGCTGACGCCCTGAATGACAGGCACAGCAGATGCTCGCCTTTTTCGGTGGTCCCGCCGCGAAAAAAACGTGTTCTGCGTCGGACAGTTTCGGAAAGACGCAACCGTAGTCTACACATTGGTATTTCCCAATAAAACCACGCGTTGCTGTTTAACCTACAGCGCGAGCACCACGAGCAACAAGGGAGAGAGTATCGAGCCGCAATGTAAAGCAACAGCCGACGGAGGGCCGTGTACGACCACCGATGCGACATTTTTCCAACAAGGGGGCGCTTTTGGTAAGGCGCAGCAGCGCCGCCTGGCCGAGGTTGTTCAATCTACTCACTGTCCATAAATTGATATCGGAATTTTTTCATACGGGTTACCTATAATCTGCCTTTATTTCGTACGGACTTCAGTAATTGCGATGCGTGCGTTTACGCGACTGCGTACAGCGTTGCTGTTTTCTTAGTTTTCTTTTTCACTTTCAAATTTTCTTAATTTTTTTGTACGATTCTAATTTGTTTTAGGTACGGCCTCAAACGGCCCGAGTTCGAATCCTGGCGGGCTTGTAACAGGACACACTTGTATTTCTCGGATTTCTTCCCCGTAATTTCCTCATTAGAGCAAGGCGCCGTTAGTTCGACAATAATTATTCCAATTAAAATTTTCCAGCAGTTGCATTAATTGACGGAAAAAAAGTAATGCCCCACCATATATTTTGTGCGTCATGCAGAGAAGTCAGTGGCTCAATGTATAAGGGCATGCAAGTAGAATAGGCGCTGCGGAGACCCCGAATTTTCCCCAGATATTTGCGAAGTTGTTCTGTGAATATCATAGAACTCCAGCGGTCTTTCGTTGCAATGAGTAATGCACCCATTTACATGGTCCTAGAAAAGATTATCACCGCAGCATTTGAGCCTGGGTTTTGCAATGGGCATGATTAAGGACGCTTCTATAGAGCGAGCGCTTTTTTGAACGACACAAAGCTGGCGCTAACCACGACAGCAGGCCTGTCATGTGTCGAGCAATTAGGGGACGTCATATCCGACGCACTTTCGGCGGCGAAACGAGGGTGGTAAGCTTTGGAAGATGCCACAGACGAGACATTAACATAAAGCATTTCGCATTAAGCATGGAAGCGACAGTTTTTTCTGGTTGTAGTTTGGCGGAGACTAGCTCGCTGTAAACTCGATTACATGGATAGTGTTAGCGGCTCGTGGTCTGGTTTGCAGCCACTGTCTGGCACGGAGGGAATGGGTTTTAAGAAACAGAATATACGCGTTCCCTGCTCTGGACAGACCGTCAGCCTTCGCTAATGAGAGTTTGCAAACGACTGCTTTAAAAATGAGTTTAAAAACAATCATCCTCCAGAAGGCTTAAGCAAAAAAGAAAAAAATAAGAAACGAGAACGCATGGTAGGAAAAACTTTGTTATATATATATATATATATATATATGCGGTGACACACCGAGTAAGACTTTCGATAACCTTTTGGCTAAACATAGTATATAAACGAGCAAACTTTTCTTGCCACTCTTATAGTCCTAGTAGTGTAAGGGTCGCGTGAAAAGTTCATTCGCACCTAAACTTTTCTAACGCCGCATTTGGATCATCCGCGCAGACGTATACTCCGCCACGCAGCATCGTATGCAGTTTGAATCACTCCCACAGGAGAGATCTTTCTTGCAACACCGCTCTCGAGCGAAGCAACCGTTCCCAGAACCATCCCTCCTTGGTTTATTGCCGAATCACATCATCCTTCACGAACAATCATGGGGGGCATTACTCCCAACGTTCTGCGAAAGAATGCACGCATGCGCAATCAAGGTGCAGAGAAGGAACTTTACGCCAGTGATGTCAGTCAGTTTACCACACCTTAATGTATTAATTTCTTGTAGTGGTCCGGTGACTTGGGGGCACCTAGCTGCTAACAGGCCTGCTTCAGACAAACAGACAGGCAGCGGCAAAATCAGTACCGCGGAATCCCGAAAGGCGGAGGAAGTGTCATGAAATGAAAAAAAAAATGCAATCCAGCCGAATGTATAGTGCGAGACTATACAAGGAAACACCGTACGGGTTTCTCAAAAAGAAGCAGTCACAGTTGAGGAAAACTTCATCCCGGTCCGGGATTCGAGCCCGCGACCAACGTCTTTTGGAGGAGGTCGCTCTGCCATCTGAGCTAACGGTGGAAACTATAGCAGATCGCAGCGCGAGGTCGAATTAACTGACAAAACTCGAAGCACGGGGTCACTGAGTATACACTGAATCAGCTCTGCGGAACCCTGCAAGATAGAGGAAGTGGCATGAAAGGAAAAGAAAGAAAATGTCATCCACCCGAATGTAGCATGAAACTACAAGCCTTGCGATTGGCCTGAAGGAACACGTGGTCAGCTTTTTCTTATCAGTATTTGCATGAAACGGGCCTCCGCGCTTACATATAATTTCATTCTGATGTTATGCCGTGTGACAATCCAGCCGAATAAGAAAAATAATAATCCGCAACATTTTCAAGAGAGATCCTCCGCTCACCACCTGCGATAAATTACTGTTTTACCGCAAAGGAGTAAAACAAGACATTTAACTGATATTTAACTCCGTAAGCGCCACAGGTGTACTTTATTTATTTATTTATTTATTTATTTATTTATTTATTTATTTATTTATTTATTTATTTATTTTCAATAAACATTTTTGTATACCGTTCTCATTCTGGTAAACGTATACACCACTTCGGTCTTGCGTGCGGCATTCCCCAGGGAGCGAGCAAGGTTTCCTCGTCATATCAACGCACGCCATCGACTTTGCTTCCGATCCGTGCATACGTTCTTGTTCGCGGCTCCACGCAGCAGCCGCGACAACCTTGCGCTGCCGACCAAGAAGGATGGACGCAAAACGCAGTAGATAACAAGGACATTCTCAGCGCACACAAGTACCACGAGGACACGTATGCACACAGGACGCGGGAGGCTGTTCATCGATTTACGTATACACTTCGTGCATCCAGCGGAGCGCTGCGACGAGCACGCCACGTAAACAAGGACTATACGGCTCTCCGAAACTTCGTGAAACATAAGAACCCGACGAAGAGACGCGTCGCTGGAGAGTGGCGTGGGCGTGGTTTGCGGGCCACTCGCGATCGGAGAACGAAAAAAATAGAAAAATGCACACTTGCGAATTGGGAAGCACCGCGAATAATATCACCGTGTTTATGCTTCGAGCACATGCATAAACGGTATGTATATCGCGGAGTCTTGACAGTTATGCGAGTATAGTTCAAGAAGGAACATAATACCAGCTGCTTCGCCTCGGAAAATTTCTCACTTTTCAAAAAAGGCGGGAAGGCCGCGCGACGCGCCATCCATTTCATCACGTCTGCGCGCCAGCACGCGTTTGGGAACGGCGTCCTTTTTTTTTTTTTCTTTCGCTGCTTTGCAACCTGGCTACACTTGATATCCACGACGTCGGCAGTATATGCGACACTTCCGCGACTGGTTTACGCTGGGCCAGCAAACCGTGCAAACCGTGTGCCAGCAAACACACACACACACACACACACACACACACACACACACACACACACACACACACACACACACACACACACACACACACACACACACACGCACACACACACACTAAACTAACCTTACCTCATATACAATGTCACAAAAGGCACACGGTTCTCATGACATAACATGCCACGCACTATTAAAAGAGTTTTGCATGCCTAATTACAACTAATTGGCTCGATGATGCGGCAGAAACCACGCTGAAAACACAACAATGCCAAGAAGTTACACTGCATCCAAAAGGAAAGCAAAACAACTTCATGGAGAGCAGCTAGGCTTTCTTTGACGAATTGCGCACGCCGCAACCAGAAGGTTACTCCGGAAAGTTTGAGAGCGTTATTTAGGTTACTCAAGAACCGCAAAATTGAATCTAGAAATATCATGCACGTACCTCTGGCGGGATGTCTTGTGTATTTATGCACCACAGACTGTTTTAAAGTACTAATTTCTCGCTCTTTTACACTCGTTTATCTGAAGTTTGTCTCAGTTGCATTTGGCGATTACCTTTGCCGGCCAAAGTGGAAAACGTAAAAGAAAAAGAAAGTTTAGGCGGCTTGAAAGTTCTTTTTCTTTCTTTGTCTATAACTTCCAGGGTTTGGTGCAGCTAATATATATATATATATATATATATATATATATATATATATATATATATATTGCTACGGAGGAGCGAACGATAATGAGAAGACTGACGAAGCCGACAATCGCCGACAGTCGTGCGTACGGGCTCCATCTTGATCTTGTATGCCTGTCTTCTGCCCGTTGTATATATCTTGTAAACGTAGTGTCAGGCGTTTTTTCTCTCCGTAGTATTTTGGTGGAGATGTGGGGTATATGTATATATTCGGGGTATTGTGCGGGGATGCATTTTCGCCGTCATCTGACGTCATCCGACAAAGCGGTACGAAGCTGCAGCTTTTTAATGCCTTGTTCCTGGGTTTTGCAGGATATATAGCTTCCCTGTACTAGGAAACACCAGCAAAACGAACCTTGGCATAGTATGACAAGAGTGTACGACGAACATAAATGATCGGTCATGACATGAATATTACGACATGCGTGTCATGTAGGTCGTAAAAGAGCCCGCCTACGTCTTGGTGCTCTCATGGTCGTTTCGTTAACTTGGTAGATTTCCCGCGCTTTGCTTCGCATAACATCGATTCCCACAGGGCCTGGGATCTGCCGGCTTTTTGACCGACAGACAATTCTTCGCGATGACCAATAATTCGCCACGACTAATCACCAAACATGCCGTGGGGTGTTGCAAGGCGGTGTGTTGATTGAACTGGACACTAATCAACCTAGTGCTGGGGCCCTATAACGAAAAACTATTCCAAAATGTTTTTATTCCAATCTCCTGACATGAAATTTGCGTAACCACCGACGCAAGCATGGGGCGGTCACCCGCACGGTTGTCTGAACAGACCAATCAAACGCTTCCCTCGTTCATAGGAGATCACTTTTGCTTGCTTCAAAAACGAATAACATTGCCTATGCTTAGCGGCTTATCTTATCTAATTGGCTGACAAGGGGCGAGGAGCACGCTCAAGTTGATAGGGATTTGATGGGGCCGAGCCACTGCACTGAAAATCGATAACCGGACGAAGAGGGTGGTGCCGGCGTCTGCGATTTGTCCGCTTCACCTTATTTAACTCGCCGTGGCTGGTCGAAAATCGTGGCGGCATGCAACGGAAGCTTAAGAATGAAGCTAAAATGGATCCTCAGCAAAGAAGAGTTGGCAGAACGAGGTCGTAAACGTGCGGAAAGTGCTCGAAAACATTACGCGACCACGCAGAAAGCTTTATTATACGCAAGTAAACCCATGCTTTCGGTAGGTGCGAGTAGTCAGTGCCTAGGTGATCGGCGGCAGCCATCTTTTATTCCATTCGGAACGGGGCTGCCTGCGGCTATTCAGAAGAAAACTCAGTTTTGTTAGGCATATTAATGCATCTTTTACGCGTACAAGTCACTTTGACGCGGTGAGTTGTTGTGGTTTTGTGACGTCGCGTGACAGGCAGGTGAAGTGAGTGCAGCCCTAAAGCCTTTGACCAATAGCCGAGCGCTAATGGTGAAAAGGCGTCGAATCAGAAATAACTATTTTGCTTTTGTTCAGTCAAATCATGCATAATCAGTGCGCACACGTCACATGATATGGGTAGCTATCGCGGTTTTCGTGACGTCCCGTGACAGCCAGGCGAAGTGGGGTGGTCCAAAAAAGTTCTTAACCAATCGCGTATGTCGATAGTTGCTACGAGTCTAGAGGGTGACTGCAGAGTTAGTGGGACGGTGAAAACATGGAAGGCAGAGGTGGCGGAGGAAGCTGCCTTAGCACTGGCAATAGCCTCCACGGAAGCCAACATCATAGTAAGCGACTGCAAGACAGCAGTCAAGAACTATGCAAAAGGAAGAATCTCGCCGGAAGCACTCAGAATTTTAAACAACTTTCGTGAAGATCGGGACATTCACATTATATGGGCACCCGCACACTCCTCCCTTCCCGGGAACGAAATAGCGCACAACCTGGCTCGAGAACTGACAGGCCGAGCAGGTGACACGCAACAAATACTGGGAACGGAGAGAGACCGGATGACCAGCTTTAGCGAGATCACCAAACACTATAAATTGGGAAGGGCCCATTTCCCCCCGGCACACTCCTCGTTAAATAGACGGCAAGCGACGGCATGGCGCCTCTTACAAACAGATACATATCCGAACCCGGTGGCCTACCACCGCTACTACCCGGACCTTTACACGGATAGATGTAGATTCTGTGAAGAAAGGGTGGACCTACAACACATGGTATGGGCTTGTCCTCGTACACCCATACAGAATAAAATAATTAAAACCAGAGAGCAGTGGGAGACCGCGTTGCTCAGCTGTGCACCGGAAGACCAACGCAAGGCAATCCAGCAGGCCGAAGATGCCGCCAGGGCCCAAGGGCTCGAGGCCGTCATTTAGGTAGAGGCCTTAGTCTCAAATCTGCTGTGCACAAATAAAGTTTATTCCTCCTCCTCCTCCAATCGCGTAAGGCTGATTGCAGAATTGGAATAGAAAAGTTTGGAAGTTTTACGTTATAGCGCCCCTGGTTGATTTTGTTCGATGCTTGCCCAGCGCAATCCAAGTATCGAGCTATGCTGATGACATCTGGGAATCTGCCGTCACACCACTGCATGTACGAGAGAGGCTATGAAAGGCCGCTACGTTAACATCGTTGTACATGCGAAACAGAATTCAGAGCTGTCTTCAGAGTATTGCCGCCTTATTGCCCTCGCACGAAAAGGCAATGATGCCTTACTCTGGAAGTGTCAATGGGCAAGCAATTGCAAACTCGCAGAAATACAGCTTTTTAGGGGTAATTGTCAACCGGAACTTATCACGGAGCCTACTCGATTCATGCTCTAAAAAGGAGGTTAACTACAATAACACGCACCTTCCCAAATACATCGGCGGAAAGTCACGAGTGACATCGGTAGGGTCGGTGCTGCAGCTTTGTAATGCTTTGTTCCTGGGTTTTGCAAGATACGTAGCCTCCCTGTGCCAGGCAATACCAGCGAAACGAACCTGCGTGCGCTCCAGGAAATGCAGGCTTAAGCCTCCAGGAAACTGTCTCGGTGTTCTGAAGTGTGCCTCTACAGCGGGGACGATTGTCATAGCGCGAAATCGCCCAATACCAACGTACATAGCCACTGAAGCTACCAGGGAGCATATTCGACACGTTGCCTGGTGGCCTTCTCACCGTTCTGTCTCTTTAAATGCAGAAAGGCCTCACACAAGTGTCAGTCGTATAATTACTGCCACTCATACCCCTTTGCCATCCGACAATACGTGCCTGCAGTGCAAACATCGTCACCTTTGTGTATTTACAGACGTGCCGTATACGTCTCTGTGCGTACGTACACCCGGCCACAAAAGTTTACGGACCACGGCATCTCAGAAAACGTTTAATTCCAAAGCAGCCTGTACCAGTAGCCAGTAAAACTGTATAAGACAATGTTGTTAGCATATTATAGTCGAGGCCTGAAATGCAAATACCACGCTGCGTTGCGAGGTTGCCGAGATATTCAGCTTTTTCACAGATTCCATGGTCCGTAATATTTTGAGGCCGAGTGTACATCCCTCACCGCCATTCTTCCCTCGACAAGCATCATGCATATCGCTTTCATTTCATTCATTTCGGTTTTTATTTTCCAGAAGAAAATAGACATTTCTGGTAAGGGTGCCTGGGCAAAAGAGCTCTATTTTGACAGCTCGACTGGGCCCGGGCAACCTGGTGACGTCCTCGTGACATCACTGCATATACGTCACACGCTTTGCATCCGCCTCGTTTGCATGACGCTTACATCTGGGTATAACTTGTGAGCGTTGTAGTGCATAAACATAAAAATTGCATGGGATTAATGTTTGGACATTTGTGTGCGGGTGGGGAGGGGGATAAACATGGTTTGTTGGATTTCTTGAACTTACACGTTGCATGCGAAGAATGTAAACACAAATTCTGCGCATCATCGTAAGCTCCATGACATTTAATTACCAGCTTTACTAAAGCTTCGCTTCAGATAGATTCCAACATGTGCGTTGAATCTGCATATATTTATTTTTACTGAGGTTCATCAGACGTGTAAAAGAACACTCAGAAACGAAGCTTACATAATATGGATAAAAAAAAGAAGAGAGAGAGAGAGAGAGAAAAAGCGGAGGAAATGCTTTGAAAGAGCCCGCGGCACTAATGCTGAGGATAACGTCGGTTCAGGAGCGCCATCAACGTATTTTTGTTGGTTTTGAACTTGTCACTTTCAACGAGTTCATTCCAGAACAAAATAAAGGACAAGAAAAGCTATACGGATGTGGTGAAGCTTATTGAAGAGATAGTGCGGAAGCAAAGGCTGCGTGTCTGGAGATAAGAGAAACGGATGTTTCATACCCCCCCCCCCCCCCCCCCCCTGACAGCTTACATCCCGGCGAGTCACTGCCGATAAGATTTGCTCACCCTGAAATTGATCGCTCTGCTATCGCAGCCCTAATATCGTTCGAAATTAACTCTGTTTGGCTTCTGGTTTGTTTTAAAATTGCCGCACGCGGCAATTTTTCGCGTATTGACGGGCTTCTTTAACGCTCGGAAAAACACTTTTATGTAGCACGTATTGAGCAACAGAAAGCTGTATCGGGAGTTTTTCATGTTGGTCTACACTTTTCTCGTTGACACTTTTTATCTATTATAATATTTGAGATGTTGATTAACTAATTAAGAATAATTGTGTAATTAGGCAGAATGCAATAACATAGTCTGAGTACCTCGAAGTAACGGTAAACAAAATTACGGTAATTCTGTTAAGCTACGTGGCATTTGCATGTCTTTAAATCTTGGCGCATGACAGTTGGGTCATCCTGTATACTGATTTACCTGCGCACAAGCAACACCAGTTATAGAACCAATGTAAAGTTCTAGGGTTTTACGTGTCGGCAGAGGGGTAGGTATAGGTATTTATTGTTGTGACTGTTGCTTATAATATAGATATAGCTATTTATTGGTGTGAATTCATGTATTTTCATTTAACCCTATTGCCAATGCATTGTCACTACTACCAATTATTGCCCCCGGGGCCTCCGTCAAGATGTATGCTTACAGCTTTCTTGCCACTTCAACACAACCTTGTATGTGTGCTGTGAATAAAATTCGTTTGAATCGAATTGAATTAAAAAAAACCATGATATGATTATAAGGTACGCCGTAGTGGGGACTCGGGATTAATTTAGACCCCCTGGGGTTCTTTAATGTGCGTGCGCCCAATACACGATATTTTGACCACATGAGGTTCTCTAACGTGCACTCAATGAACCGTACACAGGCGTGCTTGCATTCCGCCCCCATCGAAATACAGCCGCCGCGGCCGGGATTCGATCCCGCCACCTCGTGCTTAGCAAGGCAACGCTAAAACCTATATGCAACCACGTCGGTTGTAGAACCAATGTATAACTTCAATCGTAATTTTGACCTCCGTTGCGTGAACACTTTTAAGTGGAAGTAAAGTAGGCGGGAAACTACTTACACGATGTACGCTCGTAGTTACAAGTATAGCAAGCACCGGCCAAAATGGAAGCCAGCCCACGTGAAGCAAGCCACGTCGTCGTCTTCATTTCGTGAATTAGCAATATATTGCCGATCAACCTCCCCCCCCCCCCTTCCCCTTCTCGCGAGTCGGTAGGTGCCTTTGAGGTTTCGTCATCTGCGGGTTTCACGTAGTACGACCCGCTGTCGCAGAAGGCGTGGCAACAGATGAAGGGTGGCACAGCTCATGACTATCGAAACGTGGACGACGACACGTGACAACGGAACAGAAGACGTGGCGGGACTTGCACCATCTGGTACGTTACGGCTATATTTCACGACCTAACATCACAAACGTATCTGCTTCTCCCTGGTGCAGATCATATCGCGCTGCGGCCACAGAGCAGAGTGCTTGATCGCAGCGCCCCCATCAGAACAAGGGAAAAACACACTCTTATGTAACACACATTGAGAAATAGAAAGCTGTATAGGGAGTTTTTCATGTTGCTTCGCAATTTTCTCCATGCCACTTTTCATCTAATTATAATATTTGAGAGTAGAACCAATGTAAAGTACGGGGTTTTACGTGTCAAAAGCACGGTAAAGCGGTTAATCAGACTATGCGTGTTAACGCAAGGGCTTCGCCATTGTTTGGATTCAGGGCAGATATATCTGCGTGGTTACGTCTGTGTTTCCCGCTGGAGAGGACGCATTTTCAAAATATGCGGTATCGAGACTTTACGAACATGCGGCGATAGAAGTGCCTGCGCATGTAGCGCACTGCGACGTTTCCTGTTTCTCGCAACGAGTGCGGTTTTGTTTATAGTAAACAACCTTAACTCGCCAAACCAGCCTCGGGCCTCGGACTTGTCCGGCTCGCTCACATGCCAAGCCTCTAATTACCCCAATTCCTCGGTTAAATACTTGCTTGAAGAAACGTATTATGTGCATGCTTTAATCTTATACGCTCAAGCTTCCGTATAATGCCGCCGCATAGTGAGGGGATGCAGCCACGCTTAGTCCTTGTATACGCTGCGCATTTGTTGAGGAGAGCCAGTCTGCAGTTTCTCACCGCTTCTGCAGTTAATATTATGTTAGCGCGCGCGCGCACGCACGCACGCACGCACACAAACACACACACACACACACACACACACACACACACACGCACGCACACACACACGCGCGCACACACGCGCGCACACACGCGCGCACACACGCGCGCGCACACACACACACACACGCACGCACACGCACGCACACACACACGCACTCCTCACATATATATTTAATGTGCACATTATTCATATGCTTCATAATCTCATCTGCACATACTCGTCTATATATATATATATATATATAAGGAGTACAAAAGCCATGCAACGTATGCAATCCCCGAAACAAATGAAAGCGACGACTAAATAAGATTAAGTGAACGTACAGGAATAAAACTTTACATGCATTAGAACGATATCATATGGAGCTCGAGACATGAGGAATAAAAGGCGATACGCACAAGCTTCATTATGGATCCATATACCAAACTCACCCAAATGTCAAACCTACCGCTGCTACTGGAGTTCGCGTGACAGGTGTACTGCGGCACTACCGATGACCTGCGGAGGATGGAGCTGGCAGTTCTCTTTAACAGTCAAGGGCATATGAACCAATGGCAGCAGTAAAATTACACGGTTTGTTGCTGCAAGTTGACGTTTCCCGACGGTCCCGTCATCGCTTTCCGGCAAGACACCTGTTTGACAGACTTTTGGTGGCTCCGTCGTCGTAGAACCAGTTTGCTGGACATTCACCGACGTGCATCGGTGCCCTACGATTTCCGATTCAATTAATAATTGATAAGAGTGAACAATTAATTAGAATAAATTATTTCATTATAATCAGTTACTTCATTATATTACTATAATGATTATTTCATTATAATCAGTGATATAAAAATAAATTGCTGGCATTCTTCATCCTCTCGTGATTGCCGATTTATGAGTATGATGAACCACTAGACTCTTGTCATATATGTAGAACTCGTGACAGAAGATTTCGATATATATAAAAAATGCTCTGTGCTCTTCTTAAGTTTCCTTCCTTTTACCGCTCAGACAGACCGAACGAAAACCAATTGTTATTAAAAAAATGCGGAATTCACACTAAATAGTATTGAGTAATGGAGCGGCTCTGGCAAAGCCGTCGGTGGTTTGGATTGCCAGGCCAAGCTCACCTGTGGCTACATTCGCAGTGCATGTCACGCGGTGCTACTTGACTGCGATCATCATCAGCGTTCAGTATGCGGTCAGAGCATGCACTGCACTCTTCTTTACTAGGCACTCTGCGCACTGATGCCCGATTTCCCGTTGACCAATACCTTCTAGGTAGCAGAGTGCATAATAACTTAGAGCACAGTGGCCGCTTCGCTGTTGTGTGCAATGTCTCTGAGAATTCCTTTCACCTCGGCCGAAACGCATGGCGCACCTCTTCGTTGAGCGTCCTCCAAAATGTCCAGCTCTCAACTTCTATACTTGCCTCGCGCCTACAGCATCATTAGAAAGTATCGCATTTTGGTGCGGTTCGTGCGTCTTCATTTTCTTGCCGTTACCCTGATTGACGATAGGCTCCCACAGAAATGCATCTCTCGTCTACCCCTTCCAGGTAAAAAAAAAAAAGTGTGCATGCGCGACACCAAACGACATGATGCATGACCAGCCACTTTCCAGGTAGCGTCAAGGAGGCGTGTCTTGCACGCTGGCGCGGATGGAGCGCAGATATTTCAGTCGGGGCCACGCAACTCTCAAGAGCCCGGCAGGCACTTCTTTGCCGTTTCGAGCAATTCAGAAAGATTGATGTTTCCCGGTGTCTAAGCGGATGCACGCGGTCGAGCTCAAGTATGCGTACGATGCCGCACACGTGCTATGCACTGTGCGTGTGTGACGTACGTGCACGAAAGTGCGCGCAAATAAGACGCACACGCATGCGAGCCTCCCCTCTCCTTCGTTTCGCAAACGTAAACATGCACTGCGAGCCACACAGACACACGTACAAAGTTAAAAAAAAGGAAAATCAAGCATGTGCAACGCACATCTTGGAATCTATGTGAGGCTGTTAAGCAAATGTTATAAGTTTGCCCACTTCATTTCTGTGTCTTTGATGCAAGGGAAACTCGTACGCGCACACATGTGTCTTCTTACGCGTACCCATGCTATATACGAAAGTGACACACACGAAGATAATATCAACGGGCTAGTTGGAGTTGGCACGATACTGTTTACGTGAGACTGTAACCTAATGCTTAAAGCATCGAGCTGTTGTGACGGGGAATCGAATTTAGATCCCCCCATCAGGCGTGTATTTAAATTTTTTTAAAGTGTGAGCTGTTCGGCGAGACAGCAGCATCAGCATCCAGCAGCAACGGTCAGGAAAGTCCGGGAGGATTCGTAAAGAAAGGTTATCCTTAAGAGTAAGGAGGCTAACAAGATGCGAGTATAATTCCTAAAGGCCTGGAGCTGCGACGTTTTTTTAGACTTTGTCATGTTAAAAAATCAAATTATGGGGTTTAACGTGCCAAAACCACTTTCTGGTTATGAGGCACGCCGTAGTGGAGGGCTCCGGAAATTTAGACCACCTGGGGTTCTTTAACGTGCAGCTAAATCTAAATACACGGCTGTTTTCGCCCCCATCGAAATGCGGCCGCCGTGGCCGGGATTCGATCGCGCGACCTCGTGCTCAGCAGCCCAACGCCATGGCCATTGAGCAACCACGGCGGGTTTTGTCATGTTCAATGCTATGTATCATCATAACCAAACAAAAATAAAAAGAGAAACGCGAGCGCGTACTGGTGCTGAATCTTCCTTGTGGGTATGGGTCGTGTTACTTGCGCATGAGCGCAGCAGTAGACACTGCTCGATGACGCAACGCTTGCAGTATTTCAGATCATAATCGATCAACAATCTCCCCACCGGAAAACTAACGTAATATAAGTTATATAAAGGATTGCCTCTTGGTCGAAGTCTTGTGGGGAAGTCGCGGTCCTCAAGTCCCGGACAGTACTCCCTCGGCGCTGTGTTGATCTTCCCCCCTCTTCCGCGGTGCACGACATCACGGGGCTAGTCCGAGATCCCCACGAGCTCCATAATCAAGGCGCTTTTCTTCAACCAGCTCCGCATAGTTTGACGTCAAGTTCACGCAACTGAACATCAAACCATACAAGTGTAAAAGCAGCACGAAGCCAATCTGCCGCATCGAGCACCGTGTTAATGAAAATAAGACAAAACAAAACGCAGTCGTAACAAGCAAACCCGCTTTTCCCCCTCGCTATTGATGACGCAGGTTGGTCGCGGTCGACGCGGTTGTTCTTCGCGGCTCACCGATTTGATGGCGCGCCATACTTCTTCCGGCCGAGAAATGGACGTGTTTGCTCCCGAAACTGGCCCCCACTTTGGTAGATGAAGAATAGGCTCCTATAGGGCCACGCAATGGGGCTCCTTGCGGGCGTCAATTACTTCGGAAACCTTCGGGAGACGTTCAACAATATCCCGCAGATCGTAAATTTCGTTCAACTCGCGGCCCACCGCAAGCAAAAAAAATATATCGCGCTGGGAACTTTCCCGCTATAAACTCTGGGGTGTGTACTGTACGATCGAGCAGACCGCGTGCGCGTCTTGGTTGACGCTCTCGCGCTGCGTCGTGACGTTAAAGTGCGCCAGGGAAAAAAAAAAAAAACGTCTAGGGAATGTGGTACGGTCGAACTTTGCGAAACTTCGCTCTTTCGCTCTTTGCGCAACTGCAAAGGGCGAAGAAAACCACAAAAGCATGGCTTGGGGTCGTTATGTTTGGTTCTTGGCTCGCGGCAAAAACTTGAACGCCGTCGTTTCCTTTGCTTGCACCAGCCAGATTATGATTTAATGCATCGATGTGTAGAACGCAAAAGCTATACTACACGCTGAACATTATATTCTAAATTATTCAGCCCACGCCTTCGCATGGATTCGTTTTCTTTTATTTCTCGGAGAATCCCCTGTCGCGCAAAATTTTGCAAACCACTGTTCGTACAGTATGTATATAAGGGTGGTATGGTTTGTCTGTCGTGCATGGCAGTGCAAACAGCTGACAACAGAAGAGGTTTCTTTCGTGCGGCTGGCGCCAAGCACTACAGCCGAGAAGACCAAAGCGCCACTTAGTGCCAAATACGAGTGAGTTTGCTCTATTAAATGATTCATTCAGTTCACGTGTATGATCTCTTTTTAACTTCCATTACCGCTGTGGTCTAATCTCGTTGAGCAAAATGAGCTACTCCTACTTCACTGGTCAGGCTCAGTTCCAACGAGAACGACAACTGCAACTGCACTTCAATTCAGAGTTGTTTATCTTAGGTTGTCACTCACGCCTTTTTTATCCCTTTTGAAGAAGGCCCGTGTGTCCCGTACCATAATCATATATGATCATATCGATTTATATGGGAACATGCACGTTTTAATACGGAATCCTGTATGATCCTAGTGACACGCGTATAAATTGTTTATGTTTTCGGTGACCGTTTTTACGAGTCAATCTCTGTTACAATGTTATCGCTCACCGCAACACGGGCCTTTTTGTACCGGGAGTTCCTGGAATGTCATCTCTGGTTCTATCCGTTGTATTTTGTCTCCAAACCTTGTATAATCAGATTGTATACGCGACACGAATTGTGTAGTACTTTCTGGAAGGCGCGCAGGCACCAACAATTACGCTGGAACCTACGACTAGTCACGTATAAAGGCCGACGCGCTTGACCCGCAGGTCAGACATTTCGACGATCGCCGACTTTGCTCGCCGCTACCATTGTGCTTGAGTGTTACTTGTTTTCGCTGGGCACAAGTTCGGCCAATGAAGAGCTAAATTCGTAACTCACAGTCTTTACATTGCGTCGTTCTTCGTCGTACAACGTGACAATACAGGATAAGGAATACAGGGCATATGGGGCATACGGGATTTTTTGCTAGGACACGAGTCAGCCTAGATGTGAACGTTGTGCTTGGAGGAAAAAACAAACAAAAACAATCATGTATATGTCACGCACCGTGGGAATCAGCGTAAAGATTCACGGGCTTGTATTAATACACTGCGCTGTAATAAAGATGCTCCACTGCATGCTCAATGAGCTTGGGCTTCGCGGCTAACCCTTTGTGCGGGTGCGCAAGAAGCATTGCGCTATTCGACTGGCATGAGGCCGTCATAAAGCGCAGCAGCCTCTAAGTCATGCCACCCAGAATCCGGCGAAGCGATGATTACCTGCCCACGTATACAGCCGTCGTAAATCCTTCCCCGGTCTGGTGCGGGAAAAACTCAGCAAGGGCTCCTGCTGGCGGGCTGCAGGTTATTTTTGCTCGTTGGCGTCGTTTGCGGGGCTTCGGGATGTAATCAATTTGATAAAATCGTTTGGCGATGGGAGAGGGCTAACGCTGCGACGTAGGCGAGATCACAAGAGACGGAGGGTGGTACGAATGATTGTCGGTCGGTCAACGAATGAATGAATGAATGAATGAATGAATGAATGAATGAATGAATGAATGAATGAATGAATGAATGAATGAATGAATGAATGAATGAATGAAGCAATCTGTTTCTCAACACCAAGGTTTCCTTCCCTGTATATCTTTTTCGTTTTTTCTAAGTTCTCTTTCTACTATAGGCAACTCCTAAGTGATTGTTTGGCACAACCGAGTTATCGACTGCAATTGTCATCTCGCCTGCAATACCACTTGTCGGCGCTCATTCTTGGAAAGCTTTACCACATCACGACGCGTGGCCCAAGCTTTTACTCTCTCTCCAGACCTCACATGTAACACCACTTTCAAAGGGGATTTATCCCCAGAATAGATGCCTCAACTGTCCGGATTACTCGGACAACATACATGCCATACGTAGGTTTGCGCGCAAGTCAAGCCCACAATACATCGCTTTATTACCATTAACTCTCTCGCAAATATTAAAGAATATCAGGACGCACTAAAATTTCCTCAAGTCAAAGTTAAATCAAGGCGAATGCCAAGACACAGGGTATGTACGAGAATGTCCCTGTCAAGCCTTCGCAAGCCAGGACAGTGCGAACAGCCATCGGACCGTGGACTCTTCCAGGTTGAGTCGTCACAGCCAGAGCCGTCCCGCAAGGAAGTGGCATAGATAAAGGACTCCCTTACCCGGCCCCCACCCCCATTATTCGATTTTGATACCCCTTAACCCTCTCTGTCTGTCAGCCCAGGATGGTTACAATATTGTCGGGTGAACTCTCTAATGACTGCAACAAGAAGAGGAGTCGCGTTGGTGACGAGCTCTGATTGGATAGCAGTGAATTAATCATGCAGGAAGATCCGAAAGAAAGAAACACTAAGAAGAGACGCAAACAGACACTCGCAAGCAGCGTGGCACGGTAATGAAAAGAGCTGCGGAGCATCACAGCCGGCCTGATTTCTCCGGAGTCTAATCCCTTATCCACAAACGAGCTCAGTGGCTTGAAATTCTTCCTCGACTACCCCCGAGTGTAGTACAGCTCGGCCGCCTCGCTGAAGGGGACGCAGCGCTCGAGTAACGCTTCTCGACAAATCCTGCATTCACGAGCTGCTCGAGAAACGCTCCTTCACTCCTGAACATCCCGCTGGAAGCGCCTGTTCGTCAAATTTCAGCTCAACCGTCGTGAAACAATAACAATCGTGGACACTGACCATGAAGCGACACGCCAGCTTTTCCCGATTGGTCACGCTCCATTTGCGCGCGCATTCGGAGGAAGCTCTTCGATCCTCTCTACCGTCATTTATATAGCTTGCTTCGATTCGCCGACTTCATTCGAAACACCTGCAAGCTTACAATAAATTTTCGTTTTCGTCTCCGTTCTAAAACACCCCGAACGAGCGCTCATGAAAAGGAATCAGGTCTAGGCGCCGCCACTCGTCTCCATCTCCGAGATCAGAAAGCGCATAGCAATCGGGGCCATGCAAACGACGCGGAGATATTTGAGATCGCCGAGGCAAAGCGAATTCTGTTCCGGCCATTTCATTTGCATGATGCGTGCACATGCCGTCCGCTGAAGCTATCGAGCTATATAGTACGCCCATCTCTATATGCTGACTATATATCTGCATGAAACGGGCCTGGATGCTTATATTTAATTTCATACTTAAGTTATGCCGTGTCGACCCCTCCCCCCATAAAAGATTGCGCTCATTTGCGTTCAGTTTTATTTATTATATTCCTCCTGTCTCGCACTCGTAACGCGTGACGAGACAGGAGGAATGCCGACTTGATAGCGGTCCCTGCTTTACTCGTCGTCATCCAGCAAATATTCGAGATTGATTCGTGGGTGGAAAGAGAGTCACCGTTATCCGCCACGTGCCGATGAATCGGTGTCTTTCGCGATAGGCACATTAGTGAATGTTTACAGTTGATAGATTTGGAGGCTATGTTCGCTATGTACACTGTCGCGCGCTACGCGCTATTGTTAGAAGAAAGAAAGAAAGACAGAAAGAAAGAAAGAAAGAAAGAAAGAAAGAAAGGAAGAAAGAAACAAACAAATAAATAAATAAATAAATAAATAAATAAATAAATAAATAAATAAATAAATAAATAAATAAATAAAGAAATAAATAAAGAAAGAAAGAAAGAAAGAAAGAAAGAAAGAAAGAAAGAAAGAAAGAAAGAAAGAAAGAAAGAAAGAAAGAAAGAAAGAAAGAAAGAAAGAAAGAAAGAAAGACAGACAGACAGACAGACAGACAGACAATGAGAGACAGAGGACGGAGGGAGACAGATATACGTATAGATAAATAGGGGGAGAGAGGGAGGGAGAAAGGGAGAGAGAGAGACGGAAATCCCTAAAGGAATCCGAGGTCTTAATCAGCTGTGAACTACGCTGACCAGTTTGCCAGTGTTGGGAAGACGAGCAAAGTGGGGCTTAGGTGGGCGCGGGTGGCCACCGGAACCATTTTGCTAGATACCGGGGGACGTCGCCAACGCATGTGCTGACTGGTGGTAGTATACCACTACTTTTCCGTAGGCCGACCGCTGCCGCGCTGGCTCAAAATTCTGTAGCCTTGCCAAGTTTCTAATAGCATAACCGGACCTATTTCGGACTGAACTGAAGCCCGAGCCCGGCCCGGGACCGTGTCAGAACTTGCTTAACCGGGCCCGGGCTTTTGGGTAAATCCGAGCACGCGCAGTGGTCTTGTACATTACTCATATAACGAATCAGCTTCGACTGTGTAGCCCCATCTGTACTACCCCTACAGTTGTGCGTGCCACTGGCCGGCTCCGTTCTCTACGGAATTACGCAGTGAAACAAAGAGTGCCTAAACATCCCCAGTGCAAGAAATATACGCGTCCGGGCGCGTAATTCTTTTTTTAAGGCGAAAGTCTTCTACCTGCGATGGTCTGGAAAACGCGGCGTGCGGTACAGAAAGTCACGTGAGCTCGCCTGGCTCCGACAAGGGGCTCGTGCCACTGCTTGCGCATTCGTCGTCGTCTTCTTCCCCATCTGGCTCCGATGCTGCTCATCATGCCAAAAAAAGAAGAGGCAAATTTAATTAAGATAGTGTTAATGCAGGCACTCGAGCCCGCGACTTTCGGTGGGAGTCGAACTCTCAAGCTTATGTGGAAGTCGAACTCCCGACCTTTGGTGTTAAGGCGAAGTTAATTAGGACACACTTAATTAGTACATAGTTAATTAAGGCTCTCGAACACCCACGACGTTTGGCGGGAGTCGCACCGTCGACCTTTGGTGGAAGTCGAAGCCGACACAGTTGGTGTTAATTAGGGCGAAGTTAATTAAGACGCAATTAAGGTAGTGTCAAATAAGGTGCTCCAACCCACCACCTTTGGTGGGAGAAAACAAATAGTAAGAAGTAACAACGCCTTCGAATGAGGATGTCAAGTGATTTAATGTATGTGTCGCGCGCGCAGGCTTTCGCCTTCATCCTCTTTGGCATATGCTCAAGTGACTGTCAATGTTTTTTGCAGACAGCGAAACGTTTTATATTCTTTTTTTCTTAACGTTTGGCGCGTCTGCTTGGTTGGTTTCCAGCCGAGTAGAATGGGCCGATTCCGGAGACAGTGCAGTCAAAACTGGGTTGGTCCCGGAGGCAGCGTATCTGCGGTCGCATGGCGGAGGTCACAGAGTCTTTCCGTCTCGCCACGGGCAGGCACGTAATCGCTGTGCTGGGAAATTCTGTGCAGAGGACGTATAGCGTTATAATTTTTAAGTATAACCGCTTTCCGAAAGCTTCGCCCCACATAGATTTCAACATGTGCGTTGCATCTGCATATTTATTTAATCCTATTAACATTCTTCGCCTACTTCAGGCATCTATCATCTATCTATCTATCTATCTATCTATCTATCTATCTATCTATCTATCTATCTATCTATCTATCTATCTATCTATCTATCTATCTATCTATCTATCTATCTATCTATCTATCTATCTATCTATCTATCTATCTATCTATCTATCTATCTATCTATCTATCTATCTATCTATCTATCTATCTATCTATCTATCTATCTATCTATCTATCTATCTATCTATCTATCTATCTATCTATCTATCTATCTATCTATCTATCTATCTATCTATCTATCTATCTATCTATCTATCTATCTATCTCTCTATCTATCTATCTATCTATCTATCTATCTATCTATCTATCTATCTATCTATCTATCTATCTATCTATCTATCTATCTATCTATCTATCTATCTATCTATCTATCTATCTATCTATCTATCTATCTATCTATCTATCTATCTATCTATCTATCTATCTCCGTCATTCCAGCTTCGTCATCTGACTTTCGTCATGCAGTCGTCGAGACGCCTTAACGCATCGTCGTTAAGCTTCGTCGTTCTATTCATGACGTCATTCCTCCTCCGTCATTCTAACGTCGTCACTGCGTAGTCATCCTTCCGTCATGATCACGGCCGACCTTGGCAAGCGAGTGCCATAGCAGCTTGGGACGATATCGGATACGGTGTACGTGCATGTAACCGAAGCAACAGAAGGCTCAGAGTGACCGCTACAGATTATAAATAAGCGTGTCTTCAGCAATGCGAATTGTCGCTACAATGCTTGAGTGCCAATTGCATTAACGTGGGTTCTTCCGGAATTCTTTAAAACGAAACGAAGCTAGACGCAGGCACTCTGCGCCCTGTCCTGCAAGATAAACAGAAGAGAAACTCTCAGCGGCAAATGCACGGAGTGAAATCAAATATGCTCATAGGAGGGAAGGTCCTGCGCAACGAGCAGCGATAATAAGACGGAGCGCAGACGACCTTTCATCCCATTGAAAATACGAGGAGGCAAAAAGGCGGACGCGGGGCAATGCCCAGCCTTGTGGTGAGCAGATAATGCGAGTCATATATCCACGCACAAACTTTTGCACAACGTATGTAACCAGAGTTTCACACAGACTTTCGTGACGTGGATGAACAAGTAACGTATAAAAAAAAGGGCTGTTGCAAATGCATTCTTTCGCAAGTTGCGATCGGAGAAGAGAGTCGTAGACTCTGTTCTTTTGTTCTCTCCCCATCGGGCGGACACGCAAAAGTAAAAAAAAAAGAAGGAAAATATAAAAAGCAAGCGTATCAGTGCGATCAATTTCCCCGCTTTTCAAAAGTCCCTTGACGCTGTATCGCTTTCTCACAGCACATATGCGACAATGTAACTGGTTTTTTTGAAGCAAGCACCGCAATCCCTACTCCGCTTTGTGCTCGCGTTTCTCTTGCTCCCTTTAGTGGAGCCTCCCTTCACGATTTCCTCAGCGGCATGCTAAACCAGCTTTGCATTTTTGTTTGTAACAACACAGAATGTAATAACGATTGGTTGGAATTCTCCGGTCGCTCAGTCGCAAAGAGAGAGAGAGAGAGAGAGAGAGAGAGAGAGAGAGAGAGAGAGAGAGAGGCTGTAGAGAGATATAGATAAATAGATAGATAAATAGATGTACGGACGGACAGATAGATGGACGGATGGATGGATGAATGGATGGGTGAATGGATGGATGGATGGATGGATGGATGGATGGATGGATGGATGGATGGATGGATGGATGGATGGATGGATGGATGGATGGATGGATGGATGGATGGATGAAAACGCTGGATAAAACGCCCATAATAAGCGCAGAGGCCCAGGAAGCGTCGCACGGCCTTCTTGTCCTTAAGCTTTGCGAATTTCGCGATGGCAGCAATTTCATCGGGATCTAATCTAACACCGTTATGACTGACCATATAACCCAAGATTTGTTGTTCTTCAAAGCTGAAGAGGCATTTGTCTGCTTTCAAAGTGAGCACAGCGCACCGTATGACTTGAAGAACGTAGAGGAGCCGTTTAAGATGTTTCTCGAATGTGGCTGCAAAAAGAATTACACCGTCCAAGTATAGCAAGCAAGTCTTCCATTTAAGGCCGGACAGGACAGTATCCGTTGGTATCTGAAACGTGGCAGAGGCTGAGCACAAAACGAAGGGTAGAACATTGAATTCGCACAGCCCATCTGGCGCCACGAAAGCAGTCGTCTCTCGATCACGCTCATCGACTTTGATTTGCCAGTGCCCACTTTTTAGATCCATCGATGAGGAGAAACGCGCATGCCGTATCCTGTCGAGAGAATCATCTATGCGTGACAGCGGATAAACGCCTTTCTTTGTAACACGGTTTAGCTTGCGATAATCAATACAAAACTGCCAGCTACCATGCTTCCTTTTTTACGAGCACCACTGGCGCTGCCCAAGGGCTTTTGACGGCTGGATTACATCATCCTCTAGCATTTTCTAGACCTGCTGTTGTATTGCCTCGCGTTCTTTCTGAGCCACGCGGCACGGATTTTGTCAAATGGGTTTTGCGGTCTTCCCCGTCATGGTGCGGTGCTTAGTCAGAGGCGTTTGGCCAATTTGAGACGTGGAGAAGAAACGATCCTTAAATTGGTCAAGCAGCGTGAGAAGCTTTTGTCTATCTTTCGGCGTCAAAATTGCACCAACGCCGACGACGGGTACATCTCGTCCCATACCAGCCATTGCTTCCTCTTGAGCAGCAAAACAGTGTTGAGCATTGCCGATTTCTTCAAGGTATGCTACCGCGGTGGCTTTGCTGATGTGCCGGCGTTCGTTGGCGAAATTTGGCAGCAGCACGTCGGCACGTCCCTCTGTTAAACTGATAGTGCCACGAGCGATGACAATACCTTGACACAGCCGAAGTGCCGTTATTTGGTCGGCTAATTCATCTTCGTTGTATACTGTGCACCGCAAATAACCGAACAAGGCTGCATGATAGAGGCGGTATAAAGACATCGTCGTCAGCGACACGTAAAGGTCTGCGCTGTGGTTCTGCACGCGATGGGTGACCGTCATGCAGAACCACAGCGGCGTTACGTATCTTATAACTACAGCGCCATATTACCGCAAGAAGTCCACGTCTAGTATGGGCTGTTTGCAACACTGAGGTAAAATGACTAAGGTAGCGACAAAAGCTATATTCCCGTTTTCGAGGCTTGCCGTACATTTGCATGTAGATTGTCATTGCATTGAGAGAACAACGTGGAAGGGACCTATAAGCTTGGTCGTTCGATCACACCTCATGCAAGCACGCATGTACGCAAACACGCACGTGCAAAGATACATAAACTCAAACATGTACGCAGGAACGCACCCATGTGCGTAGAGCAGCGCACACATTAAAAAGCGCCCATACCCGTGAATAGACATGCGCACGCACGCACGCACGCACATACACATACACATACACATACACACGCAAAAGGACAATTCTGAAGTGATAGCGCTGGAAGGTCCCAAAGTGTAGTGTCCCTCTATATCGTACGCAGGGACAATACGAAAGTGCCAGGAGTTCTCTGAGGAGCGTGTTGTTTGAGCGACTCTGTTGAGACGTTTTCCGTGTAGCCGCCAGGGTTGGTGGTCGATCCAGTGTGTATGGGATTCCATATGCAGCTCTGTCGATGCGCCCCGCACGCAAGGGAGCTCGCATGTTCGGCAGGCGCGGCAGCGTGCACGCGGATCGGGGTGAGAGATGTCGGAAGACGGCACCGACTGTTGGCATCAATGCGCTTGCGTCGCACACCGCGAGGCTTCGACGTGTGCGGACTGCCGGAGATGCCCGACGTTCTCTGCGTGGACGAACGGACTAAGCCGTGCTTTGTTATTCAGACGGAGATTACGTACACCCAAAAAAAACAGTTTGCGCGTTTTGAGAGTGTTTGATCTCTTATCGCTCCTTGCGTGCACTGCTGACATTTCAACGCGTTCCCGAGCACGACGCCCGACGTCTAGCGTGATGTGTGTGGAAAGCGATGGTATATATGGACATCCCTGTAGGCGCCTTATGTAAGTTTTAAGTTAACCTCCTTCTGTATTTGAGTTCTTTGCACACATCGATTATTTATATCCTGCGTACAACACTTAACTAAGGAAGTAAAGAAAGCCGGCAGATCCCACGCCATGTGGGAATCGATGCTATGCGAAGCAGTGTGCGGGGAGCCTACCAAGTTAATGAAACGACCATGACAGCAGTAACACGTAGGCGGCTGTTTCGTGACCTACACGACACGCATGTCATGACATTAATGTCATGATCTATTATTTATGCTCGTAATACACTTTTGTCATATTATGCCAATATTGGTACATAACAAGTTAATGAAATGATCATGAGGACGCTACGACGTAGGCGGCTAGATAGATACTGTCAAAGTGGCTAATGTTCGCAAAGAAACGCCTCGCATTTAACACTCCAATGTATATGGATAACCTATGTACAGGAAGTTCGGGAACTTATGATCACACATGGGCCAATAGTATATAAACAGCGCAAGGATTGTATGTACAGCTCATGCGCATTATGTACGCTTTCCATGGCCTATCCAAACAAAATTCTTCAGAGTTTGCAAGCGAAGAGTGTAGTAACGCTCACTGCTGCATTTTGTTGGCAAGCTTCTCCCCACGTTTCCTTATTTTCCCCCTTTTTTGGCAGACTGTGAGTTAAAGGAAACAGCGGGGATTGGGGGTGGATTTTCAAAGGTTCTTTGTGGTGTGGGCACTTTCGGAGAGGCATTCAGGGTTACCATACGAGCGGATAAATTGTACACTTGTAGGTATCCACGCAGGCGTGTATCCGAGAGGCCTGCTCCCTTTCGAGGTCTTTTTTGCATTCGAGGCACTATATTGTGGACGTCAACAATGTTGTTATATGACCAACAAAGAGCAAAACAGAAATGTTAACCAGGAGTTAACGTTTCAACAAGTGAACTTGTCTTGTCACAGCTTTGTCTTCGTTAAGTCTCTGAGGAAGACAAGTACTTTTGTCAAATCCCTGTCTCCGGCTAGGGGTTTTTTATGTTCGCCAACTACCAATTCCAGTCTCCGTCTTCCTGTGAACCTTGTGTGTTGCGCGAATCAAGCTGTGAAGAATTATCGCTCGACAAGAGCTGACAGAAAGTTTCTGTTCTAAGAGCAGGGGTCCTCGCGTTAAGGGTGCTAATTTGGGGCTGTTCGTTAGTCCCGTGGTAACAGAGCTGGACACATGAAAACGGCAAGGGAAACACATATAACTAACGTTATGGGATGAGGTTTATTGAAGTTGTGGAGAGGCAGCCAGGAACGCAGCGGCAGCAACAATTAGGAGCTCAGCTGTTAATGTTATTTCCTCAAAACGTCGTCAACAACAGCTGAAATTTTGTTGCTGTCGCAGCTGGATGGGCGAACTGTCTGCGAGACCCGCGATGACTTTCCAGCGTGCCGATCTTCTTCTTTACATTATAATATCGCATTACATATCACTGCTTGCATTGTAATATTGGACGAGTTTATGTTGAAGGCACAGAAATTCATTTTTTATGCGTCAACGAGAAGAAACGGTTCCCTTGATTTGCCGCTTATCAATAAGCGGTCGTTTAATCGGTAAACGTTTACTTCGTGCTGCCAAACATCATGTCCTCAATACAGCGCTAGTTATACGGTTTAGTTGGAGAACTTCATTGTTACGTTAGTCGCCTCTGCGACGACAGAAGGCTTGAAATTTTGCGGAACTGACTCCAGCGCAATTTTTATGATGAGGGTAATTGGAACTAAGTGTCTATTTATGCACTATTGAAGCTTGCGCTCGTTATTCGTGTGCCACTGAGAAGCCCTGAAAGCTATTTTATCATAGAAAATAAAATAAAATAAAATAAGTAGAGCACTGACGCGGGAAGCTATGTGAGCAGAGACAGAGTGATCATTATGTTTCACGAGAGGCTCTAATGGACAGCGCCGGCTTAATGAGGCGCACGCACAACGGCAACTGCAGCCGAATAAAGTATATAACTGTACTGATTCACTGCAGAGCGCCGGCCTTACCGCGAGCATAGTTCGGAGCAAATAGGCAGTGCTCAAACAATGGGGATGGGAAAAGAGAGAGAGAGAAAAAAAATCCTTCGCAAACACAGGCCGGAGTCTCGAGCGAGATGCGAGCGCTTAATTCGATTGCTCACGCTGCTGCCACTATACAATCACGCCTGAAGGAAAGCACACATTTCGGATGGGCACATATTTGCGTTCTGCACCTCTTTCCCGCCGTGTTGCCGGTGTCCCATCTTCTGGGACGAAGCAACAGCGCGTCGAGCGCTCGCGAGCATGCGACACAACGCAGCCAGACTGTTGTGGCATAGCGCCGTTCGTGTCACTGCTGGTGCTTACGGTATCGGCCTTAGCGGCAGTGCTATATAATGCTCATGCTTCGGGTGATTTTAGCTTTGCGCAGATGCTACCGATGCTTGCTATACCCGGGCCGCGTTAAAGAACTGACGGTGCTACTGCGATGAACACTGGGCGATCAAGAGACGTCTCACACTGACGCCAACCAGTACACTGACGACCACAGGGCTTACCTCCGTCACCCCGCCACGGTAGCACCGTGGCTATGGCGTTGCGCTGCTGAGCTTGAGGTCGCGGATTCGATCACGGACGTGGCAGCCGCATTTAAATGGGGGCGCAATGCAAAACTCGTGGCTCAATGGTAGCGCCTCCGTCTCACACTCCGGAGACCCTGGTTCGATTCCCACCCAGCCCATCTTGCAAGTTGTTTTTTATTCATGAAGTGCCTGCTGGGATTTATCGCTCACGGCCAACGCCGCCGACGCCGACGACACCGGCTTTTCTGCGACACGAGCTCCTTAACGCTGTCGCGTTAAAAACGCTCATGTACTGATATTTTAGCTCCATCTTAAAGAACCCTATAAAAGCGCAGCGAAGGATCAAAGAGCGAACGCTGAGCGCAGCGGAGAATGAAAGACGGCGGTAGCGAAGAGAGCGCGAAAAGGAAAGCGGAGGAGGAGGGCGCAGCGGAGCCATGAGGCGGAAAGCGAAGGAGGATGCTGTGGCGAAAGCGTGAGGAAAGAAGCGTAGCGCCGCGCAAGACAGACTCTGCGGCGACGATGGCTACGAGATGGCGCCAGAGTAGAGCGCGTCGTCGGTTCATCGATGACGCCACTGATACCATATGTGGAAACAAAGTGCTGCATGAGCGGAGGTCTGTCTGCAGCGGCTGTTGTGGATCGCGCCCACGCGTCACCTATACGCGCTGCCTGTCGTGGGCTCCCGATTAGCGAGGCAGTCGCGCCACACTTCGCTCCATTCGCAACGCGCCGCACGAGACAGACGGTCCGCGATTTCCAATATATCGCTAAATCAAAACATGTATAAAGCTGCGCTAAAATTTCGGGTCAGGGAGTATCGTAATCGTTGGTGAATCTTTAAATCTTTATTTGTCTCCGTCAAACCCTGACAAAGCCAAGTGATTTTGTCGGAAAGCTGGCTCCAATCTCAGAGGTCCCTAGTTCGATCACCGTAGGTAGCTTAAGTCTTCATCTTCTTCTGAACCTCTGTCGTGAGAGTACTACTGGACCGATTTAATTTATTCCCTTATCATAATATAAATATATTGGAAACATGTATAGAATATCACCAGATTCTTCACAGCGTTAAATTGTTAAATGAATGAGGGCTAATCATGTGAATGGATGTTCGCCGCTGAGATGGCGGTACTTTTGTGTATATTTCTGATGTAGTACGATCATAGAGGCAACGTATTGACGTCGTGCATTTTACCCAAGGGGCAAGCAACTTGGTTTGAAACTCGTGCTCACAGCAGACACAAGGGCTTGGAAATCGCAGCTGTTCGACCTGAGCATCGCATGTTTTATGGGCAAGTTCAGGATTTCAGAAGTTACGCCTTCTCATGCCTAGGTACGCTGTAGTAATGCGAGTTTACGAAAAATCGCCCATTCTTGTTAGGTCAAACCACGACCGGCTTTATTAGTAATAAAGCCGGTCGTGGGTCAAACTAACGCAGCCTTATTTGATGGTGTCACGTGTAATAGTAATTATTCGTTAAACCGTCCTTAATTATACCTAAATGAGCAGGGGTAATGAGTCTCTCAATTATTGCTGAAGGCCCTCATTGTTCAGCCGGCCAGATTCAGAGCGTCAAACAAAGCGTACGAGGAACATTTTTCTAGGACAGCGCCTTGCCGTACAAGGCTTATGTTTTTTCATGAGATGAAGGTATACCGGTGCTATCTACCGCGAAAAAAAAATATATTTTTTGTATTTTTCTTGCATCGTGTCGTGAGTAGGAAGATGATGAACGATTCCACGCGTCGCAAGCTCTCTGAAAGTTTGCCCGGACAACACCTGGGAGACATAGCACTTTTGCTTCCGTTCTCTTTAGGAGCGTATAATACCCACAGTCAGTGTTTGAAAAAAAAAATACGGGTTCTTACTGCGAACATTCCATCAGACAGCAGCTCGGGAAAGTCAAACACTGCCGAAGAAGCGCAGCGAAATGAACTCGCGTCGCGATACTCATTTGCGCGTTCCATCATTACGGTCACTACAAACAGGCAAATGCAGCGGAACCGGTTCACAGAATGCGAGCTATAGCAGAACACGCAGTACAGGAGACCCTAACGAGCTTCGCTGTTTGCTAAAAGCGCTTGGTTATAGCGAAGAACACAACGCGGATCCACATAATATGGATGCATGCTCGCATTAAAGAAGCAATTAATCAAGTTTCTTCGGAATGCATCTACCGACCAGAGCGAGGTATAGCGTACGTGGGGAAGAGCGAGGAGACGTGGGGCGAGTCTTGTGATGTCATATTGACTGGGGCGAAACATAAACGTACTGGAAGCAGCTGCTATCCCGTGAAGAAGTATAGGACAACAAAGAGAAATTAATGGCACAGCGAGCTCTGTTCATCAGACAGCAGGCCCATGTCTGTCGCCGTGCATGTCTACCGCAGATAGAGTTGCAGGACGCGGGAAGCAGGGAGTGGTCGTCTAATGACAACGCAAGCGAGGCAAGGCGTGCTTACAACGGCAAGCACGCACCCAGATAGACAAGCACGTAGCGCACACTCCTAGGCCCGAAAGAGTGCCTTTCATATTTGATACCTGATGAATGGAAAGCAATTACAACGATGCCGCCAACACCATCACGTCGTGGCTTGATTGGATTTGGTTTATTTGATGATACTGGAAACGCCGGCGACTTTCGTCGCCGCCTTTTTCCACAACGTTTTGTTGACGAGTATACAGAAGTTACGTGAAGAGATGACCTAACAAGGAAATACGTTGACACACATGCAACATATACAGTAACGAGCATCTAGCGTCAGCGAGCTTGAATCGATGAACAATCTGCCGGGTGTTATATTTTTTATTTTAATGTAGAACAGATTTTTAATATCGCCGGAAGCATTTAGCACAAATCTAATTATTGAGGCGGAGTACTCGAACAAGTAAAAATTATTTACACGGCAAATCAATACGCCTAATCACTTACTAAAACGATTTTACTAATAAACTTTTCAAGTAATTATTTTAGTGTACTGCAATACAAGAATTGAAGCCAGTGACTTTAGAAGGCACATCCACTTGGAACAACTTTCGAAACTAGCACTAGTTTTGAAATAAGGGCAGTCAAGCTTGCTATAAAAGAGCACTGTTCTACTTTTTTTAGCAAAACGTCTTTTTATGTTCTGAAACTCAAACATTACTGAAATATCAATGTATTTCGTCACAAACTTTGGTACCGTATATCTCGAAACAGACGTCATCCTCTGAATTTGTTCCAAGTGGACATGACTTTGAAAGATTCCGGTTACAATTTGTAGATTGCACTATATGGCGTAAAGTAATTAGTATAGAAGCAAGAGGATTGTTATGAGTCTAACATTCGCTTTCATTTGTTGTACAAATGATGCCTTCCTCTGAGAGTAATCTAGCTCAAGAATATAGAATTGTGCTGCATATGTCACGGGCGATTTTTAAAAGGTGCTGCTACCGGTAAATTAGAGCACCCCGTATTGTGGGCGCGACAAGATATTTGGTAGGATGTGCACATAGGCGATCAGGCAAAGGATACAAGCAATCGAAGAAAGCATTCAAATGCGACGGCAATTGTATACGGACACACGTGACACGTTCCCTGCCATTCTGCTGTCCCGCTATCCTATGCTGTCCCGCGCATGCGCGGCTCGTGAGCGCGAGGCTCGAGGGTCTCCAGAGACGTGCGTTTGTCTGCAAAAACGACGGAGCAAAGTGGGGGAACCGTCATTGGTCCGCTCAATCGGCTCGGGGGCGGAGCCAAGACGGCATTTTGTCTTTCCCTCCTGGCATGAGCGCGGTACGCACGCGCTCTGTACGCACACGAAAGCGCCGTTCCTCGCTGAGAAGGAGATTCTTGATGATGGGAAGGAAAGGTTGGGATAAAGTGCAGCGCAGTAACTGTCTCTCAGCAGAGGACACCTCAACCGCGCTGCACAGGGGGTAGGGAATGAAAGTAGAGGGAGAGAAAGTGCACCAGAAACAGCAGCACGCCGCAGACATGTGGTGGAGCTAAAGGCGGTCGGCGAGGCCGACAGCCTCGGCGAATGTCAGGAGCGCACGTAGTAGTGTCCTGTGTCGTGAAGAGCAGCCCGAGATGTGCAGGAGTTCAGTCACGGTGTCGCACGGCAGGCCGTGCCCACGGTAAACACGGGCAAGAGACGCGCGCGCGAGCGAGAAGTTGGGGCACTCACATAGCAGATGCTGGAGTGTCTCGATCGCGCCGCGGAGCTGCTTTGTGTATGCACTGGTGTGGAGAGCTGAGCGGACAGTAAACGTCAAGCTAATATTGTTATATACTATTTCACTGGGCGCTGACCAACGGTTTTCCCGTCGCTCTCATCTCGTGCACCATAGAGGTCCAGCGCCTCCAGCGCCACTGGCGGAGGTCTTCATCGCGCCAGCGTTATGAGACGCCTGGTAGCTGCCAGGGTGCTGTCTCTTCTGCATACGCTGCAGGAGTTGTCTTGCGTGCTGCTTCGCGCCGGCGTGTCGCACCCGCGTATATAGTTGGAACAACGTCCGAGGAATTCAAGCGTAACACTAAAACTTGCTATCGCTATCATAGTGCGTCGCCCTTCGGGCGAAACTGCCTTTTTTTTTTAGATTTTGCTGTGATGGCACCCATTTCCTTGTCACCGCAGTATGTTACTGGAGTACAGCTGTCAAAACTTCACTTCCGCCAGCATGGGCATATTCTTAGAGAACTTACGCAGAGAACGTATTTCTTGGAGCGCCAAGATCCAGCGTTATTTCACATAAACGCCGCTTCGTTTTGTCAGTGGCCCACATGTATGGGTGCAAAGTGCATGCATGCGCAACAAATAAATAACCTACAGATGATATCGGCAAAGTCGCGATGACTCGTACGAAAACGCGCTCAGCGCATTTCGGCGCGCCTTCGAAAATTTCGGGACTTTGCTCTTTGAATAAAAGGACATCAAAAGGAAATGGCTTCTTGTGCATAAGAGATCAGAAAAAAAGTTTTCTCGATAGGAACACTGCGTAAACACTCGACTATGTTATTCAAATACGCGTTCAGGCTGAGGAAAATGAATGCTGCGTACGCATAGGGAAGCGAATAGCAGTGGAAAAAGCGGCGAAAAGAAGCAACATGACGTGACCTCGTGGAACGCATATCCAGCCCAAAGCGCTGTCATTGGGGCACCCTGCTGCCGTGTTTGTGCAAAAATATTTGCGAACATGAAAAGATGAAGACAGGACAAACTGTAACAACTCGCAGAGGGATCAAGCACTTGCCAAATATTTTGCCTCCTGTACCATGGTCTCAGAGGTCCACATCATGATCTTTAGTGTGACAAAACCGATGTAAGAACCGGACACCATGTCAACATTCCTTTCGTTGCTACAAAACGAAACAAAAATGAAAAAAGAAAGAGAAAACGAGGAAGAGCATGTTGTTTGACTGCAGACCGGACTGAAGCATTTACGGCTGCGTTTTTTTTTCCCTGCCTTTCTTGTGTCGCAAGGTGTGCTCCTCTTGCGCAACGCAGAATTACGCAAAGCAACGTATACCGACCTTCAAATGCTAGCTACTGCCGATTCCTCGCTTCCGGTTGCTGTGTAACCGTTGTGCACTTGAAGCTGCTGCCACTGATGGCAAAACGTGGTCATCAATCACGGCGGGAGCAACATGAGAAAACGACCAAAGCAATACACCCGCAATATGCGGAAGAAATGACGTGCTCGCTAGACACTTGTTGAATGGTCATAAGATGGAGTGACCTTGAGAACCTACCATCGTTGCGGGGTGGTTTTACACGTTATCCGGGGCTACGCTGGCCTTTCGAAATCTGTTCGTAAGCCCGAGTGAGAAGTGCAAGTTCGTTGTTGCATGGGGTTCTATACGCGCTATCCTATCATGACTGGCTATGCTACATGATGAATACGTGGCGTTCCTCGTGGTAACGGACACAGGAGGCAGTAAGGTCACGTGGAAAGTACCGAACAGAGTAAGAATAGCGATGTGGGCGAGTTGGTTTAAGCTGATGGTGTAATTTCTGCACCGCGAAGCACTGAAATGCGCAAAAAAAGGGGAAAAAAGGACGAAGGAATAGCGAGAGAAGGACAAACAGGATCTTTGCGCTGCAGAAATTATGTGTAACAGAGCACTTTCGCTGTCATACGTGCCACGATTGTTCTGAATTGTCGCAACGTAATTTTACCACGAGGGGAATAAACCGAAAGTAAGGAACACTTATTAAATTCGAAAATTCCGCCGAACATTGTCCGACGTGCATTATTTACTTGCAAAGTGATGTCGCTGACACGAAATGCTCTCGTCCCATCCTATGATTTAAGGAGTAGTGACGAACGTTTAGTTCTGTGCGAAGGTTAGGCGTCAAGGTATGCAAGTCACTCGTGTGAGTTTCACAAATCAGGGCGTCTTCTTGAAACTACCATTACGCAGCCGCTTGGACACTTCAACGCAAAAGAGAGAGAGAGAGAAAAAAATAATGGACCGTGTGAACGTGCCATACAAATTAAAGATTACCAAGCTTCTTGATGTCATCTTTTCCGAGAGAAAACGGAACTTGATGTATACATGTCGTTCACTGACGCCAGCCATCGCTAAACCAAAACAGAAAGCGACAGACGCTCAAACGAAAGCATTGCAGTAAGCAGACGCAATGTTGCACAAGGACACTGTTCAGCCAACTGATACAGATGACAATATAGAACACGAGCCTAGTTACACGCGTTTGTATTATTTTGCCTTCCGCCTCAGTACAATAATTCTCGCTACTTTTGGTAGGTTTTGGTAGGTTTTTTGACGTTCTATTGAAAGGCCTATGCACGTTTATATATATGCTAACACTTTTAATTAACTATTGTCGTTACGGTGTTTGTACATCATGAATATAATAAAATCACAGAAAGTTCACAGGAAGGAAATGAATGTAAAATACGCGTTAGACTGGCCATAGGCTGGCCCAGTTAACTTGGGTAATTTTTGATCTAGCATTTTCACCTTTGTGTAGACACAAAACTGTGGGCGAATACTTGTCTTTGGTAAGGCGCTATGCTGTTACAGGACAGCATTTATAGATATCAGGGCGCAGTTTTGCGTAAAAAGTAGAAACTGAAAAAACAAAACATAATGGGGCTTGTGCAGAGTAAAACAGTTTTTCGCATACTAAATGCTTGCGCAAGACGGTGCATTAATATCCATGAGGTAACAGTCTCTTTTCTTCTCCCTTTCCTTTTTTGCGCCTACCCACGCACACTTACTACACAGTAGTTCGGAACAGAAAGCGCATTAGTGGGACGAAGCTAGAATTTTAATTAAAAGTGTGCGAATAAATGGTATATCACCAGGTATTAATTATTTACGCGGCGAAAACTTCGGCCAACTTTTCGTGCGTTCTGCTCCAAAATTAACCCCGACCTTTTCATTCGCTTTTTGAAAGCTCGCCGGCGAGTTTCCGAGCCCTATTGCATACCATACTGCTCTGCGAATGAGTGCAGCTTTACAGTCAAGCAAATCAATGACTGAGCGAGGTTTCAGACGATGCAATAAATTAAGGAGGTGCCAAACTTTAGTGAAAGCATGTTTGCTGTTTGTAGCGTTCGTCTACACTGGAATGTCGCGACGGCCTTAAGTGATTATGTGAAAAGGTTTTTGTCGATTCTGTCCATAGCCAACTCGCTCTTTAATTAATCTATATTCTGGCGTGGCCGTTCGTACATAAAGATGGCGCGTTACAGTGTCCCGGCGTAATTAGGCTCTCTCTCTCTCTCTCTCTCGCACACGCACACACACACACACACACACACACACACACGCGCGCGCACACACACACACACACACGCACACACACACACACACACACACACACACACACACACACACACACACACACACACACACACACACACACACACACACACACACACACACACACACACGCTTTGTTACCGCACACATATCTTTGTTTACCAGATAAGCGAATGAAATACCTAGTCAGATGGCGCGCCATAAAATGCTCATTTATGTGAGTACAGAATTTAGGTGACATGCGGACGTGTTTTCTTCGAAGGCAAAACGTACTGATTCAAACATACAACTACATCTGCCAGGCAAGCAACTTGTATTCGCTACTGCGTTTTCTGCGGGGAACGGTGGCTCGGTCAGCTCGCTAGCCCTGTGGTAATGGCGGCCCTGCTTGAACACAAAATTGATAGCTATGGCACTCTCATGCGTACAGCAATTGGGGAAAAAAAAAGACCACAATGCGGACCGAATTAGTTCAGTGCCAATACAGAACACGTTAAGGGAACTCATACGGAAAATTCCAAGTCCACATGGAGTGTCCGGTTTTCAGAAGTGCAGAAATGTGGCCAAGTACTGTCAGCGGCGGTAACGTGCGATTACAGGGAAGCATTTCCTATTCACAAGGCAGGAGATACCTGTTTCAGCTTGACTTTTGTAGCTTTGCACAATAGCGAGGTTCTTCTTCGTACTTCTATGGTGTATGTGCTTGCTATCGCCTGTATGTTTGAGTTTTTAAGTGGTCTATTGCGATCAGTGTAAGAAACCCGGACGGTTGTAAGCGGCGCAGCGTATGTGTCCCCTTACTTTGCCACGTGTTTTAGCCGAACACATGTCAGACAGACCAAACAGCCCAAGTCGCAACTCTTCTGAAATTGGAGACAAGCCGGCAGTCGTACAGACTGTCGACTACGTAGGCCCGGTATGGAATTTGTAGATCTGTAGTCGCTTTCTTTCATGATTGCGTAAGGAAGAACCAAAATAATCAGGTAAGTGAATGTCGCGCGCGCTGAGCAAATGGGTTCATCTAGTGAAAGGTTAGGTAAGCTAAACGGTGATTGTATACAGCATTTATACAAAAATAGACACTCAGGCTCGACAAAAAAAAAAAGATGTGAGAAAAGTAAGATTAATTCGTTGTATCTCGCTTCACTCTATCACTTTTTTCTTTATTACTCTACAGTTTATCTAGAAAGAGCGCGATAACGAAAACTATACATACAGCAAAATACTGACAGAAAAATGGGTGCATAACGATGGATTGGTCAAAAGAAACATTAGAGAGAGGCTTAAAATACTAAATAAAACAAATGAGAGTTAGAAGCGGCGGCTAAACGTTATTAAAAACAAGAAGGCAAAAACCAATTACTGGACCCCCTCAACTTTCACTGAGCGTTTGACATCACGAGAGAGTCCGGCGATTAAAAAAAAAGAAGAAGGGACCGAGCGGGGCGGAATTGTCGGTAGCCCAATTAATTCACCGCACCGAACAGGAAACGTTTGAAAATAAGAGAATACAGAAAGTTTTAGATGGCTATATCAGTTAGACCGAATTCGAGCCAATAACCAGGACATGTTGGAAACAAGCAAGAACCAGACCTATCCATAGCGTGGGGTCGTAGGATTGAACAAACTTGGATTTGTAAGTGGAATTTAAAAAGCCTGTCGAGAAGAGAGAGTTTTAAACGAGGCGTATCACTTTATTTCGATTTTTCGTCCTTAAGAATCCTATGAGCAGATGCGGGTGCCACGATAGCGGTGAGAAACGTTTCTTTTAATTTTTTTTTCTCGTTTCTGTTTTTTTTCTTCGCGCAGACGGTTCATCACTGTCACGAAGGAAGTGATAATGTTCGTCTTTTCTACCCCATCTCTTCCATCAAGCCTGCCCTGCAAAGAAAGACGCGTGGTTGTCTCGTGAAACAGCTTTAAGCAGAAGTATCGATCGAACGCAACCTTCGTTACTGGAAAATGCAGATTTCGCCTCTAAGCGGAAGTGCGTGACGTCGGCCGAAATATAGGAAGCGGAGGTGAATAAAACGAAAGAAAAAAAAGAGACATTCCCCGCAAATTTTCGCCCTTGCCATCACCTTAGCTGTGTTGCGGGAATTGGATCGATGCCGCTCGTGTGGCAGCGGCCAGCGGCGCCTCAGATCGCGCCTGTCGCGGTCACCCTCGTCCCCGCGGTCCGGACACCGGATTAGGAGTTTCTCGCAAATTAGGCCTCCCGCGCGGTTCGGGCTCCCCTTCATCGATCCTCCCGGCGCTTGTGCTTCACTGCCGTACCTCCCTTCAGCATCTTCGACTACCCGTTTCCTTCTTGCCGAATCGTGGACCCTTTCCTCCAAGTTGGTAGCAGTGTCTTGAGCTTTCGGTTTACTGTTATCATTTCTTTCTAGTTTGTAATCAATGCTCTTATGCTTTTACGTTGAATGTCAGTTTATGTTACCAAATGAGCTTCTGTGTAAAGATTGAAGTAGAAAATACGCCGTCCACCACCTTACTTTCTTCTACAACAGAAATGAACAAATAAACAACTTTAGAAAATGGGAGAATGAACAAGCGGTAATAAGGATACGCATAATGGGAGATGTGGATGCCACGAAGGAGAGTTTCGTGCACATCTAATTGCTGTCCACGTAGCTGGATAAATACGGGATGCCAAGTGCATTTGAGGGCTGGGTGTGACAAGAAACAACAACAGCAACAACAACCACAACAACGACAACAACGACGACGACGACGACGACGACGACGACGACGACGACGGCACAGTAACTTCCTTCGATTCACTTCCAAAAAAATGAAAGAAAAAGAAAGAAAAAGCTATAGGAAGAACTTGCACAGATAAATGCAAATGTCTTTCACAACACAGACAACATGCCCAGTTTCAAATAAGAAACAATAAAAGGTGAATGGAGGCAGCGAAATATGCACGACATATTCAATGTTGCATTTTTGGAGAGAGGACCCAAGTTTTTGTCTGTTCCTTTTCTTCCTTGCTGGCAAGCAACTGCATATGTTTATATTTCGTCTCGTCTGGTTGTCCCCCTAGTCTCTTCTCCTTCGGCCTCGTCTGGTCTTTTTGTTTCGGGAGACAGTAGTCGTACTCGAAATGGACCCTGACTGTTTATTAGCCCGTCCTCTTACCACCACGTATGCTTTGACGGTCCTTCTTTACGTAACTCCTTTTTTCCTGTTGCCTTTGGTGTCCCTCTGTTCTCGTGGCAAGAGCGAGGTCACGCCTCTGGCTTCTCTTGCTTGCTTGCTTGCTTGCTTGCTTGCTTGCTTGCTTGCTTGCTTGCTCGCTTTCTTGCTTGCTCCTCACTAGTTGCGCTTGCCCACTATAGGAGATTGGCCAAGAAGCCGGCGGTTAAAGGTTAAAGGGAAGGGAAGAGAGAAAGACCTAAACGGAAAAGTAAATCAGGGCGAAGTGTAACGTTCATGTTAGTTAAGAAACAGATTTACGAGGCAGATACAGAAATAAAACGACTTGTAATTATATATAAACACCATTTCTTTTTGTGCGATGGCACTAGAGTGCTTGGATTTTTGTTGTTATCTTTCTTTGTCGTTACCGTTTCCGCGTGTAGGCAGCAACCGCAGCGAAAGTAATTAGGGGCGTAAACAGGGAAAGTAAACAGGCGAATAGAAAGACGAAATGTTTTGATTCCCGCGTGCAGTTAGGGACGTTACATTGCGGTCAACTCTTTAAGAGACTACCTAATTAGTATTCAAAGCAAGAAAACTTTGAATGTTAATTCAATAAAATAAACGGATGTTAAAATGAGCAATGGCATTCCTTCATGCCAGTGGCGGGATTTAAACAAAACCTGTATAATTAAAGATATTTCACGCCAGTGACGTAGTAACATTGTCTACATTCTTGATATGGTTTTGCAGTAAGTAAGTGCTTTGTAAGCATTGCATATTAAGTATGCGTGATTATACCAGGATGACATGCAAATATTAATAAATGTGAAAATCACTATAAATATTTGTCATCTACATTCCGCAGCGGTTATCTGCATATATTGAAAAGAAATAGAGTGCTTCATTTGTTAACTATCCTTGAAAAATTATTGTAAAACTTTTTATGTTAATGGTAAGTTTGCTGATCTTTCTGAACCTGCTCTAATAATGTAGAATGCGCTGCCTTCAATAGCTGTTTTCAAGTTGCGTGTTTCATGTTTGGCACATAACTAGCCTTGGGCTATGGATGCTGCTTTTCTTTTAGTATCAACACACTTGTACGCAGATAGACATGAATTCAATTAAACTTGAAAGTACCATCGAGTTTACAGGGGAAAAAATATGTAGATCCTAGCGCAAACCTTGGACTCTCTGTGAATGGAAGCTTTCGTGAAGAGGTTACTTAAATGCCACAAAGATAGAATACGATGCGTACACATTGCCTTCATTGTAATCTACACAACGCGCAATCTCACACAATGTTAACGCTTAGACACCGTAGCGGTCGCAACTTAACTTTAATGGGATACAATCACTGGAAGAATGGCGAGGACAGCTACATGCTGAGAGGAGTACGACGTGAACGACTGGGGTAAAGTTGGCTATTATTTTTTTTCTTCCCCGTTTGATGCCTGCTGTTCTGTTACGCCGCTAATCGCACAAGGTTGGTGCGGTGGAGACCTCAACGAACGTAAGTGGCTTAAGAAGGCCTTCTTCGTGCCTCTTTTCTTGCCTCTTTTCTTTTTGCGTCCTGGGGAACCTTCTTCGCGGTCTTGAATTGCAGCGCTTTGCGCGCCCGACCTTGAGCGGCCTCGTTGCCTGCTGCGCGTATACGGGAAGACGATGGTACGGGATGGTATATCCGGCTTTCCTGAATAATTAACAACATGTAATGCACGTTGAATGCATTTGTCAAGGGGAAGCCGGCTGCTGAGCGCAAGTTGATGGGTTCAATTCCTGGCCACGTCTGCCGCATTTTGACGAAAACGAAATGAAAAAAAAACTAGTCTACTCAACTTTAGGTGCACTTCAAAGAATCCGACGTGACCGAAATTGACCCGGATTAGTTTTTCCAGAGCTTTGCTGGAATATGAGCACAATGCGGCATTGCATCCATTTATGTTTTCATTGAATATACTTTTTTACCTTAAGGCATACGGCTTCGAACTCGAAGAAGAAAAAAAAAGACATTATATGTGCGTGAGAGGGAATATGCTCGATAACTGCAGCAATTGTCTGTAAGTCGGTCGTCGTGAGGTAGCGCGGCAGAGCGATTCTCTCGAATGTCGGGCCACGTAATTCCTTAATTGTTTTCAATATTTTTTTTGCCACACATTGTGGCGAATATTACGGCGACGTCATGCGCTTACAATATCTCATCAGCCGCGGTTGTGGCTCAGGGGTTATGGCGTTGCGCTCCTAAGTTCAAGGCGGCGGATTCGGTCCCGTCCGCGGCGGCCGCATTTCGATGGCGGCGAAATACAAAAAACGCCCGTGTACCAGGCACTGGGTGCACGCCAAAAAACCACAGGTGATCGAAATTAATCCAGAGTTCCCCTCTATGCTTCCGTCGTTGACACGCTGGGCAAAGTTATCAACTGTGCTTCCGTCCGGACGACGAACCCAGAGGTGGCCGAGCAAGTGGCCATTGCACTCGCCATGCAAGACGGTCGGAGAGACAGGGTGTATAGCGATTCGAAAGCCGCCATCAAGGCATTCCAGAAAGGCCGGGTAGCCCGGCAGGTAGTTCAAATTCTGAAAGGCGCCAAACACGGCAACACCTCCATGCACTCGATCCTTTGGTTCCCTGCACACGTCGGGGCGATTGAGGGGGTTCCTCTGAACCTCAACGAGTCTGCCCACGAGGCTGCGCGTGGCTGTACCGACCGCGCTGCCCTCGGGTCGGGCGACTCTCTCCCCGGACACCGAGACGCTCCTCTCACACACAATGAAATAACTAAATTCTTCTACTTAGAGAGAAGGGTTTTCCCCCCGCCTCACTCCAAATTAAGCAGGCCGCAGGCGGTCACACTAAGACTTCTACAAACGAACTCGTACCCAAATCCGGCGTCCCTTAATAGCATGTATCCAGAGATTTATACGAATTGTTCTTGCGTGGCCTGTGGTGAGGTAGCTACGTTGCCTCATATGCTCTGGGAGTGCGGGTCGCTGGGCCCGAAGTTCACCAAGGAAGAGTGGGACGCCCTCCTGCGAAGTCCCGTCTTTGAGGATCAAATCCTGGCCGTCCAGCGCGCCCGCGATCGGGCCGGCAGACTAGATCTGTCAGTCCCGTCGTGGGATTAGCCAGGTGCGCGTTTTATCGCGTTTTGCTGGACCAAATAAAAGTTTATTCACTCACTCACTCACTCCCCTCTATGCGGCGTGCCTTATAATCAGAGGTTGGTTTTGCGCAGGGTAGTGGACCGGACTCTTGACTGGTTAACATCTCTGCCTTCCTTCTCTCTCTCTCTCTCTCTCTCTCTCTCTCTCTCTCTCTCTCTCTCTCTCTATATATATATATATATATATATATATATATATATATATATATATATATATATATATATATATATATATATATATATATATATATATATATATATATATATATATATATATATATATATATATATACATATATATATATATATATATATATATATATATATCTTGGAATGTAAAACTGCAGACTTGAAATCTTTACAATGTCTCATCAGATGGGGTATACGGTCACATGAATTCATGATGTGGATTCCATAATTAAAGGCAGGCCGTGGACTAGAGTTGCAGCCTAGTAGACTAGGCGAGAATGGGCACCGGCCAATCGTCATAGTGAATATGATATACACTATCACGGTGACTGAATTCGGTCATAGTGGCGTTAAAAAACAAACAAACTTAGCAATTGAATTTCAACCCCAAAATAGGGCAGATTTGAACGCCGTTATGCTTTCTACGTTAGTGCCACCGTTATATTTCGACAATTACCAATAACGTAATATTCTGTGAACAACGGTTACTAACAATTGGTCACATAATTTTCATAGATCAGTAACAAACGGTGGTGATGTCGAATATTTTTGAACGTTAGTTTACTAAAAGAAAGAAAGAAAGAGAATATATTTTCAATCTTGTTTTGCGAGTAAGACACAGAACTCCATTCGCTTAACCCTTTCCTGGCAACTTGGCAAGTAAAGCTTGTTTCTGCTCTTCCACGCAGTCACAATCGTCTTCATGCACATAAAAAAGAAAGAAAGAAAGAAAGAAAGAAAGAAAGAAAGAAAGAAAGAAAGAAAGAAAGAAAGAAAGAAAGAAAGAAAGAAAGAAAGAAAGAAAGAAAGAAAGAAAGAAAGAAAGAAAGAAAGAAAGGCACCAGCGTTTGAACGTGCCAGAAGGTTGAGCTCCCCGAAACTGATTTGCGTTACATGTAAACATTGGCGGGGAGGAACGGCGCCAGACGATCTGAGCTCCGTGCTTCTGAGTCATTGCATGTCTGCATCGGTGAACGGAAAACAGAAGACCTCCAGAAGTCGGAGGTCCAGGTGCGAGCTTGGTGGCAGCGAGAAAGGTGGCGCTCTCTGCCGTTTGGCGATAAAGGAAGCGAGCACTCCCGACCGACCGGCCTTCTAAACCCTCCTGTTCTGGCATTTACCCTCCCGTATGCTTCGTCGTGAACTCTTCTCCAACTGTTACAACCTTCTCCTCCTGTCGTTCACCCGCGAACCACTTCCTTTCCTGTTTCAGCCTCGACGCTTACCACCGGTTCCTTCCGGCTTAATCTCCATTCAGCGCCGACGGCTCCCGCGGAAACGCTCGTAATTAAAGATTCAACGGTGGCGAAGGCACGCCTTTCCGCAGAACTGCTTCAGCGAGCCGCAAAGGACTTCGCGAGAACTGCCGCGCCCTCTCTCGTCAGGCGGACGTGCGCTGTAGCTTGCGGGATTCTCGACGACCGTTCCGAGAACCGCGGTGAAGGAGGCTTACAGCTCGCCCTGCGTGGAAAGCTACGGAGGAACGCAGTATATGCTTCCGAGTCAAGTATTCCTGAGACGGCGAGGCGCGTCTTTAGGAGGCAGGCAGAGGACACTTTCTCTCCTTGCCGCAAATACGCAATGGATCACGACTTGCGTGCGCGATGCTGTCAATGATTTTGTTTACTAGCTGCGACAGAATGAGAAATTTGGCTGCTAAAGAACCTGGTGTCCATAATCAAAGTCGTGAACAACAACAACAACAACAACAACAACAACAACAACAACAACAACAACAACAACAACAACAACAACAACAACAACAACAACAACAACAACAACAACAACAACAACAACAACAACAACAACAACAACAACAACAACAACGACGACGACGACGATGACGACGACGACGACGACGACGACGACGACGACGACAACAACAACAACAACAACAACAACAACAACAAGTGGCATAATCAACGCATTTCATACGGGTTAATCAAAAATAACTGGTTGAAACATGCAAGACTGAATTTTCGCTTCTTTTTTCTTCTATTTGGAAATTAATCTGCGTTGAACTCCCAACTACTGCCATTTGATGCACAGCTCGTAGAACAGATACCTCGTGGGTTTCTCCTTTCCTTGCTGCTGCTTCACTTTTCTTTCTTTCTTTATTTATTTATTTAGTTACCTATATATTATTTATTTACTTCTTTATTTCTTTTTTGCTCCCTCGAGGAAGGAAGAAAGAGAGGAAGGAGCAAGGAAACGGGTCGTCTCTACAAAAAATAAAAGCCCGCTTTCCGAATTTTATGTATTTCATGGCAAACAAACAAGGAAACAAGCAAGCAAGCAAACAAACGACCCTGCCATGCTACGTTATTATTGCTTACGATCCGCCGCACTAGGTCTTCTTTTCTAGCCGTAAATATTTCCCGCTAACAAAATATTAATCGAGAACAACCGCAGAGTAAGCCCCGCGTCACAAAGAATGTCCTTCTTCACTGTCTGTTATCTGCTTTCTCTCTTCGCCCTATATTTTTTTACAAAGCTGAAAAGAAAACAGATTCCACAATATCGCCCAAAAATCTCGCGCGCGGACAGTAGTCGTGCGGCCGTATTCGTGTGCCTTCTAAAACTTGCGCTCCGATCCTTGTCGACAAAGACACGGTCAAAAAATTTCCTCAATCGTTTACGGAAGTCGGAGGCGCCTTGTCTTTCGCCTGCTCAAAAGAAATGAGTGGTAGCTCGCGCGACAGCGACCGTCTATAGATGTAAGGCGCTCGCAAACACGGCGATGTCACTGCTTGTAAAGCGGGCTTTGCCTTTCAAAGGGAGTTTTGCAGGAGAAGACGCTGAGAGGGCGGCATCTTGAGGACCGAGAAAAAAGATCGGGGAAAGAAGAAGAGACAAAAAGAAAAAGAAGAGAGAAAGAAAGGACGGAGTAAAAGAGAACCGGCGTAAAAGATGAGTTGATGCGACCGGAAGCGCTGATTGCGGATCCCTTTATAGAGCGAATGCGAGAGCTCCCTGCGTACCGTTAAGAGAGAGAGAGAGAGAGATAGAGAGAGAGAGAGGAAAGCAAAATCAAGAAACATGCCAAGCATCAACTAGGACGTTTATCAAAACGATGCGCCTTGTAGGGCTTGCAATGTCTCACAAGATAAAAACAAAAAAAGCATCCTACACACACAGCCAAAGAGAAACTCGCGTGTACTCGTAGCAGAGAAATAATGTTGCCACTCAGCAGCCTCTGCGTTAAGTTCAAGCAATTCAGATACCAACCGTGTGTGCAAGAGAAACTACGAACAGAGGCACATCTTTTAATCTTTAAGAACATGTTTCGGGCTGACAACTTTTCAGGGCGTTACAATGTTCAGATGGGAGGCCACATTCAAATAGCAATTTTGTTGCGTTAAGATTGATTCTTGTTTTTTTTAATTTTACATTTTGTGTATGCCCAAACATTCTTAAACATGTTTAAAAACGGGATCTTCCTTTCATTTTCAGTTTGGGAGTTACGGCCAGTTTCCCAAACCACATCCCCGTATTCCAAACCGAAACCACATTGCACTGGTTCTGAAAATCACTGCTATTTGCAAAAAGGACACAGCGCACAAAAAGACAAGGGCACGAGAGAGCGACACGCACACAACTCTGTGTGCCTTTCGTCATCTCGTGTCCTTGTATTTTTCGCGCTGTGTCCTTTTTATAAATGAATCACCGACAAGCCCAAGCTTCCACGCTAAGCCACTGCTATTTCTGTTATATAAACATTGCATAAAATATTTTTTTGCCGATTTTATGTTGTCTAGGACATTAACGGGCGTCTTATACTTTGTTGTGCAGTTGTATTCATTTAAGATCTCTAAAAACGGTCAAAAGGCCTCCACGGCCTCCATCTGTTGTTTTTGACATCGTTCACATAGTTTGAAATATTTCTTTACGTCTTTCTCAAAACAAGATATATATTGCTTTACCTCATTTACACAAACATCGATAAGTTTTTTCTGATTAAGTATAATGAAATGAAATTTAGCACACTCATTCCTGACATAGAAATGTGGGCAACGAACTAAGACATAAGAATCGATGCAATATTTCTTTTGAATTTACAGCTCTTTTTGCTAATAAATTTGGCACAAATGGGCAATTTTCTTCTCCTTGCTTAGTTTTTCAAAAATTACTTCCGTAAAATTTTGTCGCGTTAGATTTGTCTTATTTCATTGCAGAAGTCGCACACTTAGCTACATTAATTCCAACACTTTACAAAATTCAGCAAGTTGCGTAGCACTGCTGGCGCGACTACAACTTTTAACACATTTTTTACCTAACTCCTCCTCCTGCTCCTGCTCCTTAATAATAATAATAATAATAATAATAATAATAATAATAATAATAATAATAATAATAATAATAATAATAATAATAATAATAATAATAATAATAATAATAATAATAATGATAATAATAATAAACATATTTTGTGTCCACTGCAGGACGAAGGACTCTCCCTGCGATCTCCCATTACCGCTGTCCTGCACCAATCTATTCCAACTAGCACCTGCGAATTTCTTAATTTCATCACCCCATCTAGTCTTTGCCGTCCTCAACTGCGCTTCCCTTCTTTTGTAAAAATTAAAAAAAATTATTTGCAAAATTTCCTTCTTCTTCACAAGAATTATCTGCCAGAAAATAAAATGAAGCGTTTCACGCATTTCAAATAGTTGGGTAAGTTCAATACGACATGCTTGCTCAAGAAAAAGAGGTATTTAATGCTGAATATTGATTTAAAAAAAGGTTTTCTTGTGTGTGTGGCCGCCCACCTTCATTTATGGGTGAACCTTTTAACATAAGAAAGCGTCTAACGTCCTATAGCGGGAGGCAATCAAAGGGAAGTGACCTTTATTAGAGGTGACCTTTATTGGTGAGCGAGCGATTTCCGTAAAGCTAGCTGGAATCATTCGTGTCACGTAAGTCGCTTATAGTAGCCTCCTGCCTCTTTCTCTCTCTTTCACACACACACACACACACACACACACACACACACACACACACACACACACACACACACACACACGCACGCACGCACGCACGCACGCACGCACGCACGCACGCACGCACGCACGCACGCACGCACGCACGCACGCACGCACGCACGCACGCACGCACGCACGCACGCACGCACGCACGCACGCACGCACGCACGCACGCACGCACACACACACACACACACACACACACACACACACACACACACACACACACACACACACACACACACACACACACACACACACACACACACACACACACACACACACACACACACACACACACACACACACACACACACACACACACACACACACACACACACACACACACACACACACACGCGCGCGCGCGCACACACACACGCACACACACGCGCACACACACACACACACGCACACACACACGCGCACACACACACACACGCACACACACACACACACACACACGTGGACGTGAAAACATTCGAATAGAAGTATACTACTACGTGGTCATCAACATGCCTCACCAACATACACAACATGCCCATAACCCCGCTAGCTCTGCCCGGTGAGTTTCTTTCTTCACTTCAGCTTGATATATGTAGTATAAAAGACACAGTGAGCACAAGTTCACCTATCTCTTCCTCTCGTAAAAAAGAAATTATTAAAAAAAGGGTTCTCTCGGTCGGCCAGCAATTTCTTCACGGTGTTAGCGCTTTTGTCGTTGCGATAAAGGAATTAAGCTTATATTTTCATGGCATTTTCAGCGTTTCAGATCGCCGGCGTGCGTTCGGGGTTGTCGCATTCGAAGCGCGACGGAACATTAAAAAAATGGCTGTGGCTTAGCTAAGGTTAAGCCCAGGATGCGAAACATACTAGCCTTTATTTTAGTTGTTGAACCACTGTTTAGCCTGGTGAACTGCTGTTGCTTGGCTATATTAGGTTCGGCTAGACGAAGAAACAACTCATGCGTTACTCTGCTTCACCTTCAAGAGTGGAACGCGACAGCGTTCCCGTCGACCCGCCAGCGACTACGCGCCCCGCATTGGACGCGGTGAGCGTCGAGCAACGCAGCGTTCGGCGCGGCAACGAAATGTGCGCCTGAGCAAGCGACGCACGCCTGAGCCTTAGAAACAGCTCGTTTCTAAGGCAACAGCGCATTCACTAGAGGCGCTTTTGTACCGCTTTGAAGCATCGTACTCGTGGCTCAGTGGTAACGTCTCCGTCTCACACTCCGGAGACCCTGGTTCGATTCCCACCCAGCCCATCTTGCGAGAGTTGAGCGAGGCCGCGAGTGACGGCGCGAGTTGGAGCCCCGTTTCTCCTCTGTCGTGACGTCATGGTGTCACGTGGTATGGCATGGGGTCAAAGGTCATTGAAGGCGACACCGCCGCGCCTGAGGAGCTGGGTTGAGCTCTCGTAATATGCTTCGCATAAAAAATCTCAAACCACCTGGAACTTTCTGAAATTCCGCTCTATGTATATTACTGCATGACTTTGGTTCGCAGCATCGTGTAAGGATTCCTCCCTTTCGAGAGGCCAGTATAATAAATTTGAACGACGCCATCTCCAACTCGGGCAAAATCGTGCGGGGAAATTATAGGTGGCACTATCATACAAAGTATTCAAGCTTTTGAAGACTATGCGATAAATACATGTCGTTGAAAATATGAATGACGCCGACGCGAGTCCGCTGGGACCAAAACGATCGCAGAACCTTGTCATGTCAACGCGCAACGTGGCAAGTTTCCGCAAAGTCTGACGGAGCGGAGGCCCCGCCGAAATGCAGCGTGACCATTCTCCCCGCGTCGCTCAGTGTGCGGGTGAATCGACGCAGTAGCTTGCCGCATCGCTCTGAGCTTGGGCGCTGGTAAGTTAGTCGAAGAATTCATTGACCTCTCTTAGCTCGAATTTTATTGCTCAAATAGTATTTGAATTATGAATACTTGTATGCGAGGCAAGATTATCCACTTTTACTCTCGCACTGTTGGCTGCATCGGGTAAGACTCAGAAACTCGTTCAGAGAAAACTGACACGGGCATCTAGCACAGAAACAATGCGTTTTTATTACAAGTTTTCGCACTGAACAAACTCAAACTTGGCTGATTTTGTTCGTCTGTCCGGCGTCTTATTGCAGTCTGTAGATATGTCGGTATTTCAGAAGATGGCCACTTCAGTTTATGCACCTGAACGGATGCAGCCACAAGATTTTTTTGAAGTTTTCACTGGGAGCAACACACGCAAAGAGTTGTTTTCCGAGCTGTGGATGGCGAGAAACTGAAACGTTTCTTTCTGTCTGACCACACATTACGTCAAAATCAGGATTTCTGGAAGAGTACAAATGCACTTAGAGGACTTTCACATTGTCCAGCGCCTATTGTCGCTTTGCCTATGGGTGTTTCGACGAGCGATATTGTGTCTCTAGTGGTTGCAACGCCCGTACTGGCGTTCCTACTCAACGAGACGATTTATACGTGAAACGTTCCAGGGAACAACATGGTGCGAGTGGTGGTACCCTCTTAGGCAGGCACCTTTCATGCCCCCTTATTTATTATTTCTTCTATTATTTTTATTTATTTCTTTGTGTTCGGTGCAGTGAAGAGAGATAAGCGAATGTGCGCATGGCAAAATGCAATCGATCCATTCAGGCGACTGTCATGCTGAGATTTGTTGCGAGGTTGTTTGGTACGAGGACCCGTGATTTCAAAAGACAGCTCCTGAACTTTGACCAGTGGGGACTAGGACGCAAGCTTGGGCCTCTGCACCTTCCGCTCGACTGAGTTATAGACACAGCGTTCGTCTCGTCACCTGTACGTAGCTGCTTGTAAATATTTCTACAGAAAGCGTCGTTTTCTTCAAATTTAAAACATCTCTGACGTGCCACCTCGGATGGAACAAAGTAACAACGGCGGCGGCTATAAGTGGACACTACAGAAGGGGCACATAATTTATTTGCGGTAAACAAGAAAACAAGGCTGAACTGCGCCGATGCTCGGTTTGCTCGGTTTTTCCAAATGGAAGACGACCGCGAAGTCTGAATAAATTTCATTGCAATTAGCGCACATGTCATTATTTCTGTGTTTACAGGGCTTCGCACTCTTTGCAACATTTATATTTTTTTCCGCGCTACAATACACGCACTGCGGACAAAAAAATAAGCCTCGGCTGATCCAGTAGGCGTTGTACAGGACTCATCAGTTAGAGAGAAAGAGAGAGAGAGAGAGAAACGAAAAGCGCTAACTCTGTCCCGAGTGCGTCGACAAATCTCCGACGGTATATAGGCTCTCGTGCCGCGGGAATAAAAGCGGATCGCTTTTCGAGGCACGTCTGGAAACCTGGCCGGGCGATTATTTCCCGAGCCGAGTCGTCGGGATGGAGTCCCTCGTAAATCCTTCCTCGGGGAGCTACGTACGGTTCGAGGTGGGGGCCGAGAGCCCTTCTCTTGTACGCAGCTATACGCTTCCCAACCGTGACTTGCCCGGCAGCCCGGGCGTAACAGGAGTCCACTTTCGCGGGAGCGGATCAAAAAGAAGCCAGGCTGAAAAACTCGCGGCCGGAAAGGACGAAAGGCGAACAGGAAAAAGGAGGCTGACAAAAAAAAAAAATGGAGAAGGAAAGGTATAGAGACGAACCTAGGGACAATTGTAAAGGAATTAAAAAAAGGAAAGAAGAGTCAGCGGGGATAAAAAAAAGATGAGAGAGAGGGGGAATGAATGAAGTCAATGAGCAAAGTGAGCCATAATCTGTGAGAACGAGGAAAACAATTTGAGGAGGACACGGGCTAAAGAAAGTAAAAAAGAAGCAGTATGAAGGCAACGATGACGGCCATTTCAGAAGGAAGTCACAAACGGAAGAGTATTATGAAGAACGTGGAAAGAAACACAGAGACAAATTTTGTTGCACAAAGTTAAATAATGTCTTGGCAATCTTCACCGGAAAAGATAACGAGAATATTCGCCGCGCAGTGTTTCTTTCTGCAGTGCAGATCAGCGTCGCTTTCTTTGTCTGACGGGTGTCCCGATCGAACCACATAATTATTTCCTTCCTTTTTTTTCCCCTAAGATGTGGGCCATATCTTGATCGTGCAGCCAGTCGGACGTCGCTTCTTCGGCTCGATAACAACTTTTGAGGAAGAGCCGTTTGTACAACGAATATATTTATTAGAAGGGCTGGAACTTGGGTCTGTTTTGGGAAAGGGGTCAATAGAGACGGCACTCTACATCACTTGGTGGATGCCTGTTTATATAGGGCGAAGGACTGTAGCGGCGCAAGTTTTTATATGCGTTGCAACCCCTCAACGGCTTTTCACGTGCCGCCGTCCATGCCCTAATGTCCCAGGTGGGATACGCATGCGCGGCCGAGGACTTCCGGGCCGCGCACCGACGCAGTCACGTGACCTGCCGAAGTTGCGAGGAAGACCGCGTAGTACATAGGTGAGCTGAGAGAGCTGGTGCCTCGATGCGGCGCGGCCTTTCCGCGCGCCCAGTGTTTGAGGTCACGTGATTTGCTGAATTTCGGAAACGCGGAGCAGTGAAATAGTAAAGGAAGCGGCAGCATGGAACGTGCGCTTTGGGATAAACATACGCAAGCTCCCCGAGGCCGACGGTTGTCGTCACGCCAGCGCTGTGACAGATAGTGCTCGCGGTCATCGAAGACGAGCACTCTTGTGACATTATGCGTGTTTAGTTAGTGAGCCATTGTTTACTGCAATTCATACTTCCCATAGAAATACGAGCCTTGTTTTGTGTAATATTCTAGTACTTTCGTATAGCTGTCAGTACCTCGCCCTTCAGGCGAAAGTGCCATCTTTTTTAAAAGTAATTTCCTCTTCTTTGTGCCTCAGTGTAGGATAGCAGAACAGGTATTCTGCCCCGGTGGACCTCAGAGCCCTTCTTTTTACTTTCGTCTGCTTCCGAGGTGTGTGTAAGAAGGGTGAAAGAATTGATGTCATTATGGAGGTTTATAGAAGCTACTGCGATTTTCGTTCCTCCTAAAAGCCGAGCTTCTGGCAGTGTACAAAAAGAAATCAGGCCGAAACCATCCATGGTGATTATCAACGTAAGCAAATTGCCCGAACGAGCGCACGAACGAGCCAGCGAAACAAACAGACAGAGAGTTAGAGAGAGAGAATGTTCTTGCGAGCCCGACCGCTCACCGTCGACCACCGACCTACCACTGGCGGCTGACCGACCGTGAAAACGTCCGTAAGAGCCACGAAAAGCTATTCGCTTTAAAACCCTCGTATATAATATATATAGGTTAACAAAACCACCTTATTTCTGCAAGCGAAATAAGTCCAGTAACTTAGTTTTTTCCCGATTGTGTGTTGTTACCGAAATAGCTATCTGCGAATGTTTTCTGGCATTCTGGTATTCTCTCTCTCTCTCTCTCTCTCTCTCTCTCTATATATATATATATATATATATATATATATATATATATATATATATATATATATATATATATATATATATATATATATATATATTCTCTCTCTTTCTGTTCCGAGTGTAAACACCGACCGCACGATCGATATGAAAGAACTTGGAAACATCAAGGAGGAGCTTGCTTGTTCACGCGGTCCTTTCGCCGAAGCCTTCTTTTGAGGCTTCTGTTTGTGCCTTCATGCCGCTGGTACCGTGACGCAGCACACGCTACAGTGTGATGACATGGTCTGACAGCTTTGGCGGGCGAGCAATTTGGTCAAGTCGCCCGTAGGACAAGCAGGGCAAGCCGCCATCGGACGTGGTGCCTAAGCTGAATGGTCTTGAAGCCTTTTAGATAGAAAAAAGAAGCTCCTGTGGTCACTCACGATACTCTGGCTCTTTTGTGGCGCGAAACGACGCTTTCCGTTAGAAGGTTTAAGGGCTAAGGTTTGTTGTTCGGCGTGCGTACATTGCATTCAACCGAATACAGCACATGATATATGATATGATTTAGCTGCATAGGTCACTCAGTATATGTTTTCTTCAAACTGAAAGCGCAACTAAATTGATTAGTGATAACCACCGTCATCAACAAACGTTTGGTGACTTGGACAAAATCTGACGGTAGGTCTGAGCAATAATTTTTCATTAACACTTTTTTATGGGGTTTTACGTGCCAAAACAACTTTCTGATTATGAGGCACGCTGTAGTTTAGGACTCCGAAAATTTCGACCACCTGGGGTTCTTAAACGTGTACCCAAATCTAAGTACATGGGTGTTTTCGCATTTCGCTCCCATCGAAATGCAGCCGCCGTGGCCGGAATTCGATCCCGTGACCTTGTGCTCAGCAGCCCAACACCATAGCCACTGAGCAACCACGGCGGGTCATGAACACTTGGTACAGGTGTGCGAAAGATGACGATATACGTTTGAGTATGAACAAATACGAAACGAAAGGCCAGCGTTTGGGTCAGGGTTCACCATTTAGGCTTCCTCAGTGCCGCTTGGCCGCTGTAAGTACGCCGTACGTAGTCTTTCTAAACATATACTAATATTACCTTGTCTGTAACAATATGCTGAAAAGTAACGCACAATAGTCTGACTGGGAAATAATACTTTGCGAGTATCGTCCCACCCCGGAAGAAGTGAGCGAGCGAGTTTAATTATGCCCGTTATATAGTCACATGGGACTCGAAATGAGTAAAATGGAAACCTACAAGCACGATGAAGTTTAGGAAACACAGAAAAACGTCGTAGGAAACAAAGATGTTCAGGCTGCAGCCTGAACATCTGTGTGGTGGCGGTGTGCGGTGACAGTATTTGACTGTGATTGTATGTCTATGCTCCTTTCTTTCTTTATCTCTACTTTGCTATTACTTTACCTCCCCCTCCCCTCTATCCCCCACACAGGGCAGTAAACCGGATCTACCCATATGGTTAACCTCCCTGTCTTCCTCTCTCTCTCTCTCACTCTCTCTCTCTCTCTCTCTCTCTCTCTCTCACATGTGTTTCCTTTTCTTTTTTGAGGAAGGAAACCTTCTCATTGGAAGAGAAGTGCGTACCCTGGTCCGGGACGCGGTAAACCGTTTCTTCAAATACAGTTTCGTGCTTCTCGTCTGCGTTTGGTAGGTGAACAACACGCAAACCGCTAGCTTCGACGAGCTGAAGCTTTCGCTAGGGAGATTTCCTTCGCGGGTTTGCAAGGTATTCTGTCTTGTGCTTACATTTACGAAACGCGCGACCTTGAAATCACGCCTTACTCGGGACGACCTAGGAATTCAATAGAAGTTCCGGCAAGAAAATTGCGCTGTGCTATACGCTTTGTGCCTGCGAGCTCCAAAACAAAATCGCTGATAGATATTGATGTTGAAAGAAGTTTGTCTACGGACTGACGACGCGACGATGAGTGGACCTAATTGGCTAGTACATATACACAAGTTCTCAGTGATAGATAGATAGATAGATAGATAGATAGATAGATAGATAGATAGATAGATAGATAGATAGATAGATAGATAGATAGATAGATAGATAGATAGATAGATAGATAGATAGATAGATAGATAGATAGATAGATAGATAGATAGATAGATAGATAGATAGATAGATAGATAGATAGATAGATAGATAGATAGATAGATAGATAGATAGATAGATAGATAGATAGATAGATAGATAGATAGAGAGAGAGGTTATCTAATGATCCCTGGAGAGGTTTGCCTGAATGCACGCCTAGCATGCGACTGCACATAGGTATGATGAAAAATGAATTGATACGCACAGTGCACGACACAAATACGCAGCGTACACAAACCACACCACAACGCTAAAGAAACTATAGTACGTTACTGGTACCAGCGTAGGAAGATCGTGGTGGTTAAATGTTCCTTAGTTGCGCGAGATGCACAGGTAGAATTCTATCATAGGCCAAGTGAATGTCTATCTCAAGGGATGACGCTCTCAGATTAGTGTTCAGTGCGGACATCAAGGCTATTTTCTCTAATGTAGATAACCTGCCGCAAGCGCAGAGTAAGTGGACTATTCCTTCACGTGCGTGGCACGCAGGGCACCGTGGCGATATTATCCCTTTAATTTTAAATAGTAAATGTTCAGCGTATGTGCCGTTTAGCCGCAAGCGGTGTAGACATGCCAGATTCCACCTGCTCAGGCCACACGGCAATGCGAAACTCGCGCTTTAGATCTTAAAATGCGAGTAAGTTCGCGTTGCCGCTCCGAGTTAGACTAGGAACCACGTTGCGCGCGCCGTCTGGCGTGTTTGCCTCTGCATTCTGAGCTCGTCACCTACTATATAGTTAACGTGTTGTTTGACGGTCACCTTCACGTCTCAGAAAAAAGGCGACAGCTACGTTAGAAACTAGGGGCACTGGGTCACAGACAGTCCATAGCCTGTTACAAGACTTTAAAGGACACCCTATATTCTTGAGAAAAACGTATTTATTAGTATTGATAGTCCAAAGTATGAGTGACATGTCTGCGTAGATAAGTTAGGGTTTGTTGTTATGGTGTTGAACTTTTCCTGAATTATTTAGTTACTCTTTCTTTTAAACTAGCAAGTATACGTCTTAATATCAACTCGTAATAACGTGTTCTATTTGCTGACTTTGTTTTGGTTATAGCCGTTTTTAAGACACGTTTTCTTTTCATTCTCCACAAATGAAGGCGAGTATGCGGACATGAGCATGCTGCTTGCAACCTACGCCTCTAGACAGCGCTTACCTAAGTGTTACCTATTTAGAAACAATCGGGGATCACGTGATCGACGTCATAAACGTGCGCGCGGTGCTTACCTTCAGCATCTGCGCTCGTTTCGCTCACTCACTGAACTATTTCTGGAAACTCTCGGAACTATCTGTCGCAAGATGTCTTACAATATACCACTAACTCCGCAAGAGTGAGCACAACAAAACTGTATCACTCAATAACAAGTACATGCCTCGGCGAACTCGTGTAAAAAAGTAAAAGACTAAAAAACAAGCACACAGGAGAAGTGAATGATAGGCGTTAGGAAAAGGGGCTCCGAAGCAATACTATGGAAATGTTATGCGCGACAACGTGATGGAAAAGCGCGATGTGGCGCAAGCTACCTCACTTTGTTTCCTCTTTCAGTTCAAGACACGAAAAAAATAATAATAAGTTAGAAAAAGTGCGTATGGGAGAAACTACGAGACTTTAGACGTAGTACGGACACGTTGTGTATTCTAGGCTTTCTTTTTTTTTCCCGTGAGCATTTTGCATCTTACGCGAATCTTTCTGGGAGTGCGTAAGCTGAAGTGGCGACGTAAAGAAAGAAATAATAAAAAAAGAAAAATGTGTCTCTGCGTCGTTCTGTTATACGGAACACATCGTTTGCGCTAAACAAAAAAATGGTCCCGTGCGGACTAGTTCCCCGTTCGTTCTGCCTTCTTGCTGGAGTGAATTCTCATCAGCCGTCGTTGTTTTGTTTATGCAAGCAGGCTGTCGCGCTTGAACAACTTACGTAGTATTCACCGCTGTCGCTCCAAGACAGGCCTTCCTGGCAGAGCGCCTAGTTTAGTCTATGAAAGGAGACGCGAGCGGAGTGTTGCGGCCGCGGAACATGATAACAACCCTGAGAGTCTCACGCGTGAGTTAAGTCTTGAACAACGTCGGCTATGACGTCATACGTACAGAAATAGCTACGTTGAAAGCCGTACTGCTGGGATTCCATGTAGATGCGTAAGCGCTTTGTGGTTTCATTTCTTGGATAGACATTTTAACGTTGTTCTCACGTAGCGTATGTCATTGAAAGGAGGATAAAACTAAAATTGCGGAGTAACAATCGACAATGATTTCGGTCCAAGTAGCATGACCACATAAAGCAGAGTGCGTCAGTAGTTGACGACGAACCCTGAAACTGTGAGGGTGATATGCGCCGGACGAGTTACATGGTGGTGTAGGGTGAGGGTGATATGGGAAATGAAGCTGCGCAGGGTGACACGGGCTTGACAAGTTTCGAAGTAAGGGAAGCTCAGTCTAAACTTAATTTTGAAGAACGACTGGGGAATATCAAAGAAAGTAAATGGGTTGTGAGAGTGATCAGATATTTGTACAGGAGAAACATTGATTCACAGTGGAGGAAAAGAACAAGGAAGCTTACCAACGAGTATGCAATCGGTATGGTCAGCAACATGGCAGCAAAGAACGTCAAATGCAAAGTGAGAGAGGCTGCGACAATCTTATGGGTGGCGGCAATGGAAAAGAAACCGGCTATGAGTGACTACTTAAGAAGAAAAACGAAATCAGGAAAGAAACAATTTATGATAACTCATAGGGAGCTCTTTACTTTTCGAAGCGAGATCAGGATGCCTTAGAATGCGCATATATAAAGCGAGGTACACCAAAGACGAAGAAGCATGTGCTTGCTGCGGTAAAGCTAAAGAAGCGAGTGAACATGTTTTAGCAGAATTTGAATATATCTACCCAGCTGTCGGTTTAGGCTCCTCCGGCCTCTTTGAAGCCCTTGGCTTCAGGGATAGCAGGGGGAAAGTAAACATGTCTGCAATAGAAATTAGTAAGAGGCGATCGGAGGTGTGGTGGCAGAAAAGTAGGGAGAGCACAAACTACGGAGGCGTACAATAACAGAATTCCCAGTAATGGTTCAAAAAGTTTGATCCTGGCAATTCTTTGTGTTTGTGTGCTTTCTGAATAAGAACAAGAGCTTGGTGGCACCACCGACCAACCCGTTTCAAAGGAGACGCTCATAGCATGCAAACGTCCATCGATCCGTGGTGGCGCCATCTGTGCGGGGGAAAGAAAACAAAAGAACCAGAAAGCTCGCCTTCGCGCAGTTGCCGGGAAGCGGCAACTGTAGGCTATGAAGCAGGGAGTGACGTAACTTTGCTTTCGTATGTAAAAGAATAACCCGCCTGTATAGCAAGTGAATTGTGTTGCGACTCTGCTATGGGAAGACCTCGTACGTTGAAGACTCCTGAAGAACGGCGTGCATACGAGGCGCGGCGAATGTGTGGTTAAGTGCATTTGTCTTTTTTGTGGTTCACTCTTTGTTGCTGAGCAAGGCAAGTCGCAGGCTGTTGAAACGTCTTAGGCTAATGATTAGGTAAAGTACATATAAATGTAACCATGGTGAATAATTTCAAGCTACGCCGCAATAGGTGATCGTTCTAATTGTCCTTTACAGCTTGGCTGTCCAACCACCTTCACAGCATGCTTTGGATACAATTTTTTCTTCAACATTTTCTTTAATAAAAGATAATCCAGAGTTACAGAAATGAAATTCCTGATACATCATTTTTTTCTGTCATAAGTACTATTAGGTCATCCATATTTGTGCATATATAAACATTTTAAACTCCTTGTTTCAAGGCGCAACGGGCACATAGCGCGAATCAGTATCAACAAAACGAAGTCAGACAGGGACGATGTCGTCTTGATGTCGCTACTTCACGCCATACACCCTTGCTACATAAGCGAATGCCAACTATAGCCCAATCTACACTTTTCTAAAACTTTTGCCGTCCATGAAACGGCGCAAAACGCTGGAGCTTAGTGCGGTTTTCGACGTACCAATTCTCACGTAAAAGAACAAGAAATTAACCCTTTCGTCCGTCGCGTATCTTAGACCATAGTAACGCACCTGAAATTTGTACGTAACTCTGCGTGCAGCAACGTAGACTCCGAGCACTGGCGTCGCCAACTGGTGAGGCTGAATTCATCAAGTGCTCACTAAACCAAAACTGCAGCGGATACTCTCTACATACTTAACTGCTGATGTTGAAGGCACCGTCAGCAGCAGTCATTGCTGCATAGTGTCTTTTTTTTTGGTGCGAAAGCATCTAGTGGCAAGTTGAGCGAAGACAGCTGGCGTCTGTCATCTGTAGGAGCGAAATGGCGCCTAATTTCTCGTTGGCTTCGATGCTAGGGCACGAGTGAGCCTCGACGAAGCGGCACCTCGACCATGCTGCGATAGCGCGCCAGGTGTTGCGTGAGGCAAGAGGGCGTTGCCGCGACGCCACGTCACCCTCGCTCTCGCTCTCGGAAGACTGCAAAGGCTCCAATTGTCTCGACGTGCTCGCTTGCCCGTGAGGAGTCTACAACTGGAAGCATCTCTCAGCGGCGTTCAGCTGGACGTTAATGTTTTCGCATTCACAAGCCATAAGAAGTGTTTAGGTGTCCTCGAATTATTTTATTTTTTTCCTTGCTGAGTGGGCACACATGCAATACAAATACATTCCTAACATGTTGCGATAGAACAAAGCTTCACAAGTTGCCACTGCCGAGCGTTGCTGTCCTTCGCATACGATAATTTCTTATATACGTGTATTTAGTATACGATAATGGGGGTAAGGATATGAAATAACGCTCTGATGGCTCCCACAGTTCTAAAGGTCTCCATTATTTGTTGCTGCGGCGAACGTGATTGAGGTTAATCTGGTTTGCTACACAAATAGAGACAACGTTAAGAAAGAAAGAAAGAAAGAAAGAAAGAAAGAAAGAAAGAAAGAAAGAAAGAAAGAAAGAAAGAAAGAAAGAAAGAAAGAAAGAAAGAGAACTGTTTGCTCTTCAAGGTCCTCGAACCATCGAAGAGTCGGAGACAAAAGAAAACGCGCTCACGGGAGGAAAACCCGGAAACGTGGAAATAGTGGTGAGCTTCCTGCAAACAGTGATAAGGGCGCCGTCCTGCGATGGTCGGGAATGGCAGACCTTCGCCGCCCTTATTTACGCGTGCCGCTCGATTTGAGGTACAAAGAGGAAAAAAAACATAAACATAACGCTCCTTTTCAGGTCCGACGTCCCGAAAAGCTTTTGGGCGCCCGCATCCTCGCATCAAGTGCATCGCCGTCGCTTCACAGTCTAACCATCGCTTCACCTCGACGCACCGACGATCGATGCAACATCAGCGATCTCGAACGGGAATCGATGTACAACGCGGCGGATATCTATGGCCATATGGAGACGAGTGGTTTATCTTGCTTTGAAGAAGACCGCCTTAATATCTTTCATGGTACAGTGGCTGAGACTATAGGGATTCCGATAAAATTTACTAGAGATGATTGCTTCACACGGTTACTAGATAGATCCGCGAGTACTGCGCTTTGGGGGATAACGCGCCCGTCTCCTACTGCAAGCTAGCCAGCGCTACAGTGCCACGACCAGCTATGATCGCTGGGTGCACGACGAATATCATGGAGCACTGCTTTATTTCATACACCCCGTTGGCCTTACGGCGTGCATTTAATACACACTCTACGTCATTCCTTAAGAGGAAACTTTAGTTCGTATCCTCCTATCTGAATACATGTAAAAGGAGAATTCGTTTTTTCTCGGCAATCACTGCACCCAATTTGACGAGGTGTGTTGCATTTAAATGAAAAACAAAGAAATCTAATGAATGTTGCTTTCAAATTTCTTATTTAGGTAGTCAATTTATTATTAAAAATTGTCCAAAAACGAACATTTTCAGAAAACGAAACTATGAAGTTTACAACTCTCTAACTCAGCAACAAAATATGATACCACAATTATGTGAATTGCATCTAATAGCACATCTAAAGCGGACAATATTGATATGTTGCACATAAATGCTAAATAAATTTAGTAATGCGTCAATACAGCTTTTTCAGAGCCCTTGTACACAACGTCACAACTTCACGTAAGATATAAATTGACATATCCGCTTGACATATCGCATTGTCCGCTTTGAATGGTCTAATGGACTCCATTTACAGAACCGTGATATCTGCTCTCGAAGCAGAGCTATTATTTTTTAAACTTTGTGCTCCTACTTTTTTTCGAACTTTCATGGTTTTGAAAATTTCTTTACCAAAATTCAGGACCTTGATCGAAATTCCACTTCAACAGTCACTAGAATTTATCTTTCTCTCTCAAATGCAACACATTTCATTAGAATCGGTCCAGGGGTTATCTCAGAAAAGTGTTTTTCCGTTTTAAATGTATTTGAATAAGCCACGTCGGAGTTGGGCCCGAGCTAAAGCTTCCTCTTAGGGCCAGCCTTGCTCGAAAGAAAGAAAGAAAGAAAGAAAGAAAGAAAGAAAGAAAGAAAGAAAGAAAGAAAGAAAGAAAGAAAGAAAGAAAGAAAGAAAGAAAGAAAGAAAGGCATGATGATGGGCAGTACGTGGATTCTTCTAAACGTAATATAACGGCCTCAAACGACCCATAACATCCGTGATATCTGAGTGATCATGCGTCAGAGTTCTCTCTACAAATTTTTGAACATAACTTTATGTCTGAGACATTCCTCTAAGGGACCATAGGGGCAAGCGTCCTCCATTTACAAAGGACACGAAAGTGAAACACGATCTCAGTTTGGGAGGCAAATGTTGGAGCACAGTTCTCAGGCACCCGTTCCTGTGGCGAGCGTCGTCGTTGACCCTTGTAATTGAGTGAAAGAACAGAGCGAAAGGTGAAAGCGAACTCGGAGCGCAGCGGCAGATGAAAGGCGGCAATAGCGAAGAGAGCGTGAGGAGGAAAGCGGAGGAGGAGCGTATGGCGAAAGCGTGAGAAGAAAAGCGTAGTGTCGCGTAAGACGGGCTTTGCGGCGACGATGGCTACGAGATTGCGCCACAGTAGCACGCGTCGTCTGTACCACAAACAAAGCGCTGCCTGAGCAGACGTCTGTCTGTGGATGCTGTTGTGAATCGCGCCCACACGTGACCCTCGCGTTGCCTCTCGAGATCTCCCGATTAGCGAAGTAGTCGCGTCACACTTCCCTCCGTTTGCAACATGCCGCATGAAACAGATTGTTCGCGCCAGCCAGTATATCACGACATGAAAACACGTATAGAGCTGCGTTCAAATTTCTTAACATTGCAAACTGTGGACTTCTTTCTTCCTTTTCATTCCCTTTCTCCCTTCCACAGTGCAGGGTCACCTTCCAGGCTAAGCCTGATTAACCTCCCTGCCTTTTCCTTATGACTTCTCTCTCTCTCGCATTAGGAAGTACCTTAATCATCGGTACTTAATCATCGTTGGACAATCGCCCCTTTACAGAGGAAAAAGCTCTAGGACACTGGTCCAGACGGGCTTCGGCACTCAAGGCCTTAAGGGCTTTGCTGAAGTTTTATGCGAAGCATATTACGAGAGCTCCACCCAGCTCCTCAGGCGCGGCGGTGTCGCCTTCAATACCACGTGACACCGTGACGTCACGACAGAGGAGAAACGGGGCTCCAACTCGCGCCGTCGCTCGCGGCGTTATATAAGCAGCTGCGCTTGCCTCTGCTAGACACTCACGAGGTGAGATGCCTCCTGGAGACAGAGCTGCTCGTTGGAATGAGAAGCGAAGGTTGCGGCGTGCTACAGAGATTGATTTTCTAGGTGGCTTTGGCTCAACTCTTGCAAGATGGGCTGGGTGGGAATCGAACCAGGTTCTCCGGAGTGTGAGACGGAGACGCTACCACTGAGCCGCGAGTACGATGCTTCAAAGCGGTACAAAAGCGCCTCTAGTGAATGCGGTGTTGCCTTAGAAACGAGCTGTTTCTAAGGCTCAGGCGTGCGTCGCTTGCTCAGGCGCACATTTCGTTGCCGCACCGAACGCTGCGTTGCTCGACGCTCACCGCGTCCAATGCGGGGCGCGTAGTCGCTGCCCCGAAGCCCATTGTCTTACACCCCTTGGCGGGTCGACGGGAACGCTGTCGCGTTCCACTCTTGAAGGCGAAGCAGAGTAACGCATGAGTTGTTTCTTCGTCTAGCCGAACCAAATATAGCCAAGCAACAGCAGTTCACCAGGCTAAACAGTGGTTCAACAACTAAAATAAAGGCTAGTATGCTTCGCATCCTGGGCTTAACCTTAGCTAAGCCACAGCCATTTTTTTTCAAAGGCATTAGTTTACTTGGTTTGCAGGATCCTCCCTGAGAAATTTGACGTCAATTGGAGTATTTTTTGATGTGGTTCTACCCTTTGCCGTGTGTCATTTTCGCCACCATCATTCGGCCACGCCGCTGTTTTACGCTATCATTTTGGCGTAAAGGGGTATATAATGTTTTCGCATTAATAATTGTGGGCTGCACACCTATGTGCACTTCGTGAGAGCGCGCCGACACTACACGTAACATGAAGTCAACGGAGCGCGAAGCCAAGGAAACCATAATGAACGTTAACTGTCGTTTTATTTCGTGTTGTTATTAATAAATAACATAAAGAACATGCGCTGTCGGTGTTTTTTTTCCATTACATTTGTTTGTGGGCTGCCGTTCTCAAAATTCCAAGGAATAACAGTGTAAAGAATGAAAGACAAGGTATGCGCAAATTTGGTGGTGGAGAAGTGGTTGGGTATGCGTGGTTCGGAATTTGGTCTAAAATTCTAAAATTACTTAGTCAATGCCAAGGTGAACGCCGACGCCGGATTTTCTGCGACACGGGTTCCTGAACGCTGTCGCGATAAACTCGAGCCACTCGGTTCCCCTTCGCTCTACACGCAGCATCAGGTATTGTTGTGTGTTGTGCGAGCCTTGTCTGACATCCTTTTCTCTGCCCAAGCGTATACTCTTTATCTCATGCGTGGACTTGCAAGTCCACAGCTGGACCTCAAGGCGTTTTATGCGAAGCATATTACTAGAGCTCAACCCAGCTCCTCAGGCGCGGCGGTGTCACCTTCAATACCACGTGACACCGTGACGTCACGACAGAGGAGAAACGGGGCTCCAACTCGCGCCGTCGCTCGCGGCGTCGCGGCGGTATATAAGCAGCTGCGATTGCCTCTGCTAGACACTCACGAGGTGAGATGCCTCCTGGAGACAGAGCTGCTCGTTGGAATGAGAAGCGAAGGTTGCGGCGTGCTACAGAGACTGTTTCTAGGTGGCTTTGCTATGGCGCAGCGACTACGCGCCCCGCATCGGACGCGGTGAGCGTCGAGCAACGCAGCGTTCGGCGCGACAACGAAATGTGCGCCTGAGCAAGCGCCGCACGCCTGAGCCGACGCCGACGACACCGGCTTTTCTGCGACACGAGCTCCTTAACGCTGTCGCGTTAAAATAAAGGCTAGTATGCTTCGCATCCTGGGCTTAACCTTAGCTAAGCCACAGCCATTTTTTAAGGACGTGCGAATTGTGCGATCGCCTTTGAGTGTTGTAGCGCGTAGTATCGCGTTACTGCGTGAATTTCCTTTTTTTTCTCCTCTACTTCTTTCTCCTTTTATTCCCTTTACCCCTTTCCCCAGCACAGGGTAGCCAGCCGGTACTTACACTGGCTAACCTCCCTGTCTTTCCTCCTCTTTGTCTCTCTCTCTCTCTATCGGTGAATTTTTTCTTGAAGATCACCATATTCATTCATCTGGCTCGAAGGAAAGGTCGGCTATTAATGAAGGAAGTCAAGACCTCTCTCTCTCTCTCTCTCTCTCTCACACACACACACACACACACACACAAGCACGCACAGATAGATAGATAGATAGATAGATAGATAGATAGATAGATAGATAGATAGATAGATAGATAGATAGATAGATAGATAGATAGATAGATAGATAGATAGATAGATAGATAGATAGATAGATAGATAGATAGATAGATAGATTTTATCAAAAATAATCAGAATAATCGCTAATGGTCGGGGCCCCTAGTCCAGGGCTCCGCTGGCTCTTGCCCTCTTCTCAGCTCTCCAGATCAGCTTGAGCTGGTTGTCGAGGGCCGAGCTGGACAGCAGTGCCTTCCATTTCTCCCTCGTGGTGTTCGTGTCGGGGTCTTCTATGTTGCGTAGCGTGCACTCCCACGCAATGTGGTATGGGGTTGCTGTGGCCCCACACCACAGGCATTCGTCCCTGTCGACTGTGGTGTGTATATCTCGCGCTGGAAAATCTGCGGTGGTTTGTGTCTGTGACCACAGATTTCAATGCACGTTGTGCGCGTTTGGGCGCCTTTGGCGATGCAAGTGTTCCTGAAGCTTGCTACGAGACTTCATTTCAAGCCAAGTTGCACTAAAGAAAGGTAATCCGTGAATTGCAAAAGTAGATCGAAGCAGCATATGGTAGTCTCGTGCTCTTTCCAGTATCGGGAACATATTGCCAACTTGTGCCTTGAATCAAGCCGCTGCTGCATGACCCCTACTTCAATAGAGTTCCGAGTTATACACATGGCTCATCGACTCTAACCCACTGTACTGGCGCGGTGGTTATTCCGTCGACGTCAATATGCAAGAAGTTCAACATCAGCCACGTCACAACTTCGACAGGATCCGAACTTGTCAACCTCCGTAGCGCAGTGTTTGATACGCAAAAGCAGTGACCAAATCACTGAACTATAATCTGTGACTTGAAGACAGCCCTGCAATCACTCTTATCAGATCTGCGTTGCGGCTCACGTGAACAATTCATGGCAGAGATACGATTACACTACCATCACCCGGTGGAGAGGCCACGACATAGTATTTCAGTCGCTACCTGGGCACAGCGACCTGGGCACTGCAACATTACATGCAATGGGAGTGCCAACAAAGCTGCCCGCGAGGCACATGGAGAACGTGAAAGGACCTCGATACCATTGTCGAGAACGGATACAGCGCAGCACCTCATGATTCTTGCCCTCATTATCTCTCTAATGAAATGAAATACACCAGCGTTCACAAACCGGAGCCTACATGCCACGCACCCATATATGAGATTACAAAGTTTACCCGGTTTTACTCGACAGGAAGAAAACTTATTGATCCGTCTGCGACTACAAGTTTCTCTCACTAACGCCTACTCATTCCTAATTGGAATGGCGGAGTGTGCCAATTGCGGCACATATGGCGTACAAGAAACGGTGAAACATCACCTGTGTGATTGTCCAACGTACGACGATGAGACGATTGCACTTCGGGCAGCTTTAGGGCACTTAGATGTCAGGTTTTTCACAGAAGAGAAGGTCTTGGGATGGTGACCTCGTGCGTCTGCTATGTACAAAACCAGAAAATCGCGGCTGCGTTTTTCTATGCACCAGATTATGTCCGCTTGTGATTGACTCAGCGATAAACGCTTGATTCTGATTATATCAGTGCAAAGTGTGAACTTCTCTCTTCAGTCTCATCTTTCAATTTCCTTACCCCCTTCCCTAGCCTACCGGTCTGAGCCTAATTAACCTCTCTGCCATTCCGTTCTGACTTTTCTCTCTCCTTCTCTCCCTGTACAGGGTTACAGCTAGATACGTAATTGAACACCTGCTTGTGTACTATTTATTTATTTTTTACATTTATGTTGCCAGTCTTTCAGCGGTATCTCACAGTTCTGCACCGCAGATCTGTTGACGTTCCCTTGTGTCCCTAACTTACAAGGCTTCTGGAAGACTAGCTGTGATCACATCCGCCTCTGAATCAATACTGCGACAACTCGACAAGTACAGTTAATGGTTTCCTTACCATGGTGTGCAGCATCCAGTCACAAGAGTGGCGTGAAAAAATATTACATCTAACGAACTAAGAAATAATGTATTAAAAAGAAAATGAAATGTCTCGCTCGACAAAGGGCACCTGCGTTGTTAGACCTGCGCGTCACACATCACGGAGAGGCGGTCCTTCTTCTTCTTCCTCCTCTTTTTTTTTTTTACAATGGGCTCAACGAGATACTGTGATTAGCACTGGACGTGCCTGACTGTGTCAACAGTTTCAAGTGTGGTGTGTTCTGGGTGCGCCATTTCGTGCACCATCGACTTCCCCATGTCTTGGCCTGCTGAGCGAGCAGCTGGGATTACTTCTTATTGAATAACCTCTCTATTCTTCGCTCAACAGGGGTACCGGACACGCTGCGCGGGCTTTTTGTTTCAGGAAGGAGTTCGGTGCTCGCTAATGTTCGGTGGTCAACCGAAAACACGCCGCTGCCAATAAAACACAGACGTAAGTGAAAAGAAAGATGAACATTCTTCGAGGCTTCTGAATCCTTTTACGCCTACTCCCCCTCTCGAACCGAGCGCATTTCGGTCGAGCGCGTAGTAGTGACGCGGGAATAAACAAAAGAAATGTAACGAAACGTGCGAAGTGCTTCCGATGTCCTAAAATGCGCCAGCCTAATCCGATTTGGGCAAACTCTCGATACGCAGTCACTGCAGACGCGCTTTACGTTTCTGTGTTCCTGTTTTTCCCTGTTTTCCCTGTTTTTCTTCCCAGCCCACTTCATCCCACGTGCCGTCTGGCGACGCGAAAAGATCGGGAGCACTGCACGCTTCGCCGAGGGGCAACGAGCATAGCACTGAGAAGCCAGTTCTGTCACCCTGCTGGCATCAGGCGGTGTCTAGTGGTCATGGAAAGCCCGCGGCACAAACGTCACCGTCTAAGCATAGATTGCATTGCGCATCGGGCTCTTGTGTGTCTCTTGCTTGTACGCGAATATTGAACGCTCTTTATTTTATCGAAGGAAAAAACGTAGCAGCCTTTACGCCCTTTACTGATTAAAGATAACACATTTTGAAAAATACACATGAAGCCTAAATTGACATGGTCCGTGCCTTTTGGCCAGCATACTCCAGCAAACGTACGTGCGTGTTTCGTGTTGTCGAATACGTCCTTCCGTCCGTCCGTCCGTCCGACCGCCAAGAGAACAGAGGCTCTTTCAGTACATTCGAACGCTGTCGATCCAGATTTCCAAGCATTCAGCCCGCATTACGAGCAACACCTGCCAAATAGAGAAAGCGGGTACTCCTCTGTATAACCTCCGCCAGCAGCCAGAAATTCTTAAAATTTCAGCCAAAATTTGTTTGGAGCTTTTTAATGGCTTGGCTCCGCTTTCGAGTTGCCTTTCAATTGCTGCAATCGTGGCTTATCGGCTTTTGCAGCACAGACCCATAAAAAATACAGATGGCTAACTTATGTGACACTTGAAGACAGAATGTACCAGCCGTGCAACGAGTTCTACTTTGCTCAATGCCTAAACTAAGTGAAATGAATTTTCATTATATGTACAAGCGAACGAGATAACGGCTTACTGTAAGAGCTCCTGGCGAGTGTTAGCGGCAGCACCGGTGCAAGCGTTATCGTGTAGTACATCCGCGTTCTTTCAAAACAAGGATAGGGTGCTGTCGTTTTGGCCTCTACGTATTGTGATAAAATGTTCCAAAAGCCAGGGGAACTCATATTTCAACGTGTTGTTTTCGTTGTGTTGTTGTGTTTCAACGTGTTGTTTTGCTACGTATTACAGGCGGCGATGTACAAACACAGGTGGGTGTTCAACCAGGATTGAATAACACTGCTTTTTACAGCGAAGCCGTATATGGTTAGCCGATTTGTCCGTCCGTTCGTCTGCATGTCGCCTGTACGCCGAAAACTCCTCCGGCGCAACTCCATGCGCATGCGCGAAAAAAAGAGAAGAGAAAGAGAGGCGCGCGATTGGCTGCGCCAGTAGTGACGTCGTTGCTCTCTGTCGCAGCCGAGCGCGCGCAGCAGTTTCTCTCCGGCCCCGAAATGAGTGGGTCACGCGTCATACGTACTCCCGGGGAGTAGGCGCTTTCGATCAGCAACGCCGCGAGCAGAACCGAGAACGAGCTCGTCTAGGCCGTGCCGATGCTGCAGCCCGGGCGCAAGAACAGGCTCGTGCAGCCGAGCACAAGCAGCAACTGCGTACCGAGGATCCGGCAGCCTACCAAGGCGTCGTTCAGTGAACCGTCGGGATTAACCCAATGAGAAACACCGGGGCCGCAAGATTCAGCTTCACTGGTTAACCATCTGTAGGGAGAGCTTGGGCGGTGATTTTTTTTTAGTTTATATTAGAGCTTGTTAAACAACAAAATAAGAATCGTAACAGTTACAATTGCAATATGAACGTCCACGATGAGCGTTTATATTGTGTTGGCAAGGAAGAAAATAATGATTATTGTCTTTAGCGCTTCATCAGTCGCCGGTGAAGGAGCTATCGCCTTCTACGATTTTGATTTGGAAAGCAGGCCATCCCCATAGCTTGTCGGGCCACAAAGCTATGAAGGCACTATTACCTTTCTTGAGGGAGACTGACCTATGTGAATGTCTTTGACTCTCTCAGGCCCTCCGCGTGCTTGCGCGAGCTCATCGCGGCCTCTCTCCCCCTCCCCTCCCTCTCTCTATCTTATCTTTCTATTCCCTCTTTCCCACCCCACAAGTAAGGTAACCAACCAGACGCATTTCTGGTTAACATCCCTGCCTTCTCTCTTCCTTGCCTCCTCCTCCTCCTCCTCCTTATTTGCAAAGCGAAGTAGATGAAGAAGTGTTTGAAAAGCGTGTGCGTGCAAGCACTCGGGAACTTGTGATTTATAGGTGAGCGAGCGATGCCGAAACTTTTTCCAGCGCGACAATGCATGCGCCCGTAACTATATCACCATGCCGCGAAGTGTCCATCGTAAGAAACGCAGAGAAACTGAGTGGGCGTATTGGAGCCGTTTTAGTTCTTATTTCCGTCCTTTTTTTTTCCCATGGCGAGTTGCAGAATCGATTCGCTAGCGGCTTGGCCGTCGGCGAGTCGACAGTGGGAAACCATATACCGCTTGACGTCACTCAACTGACATAGAAAGAGAGAGAGAGAGAAAAAAAAGAGAAAGAGAAAAACTAACGAGTTCCAATTTTTTACAAAAGAGGCCGTAACATACAGTGCAGAGTTTGCAAGTATATGGAGCCCGTAAATTTTAAGCCGAACAATCTCATTTTCTGCCTTTCGAGATCTATGGAACACGAAAAAAAAAAAAGAGAGAACAACAGAAAAATGAAAAAGAAAGTCGTTCCTCTAGTTGCTCCCCTTTGAGCTTTGTTCTGGATTGTGTTGCGCAAACTTTCCGACGAGGCGCTTTTATACCGGCACAAAGACCAGCGTTGCAAAAAAAAAAAAAAGAGGCCATGGAAAGGCCGACGCTATTGTCACCGAAACTTCACAAACGAGAAAGATATAGCTACAAACTGAAACTGACAAACCTGAGGCAGGTCGACGACAAAGGATACCTGAAAGTCGCCTCCCCCACGCCACAATTTCTCGAATGAACATAGTTTCCCCTGAAAACTGCGGCTGGTCACGCTTGCAGGGCAAGCAGAAGGTCGCCGGTGTCGAAGTCCAATGACAGGATGACGTAAACGGGAGAAGACAGAACTATGATTTTTTTTTTATGGGGAAAATTTCAGCGCAAACGCGCATGACAACTACAAAGAAGAGACTAGACAAGCACTGGCGTTGACTAACAACTGCTTTATACTTCTTACACCAACGCACATAACACATACCCTTAACCACGCATGCGCGCTCATAACAAAGCATGAAAACACGAATGTTACACTAGAGCAAGTTATTGAAGACGCGTACACATGAAATTATATTAGACTGAGTATAGAGACAAGAAAGTTTCATTGACACAGTCATCATCTTTCTTTTCTTTATGTGGTAAGCTTCCTTAGCAAGAAAAACGCAGATGGCTGTATCAGTGACACTTCCTTGTCCCTATATTCAGCCGGATATAATTTTACTTTTACGCGTCTTCAGTAACTTGCTCTGGCGTAACATTCGCGTTTGCATGCTTCGTTATGTGCTCGCATGCGTGGTTAAGGGTACGTGCTATACGCGTTGGCGTAAGAAGAGTAAGGTAGTTGTCAGTCAGCGCCAGTGCTTGTCCAGCCCCTTCTTTGTGGTTGTCCGGCGCGTTTGCGCTGAATTTTTCACCTTAAGATACTACGTACCAACTATAGCCCCAACCTAAGCTTTTACTGACCTATGAGCCACGTGTAATAACGATGAACTCCTTGTGAGGCACTGCATCGTATTTACTTAGGTGTCTCACACCCGTCACGGTGACTCAGAGCGACTGGCGCTTTTACGATGACCACGGGGTCACATTTTGATAGCGGTAAATCTACCGTTATCAAAATTCGCTCGTGTATTTAAATTTAGGCTGCACGTTAGTGAAACCCATGCGTTAAAAAGTAACACGGACGCCTCCTATTGCCCACTCTAATGTCTTTCAGAGCACACATGTTGCGTTGAAACATTAAAATCACTCACTCACTCACTCACTCACTCACTCACTCACTCACTCACTCACTCACTCACTCACTCACTCACTCACTCACTCACTCACTCACTCACTCACTCACTCACTCACTCACTCACTCACTCACTCACTCACTCACTCACTCACTCACTCACTCACTCACTCAATCAATCAATCAATCAATCAATCAATCAATCAATCAATCAATCAATCCACAAAGAGAGGGAGAGAGAGAGCAATATCAAGTTCCTTCGGCTGCTTCGCTAGCAGTAGCTCGCCATCTACTCGTACTTCGTGCGCCGCGGCAGACCTGATTAAACTTGCGCTTTATTCGCCACACGAAGCAGACTCGAAATTATGGCGGACGAAATTAGTGCCCGCTTCATCAAGTACGAAAACGGGGTATGGAGATGGGCTTTGTACACCCCCGGAAAAAAAAGCAAATATTAAAGAAAAGAAAGAAGAAAACACACGTACACAGAAAGGAATGCAACCAACTGCGGTAGCCTGCTCAAACTAAACCGTATTTTTTCTGGGAAAAAACTCGAGAGCGAAAGAGAAAAACAAGCGTTACATGCGTTCTTCATAAACTAATGCGAGTTGTTGCTGGCTGAGCAAGAGCGAGAACACAGGGGGCGTTAGTTCGTGTTTCGTTGCTTATTCTGTGAACATCTTCTTTATCGTGAACTGCGACGGATTGTGTTGCTACACCACTCTGCTGCTCCGAGCGTTCCGGCGTTTTTCGCCAACTTTATGCTTCCGTTCGCTCGTCGAGCGTGTACGACGAATAGGCTCTCTAAACAGGAAGGCCGCAGCCATTCCCAATGATATGTCTCGACGCTGTTCAAGATAACGCGAAACTTTGCAGTGGAAAAGTCGAAAATAACGTGCAGAAGAAGCAGAAGCCCAAAAAGAAAAACTCCATGGAGACGCGCGTATTGAACGATGATACAGTTTCGTTTCGGAGAAACCAAATTCGGACGAGACGGGAAAATGTAAAAGCACGCTGTAGCTTATTCACAACGTTACATTTTCAGTCGGACGAGTTCGCGTGTGGGAACTTATTAGACGTCGAGGAACTTTGAATCGCATACGGAATGAAAAAAAAAATGCGCTTATTGGTGTTGCAACTGAAACACGAGGATGCGCTTGAGATTGAGCCGCAGACGTCCTAACGAAAAGAGACATGCTACGTAGAGGACACGTACGTGCTTGCACACGATTATGCCTTTGTTGGATATTGTCAGCTGCAGCATCCACATCATTCCCAGCGCATAACGATGCTATGATGAAAAATTAACCCGTAGGGGTTCTGAAACGCCATCTTTGCATTGTATTTTTTCCTTTTTGACGTGATCGGTGACTGCATTTTATTCAGTCTAACTTGTTTTCTGGCCAGATGGATTTCTGTCGAACGCTTGACTACTACAACGATGACATATTTGGTGCAGAAAGACAAGCTCAGGTGGAGAAATTGCCGTCCAGCTTTGTGAAGCTAACCCCGCCTGGAGCAAGCGTCACCACCAACATCGCCATGAATAACAGAGCGGGGTGAAAATATAGGCGAGCTGCAGTAGACACATTTCACGACACAGTGCCGGACATGACGCCCACCGACGAATTCAGGTAAAGCGAGCAAATGAAGTTTTTCGTCTGTCCAGCTGACTTGCTAGAATAGCAGCTTGGGCTTGTTGGTTTTCAATCCTGCTAGTAACAGCGCAAAATGTAGACAAGAGACGAGACAAGAAGACACCACAAGTCTTTCAACAACGTTTATTCCGAAAGAAACACGGCTTCTTATAGCCATTGCCCACACGTGTCGCAGTCACGTGATCGCACACCTTGCGAACGATGCACGTTTTCTTTTTTGCACTCAAGATAGTGGTTGCACATGCAACCACCAGCAGCGCTTGTGGTGTCTTCTTGTCTCGTCTCTTGTCTACATTTTGCGCTGTTACTAGCAGGCAGCTGACTTGTTCGTGAGCATGTGGTTCCGTACTATATCGTGAAATACAGATTGCACAAGACATGAAGCCTACCGGCCATTAGAATCAAGGAAAGCATGGTGCACATAAGTTCCTTTGTTCGTTTGAAATGCCATATAAATGACAACATAAAGGAAAAATTGAAGTGGACGAAAGAATAAGTTGCCGCAGGTAGATTTCGAATGCATGCGACCGGGCCCCAAAATAGCTGTCCTGTAAAAAAAAAAAACGAAATTAAGAAAGTTTATTCGTTTGACCGTAGACTGAAGAAAGCGTTTTGGACCGTTTAGCAAATGTCAAACAAAGGCGCTCAAATGCCACATGAAGAGCCAGTACAATGCCGTAATTATAAAAAAAAAAGATATCCGCCTGTCGTGCTTTTATGCGATCTTATATTTGTCACTCCTTGTTCGGCAGAAGCCAATCAGAAGCTTCGTTTAATTGGAAGCGTCGCTGGCGTTGGATGGTGTGCTACGGAGAACGAGATCACGGGGGAACTAATATGGCTGCCCTTCAGCTTTAGCTGGTTTCAACGGGACCACAATAAGGAATTGTTTGCGCCTCTTTCAACCCTAAAGCACAGAATGTTCGGAGGCTCCACAGACTCGCATTGACAGTTTCCTTGCATACCCCTGCACGCGCATGTATCGATCGGTAATGCGGAGAGCTTTAAAATGCCATGAATATTTTGTGGCCCGAAGGATGTAGCGTGCAATTGAGAGGTTCATTGTGTTCCGAAGTGCAGAGAGAGAGAGAGAGAGAGAGAGAGAGAGAGAGAGAGAGCTCTTCTCGCTGGATGCTTCAAGCTGGACGCTTATAGGTTGTAAAATATGCTGTCGTGTCAGGTAGTGGGAACCTCGCGTTTCGCACTATGTGCTCGCATGTGGTTCATGCAAACGTTCTCGAAAGGAAGCAATATTTTCGTAAAGAAACCGCAAGTCATAAAACATTTCCTTTTTCAAAACTTTAGGGGTAACTTCTGCCGAATGCACGCGACATTGAAGTGTTGTTCGAATGCTTCTCAAGTGAGCCATCGAGATGACAGTACACATAGTGTAAGCTGAGCTACTATGACGTTTTGCTGCTATGCACGGGATCACAAGCTCGACTCGCGGCCTCTGTGGCGGCACCCTACTTCAGGCGCCAGAAAAAATAAAAGTTAATGTTCTGAGAGTTTTTATGGATGTTCTATAACTCCAGGTAGTTAAAATGAATGCAGAGTCGTACGCCGTACGGCATTCCTCATAGAGGATGTGATGATGGGGGGCACTAATATTAGTCGATCAGAATCCTGCGCGATCTATCGGTGGCGTCAGTGTAATGTTAAACATGTATTTTGTGGCATCTAGAATTCAGTCCACTGTAATCAAACTTCGACATACTGAACATAAATTTGCTACTTTAAGTTGATGATGGAACGTGTATTCGCCTTTATCTTATAACGTTTAGCTTTTTTTAATTTGTTTTGCGTTGGTGCGTATCAGAGCACATGGGCTGCCAATCCGCCCTTTGCGATATTCTTGGCCGATACGTATTTCTCTCTATGAATGAAATATTGGTATTAACAGTATTAATCGCACTGACGCAGTTGGGATGTTCGTTATTTGCAAAGTCAATTTTTTCGTTCTTGCAATGGTGGGTGTCTTTTTTTTTCTGCACACCCCCGGTCGGTTTCCCTCAACGCAGTTTCTTTGGCTCTCCCACCGTGTAACCAGTCTATTATTCACCATTCCCGTTCTTTATATGCCGTAGGGTATGTGCTATTCACCATTTCTGCGCTCTACAGATGCGCTGTGGTACATTCTTTTATTGGGTGCCGCAGCCTACCTGACGTACTCGTACCGCCTGACTAACCCTCTCTCTATTTACGTTTACACACACCATTCCGCCCTTCTCTGTCGACGGTTCTGTCTTTCTCTCTCTCTCTCTCTCTCTCTCTCTCTCGCTATCGAAGGACCTCATTCGCATCCCTACCCCTCACTGTGTGTGTGCGTGTTATTTTTTTCCCTTTCTTACATGGCATCACCCTTGAAATTCGGTTCAGGCTTTCACGTGCCTCTACACGGGCGGCTAATGACGTCACTTTGTTACAGAGCGCCGATCTCAGCGTGTCGTCGCTCTTCTCTTCTGCCGCGGTCACTCACAGCTCCCCATAATGCGGTACAGGCATCCGGCCGCTATCTCTCGCCCGCGAGCCGCTGCTTGACGATAACAGCTACACGCACGGAGACGCCGGGAGGGCGTTGAGATTGATGTCCAGTCGTCCGCCACGCTGTCATGCACATTCCGCGGCGTCGCGTATCTCTCACGTCTTTGTCTCATATATTCACGCATTTTGCTTAGAAGGGGGTCCTGTTTTAACCAGTCAGTGAAGCCTTACCCCCCACCCCCCAACTCCTCCAGTTGCAGCTGTAAGTGAAGCTTGAAAAGAAGAATAGTAACTGTGTGTGTGTTCACGCTTCTTACCTTCTTCCGCCATGTTGGGATATAGACGGGCTTGTTAGCCCCTGTTTGTCGTCTCGTGAGGCGTCTCCACTAGTCTGCTGATGGTCGAAGAGTATTCTGTAAGCGTCCGCCTAGTGCGCATGGCCATTTCGTCTGCTGTTGAAGTTCTGATTGCCTGGGCTGGAGTACGGGGCGTGATAAGGAGACAAGCTTCTTCTACATACAGAATACCTCCCCCCCCAGTATCGAAGTTTCTTAGGTCATCTATCTATCTATCTATCTATCTATCTATCTATCTATCTATCTATCTATCTATCTATCTATCTATCTATCTATCTATCTATCTATCTATCTATCTATCTATCTATCTATCTATCTATCTATCTATCTATCTATCTATCTATCTATCTATCTATCTATCTATCTATCTATCTATGGGGATAGATAGATAGATAGATAGATAGATAGATAGATAGATAGATAGATAGATAGATAGATAGATAGATAGATAGATAGATAGATAGATAGATAGATAGATAGATAGATAGATAGATAGATAGATAGATAGATAGATAGATAGATAGATAGATAGATAGATAGATAGATAGATAGTGAATGCGGGCGGAAGGCACCACGCAGTAAAAGGCACTCGCACAAGTACTTCGTTTTCAAAAAGCACAAAAATACCTCCTCTGCCTTCGGGGCCAAAAATTTGTGGGGACGGTGTTGTAGTTACGCCTGTAACTGGACCATCCGTCTTAGTTTCTGTGCAACGTATTCAACATGATAGTTGTGATAGTGTGCGGTGATTGTAAATGGCTACGATCTTGCGTAAGTGCTCTCTCTCTCTCTCTCTCTCTCTGCCTTTCTTTTGACCTATTTGCTTCGCCATTTCACAGCGTGGGGTGGCCAACCATATTTTGCGTTCTGGTTAGACCTCCTTGTCTTTTCATCTTTCTTTCATATGTCTGTCTCTCGCCACAAACAACTACGAGTTCAGGTAGCACCGACGCAGTTGCGACACAGTGTTCAGCGGTCCATTTCCTCTGCACGCCTGCGCGGACGCGGCATCGATCGATTACGACGAAACCTGCACACCATCTAGAAAATATTTACATGACGCGCTGAATTTCGGGTTTCCATCTACTAGACTGCTGATGCGAATCTTGCTTTACCCTCTGCCTACCTTACTTTTTTTCTCCGTACACGGTAGCTATGTATTGCTGCCGAAGCAGGTTCGCGTACGGTTGGGCTTGGCCTTTTATAAACCGCCTACCTGCCTAGCAGGATTCGCTGAGCCGCTATAGGATTCGGGAATGTGCATTTAGGATTTTCTTGCTTCTCGAGTTGTTCGGTGAATCAGCTTTCCTCTCTTGACGTCATTGGTGCTTCGGTTGCTTGTAAACATAACCGATTTCCTTTGATCCATCCTGTAGCTTTTGCTACGAGTGATGCTTACGCGGACGTTCGCTTCAGATTTAAAAAAAAGTTTCGTGAGCGTTATGGACGTCACAAATCTTGCGCATGTGCGTGTATAGGACGCCTCTCTATAGCTGGGCTTAACTATTATTTTGTAATGTCCTATTATGTATGGTTAGTATGTATGCATGTGTCTGCTGGTGTTTTATTTGTTTTCCAATGCTGCTTTTTTGTGTGTATAGGAGAACGGCTGTGTTGATATCACAGCTGGACCTAGGGATAGCGAACTTCAAGGCAGGTTATCTGTCAACGTAAACAACAACAACCTTGTATTGAGGCACACTTCGTAACTGCGAATATTGTAGATCACCGAGGAACGCCGCGGTATTTAGAGTGCTATTTAGAGTGCTATTCGGAGTGCTATTTAGAGCGCCGTGGTATTAGAGTGCTAGCTGCGTGTCCGCAGCTAGCACTCTGATTTAGGAAACCTGGTAGTGATCACCGAGAGCGAGCATTTTGGTTCACCGCCGTATTACATTTCATTTATACCGGCACGCGGACGCCAGAAATCAAAACAGAAACAAGCAATCTTCACTTGTGATCGCCATATTTCAGACTTCATTGAAACATCTACGGTAGCTCAATGTGGCAGGACTGAAGGTGTTTCTTTCAAGGCCTGAAATAAATTCCGGCGTTTTAGGCGACGAAACCACGACCTGACTGCGAGACACGCCCTAGTGGGTGACTCCGGATTAATTTGAACCATCCGGGGTTCTTCAACGTGCACCTAAATCTAAGTACACGATCTTTTTTTTTTCTTTTCGTTACGCCCCCATCAAAATATGGCCGCCGCGGCTAGGATCGAACCCAGGACCTCGAGCTCAGCAGCGCAACGTCATAGTCACAGAGTATAACCATGGCGGGCCTTTTAGCGCCTGCACATTTTAAGCTGTCTAACCACATCGTGTTGATCGCTGCAAAACGACGTCGTCGCCGATTCTGTGCATCGCCGTGGCATGCTCAACGTTTTTTTTTTTTTACAGGCTTTATTTCCAGCCTTCAGCGCGCGTCAATGATTCCTTTCGCAACCGCACCTGCCATATATATGACAGACTAGTAAGCTAGTAGGCGTAGGAAGGAAGGAAGGAAAAAGTGGAGAAGGAAAGGTAGGGAGGTTAACCAGTTTAGCTTAACCGGTTTCCTACCCTACACATGGGAGAGGGATGGGGGAGATTAAAGATGGGGAAGGGGGAGAGGGAGAGAGAGCACATATCACAGCACACACACATCGTCCATTCGAGTCCATCAATCTGGCATGGTACGTGACATCACTAGCATTACGTAAGTGCTCCGGGAAGGTAATATAGAACTGATTTAAAAAAGAAGACTACTGCCTTAACTGCCCAGATCAACGTTAGATAAACGTCCAGATAAAACGGCGCCTTAAATTGAAATGTGAAAAAAAAAAGACGGCGTTTCAATTTGAGCACTCAAGTTCGCGTTAAGAAAGCAATTTCTTGCCATTTTCGCTTGTGAACCTCGGCCGATCCCGCCTTTCTGGGTATACGCGGCATATTTAAAAGGCAACACAAAAGAACAAATGAGAGAAGCCGTCGGACAGTTTGCGTAAACGTCGGACATCAGAGAGGGAAACACGAAGGGTCAGTCGGAGTGCACGACACTTGCATATAGCATCACCGTCAAGTGTGATGGCGACGGCGGGATCGCACTTTCGTCGGCTTGGCCCGAAATATGCGGGACACCACAGTGTGCGCGCCCCCGCAGCCTTCGCGTGCCCGTACATTGTTTTGCTCGCCGCTCTCTTGCCTGCATGGGACGTTCGGCTCCGAAGCACAATTTTCTCCTCGAGCGTGCTTCCCGTCGTCATCAGATCATTGCGAAAATCGAATTGCGCCACTCGGTGTTCTCCGCATATTTCTTAAATTTTTTGTTGTCTTTCCGCTATGAACTGCGGCTCTTTGTCCCCAGCATTGATCTTCGTTCGAGATGTGCAACGCGTCTTTTTTGAGATCAATCTTCTGTCAGAGGCTGCACGAACTTCTGTTGCGCAAGGACCCGTTGACTACACTCTCACGGATGATTCGATCGCTGTACCCCGCTATATATAGGGAGACTGTAGCTTAAAGAGAGCCGGCAGTGTTCTCTGACGCAGGCGCGTTCATTAGGTTGGTTAACGTTCACCGTAGCACACGAAGACTTCCTCCAATTACGCCACGCCGGCATCGAATAAGAAAAGCAGAAGAAACGACGCGCGTTGGGCCTACGGTGTGAACTCGATGTAGGAAACTTTCAAAGTCAAGCGCACAGCTAGAATCTCCAAAAGCTGATGCTCGAGCGGCAGCCTAAAGGAGAGGTAATCCGCGAAAGCGAACGTTGCACAAGAGAAGGAAAGAAAAAGCTGATTGTCTGGCGTACGTATTCAGACTAAGTGATACGAAGCGCACGGAAACGCCCGAAGCAGCCAGAGTATCAAACGTTTGCGTCATCGTTAATTCTGTCGGGACGGAGAGCGCGGAGTCATGATTATCCGCCCTTCGCCGTTCAAACATCGGCAATGACCTTTTGCAATTAAGAATGATCATTATAGGAACTCAGCAATGAACTGAAACACAGTCAATGCCCGTTTACTTCTCACAACCATTGCATCGGCAAAGCTAACGACGCTAGCGAGAGCAGTCACTAACTAATTGAAATATTTGAAACCGGTTTATGTGAAAACTGTTTTAAGCACACTAAGCGTTTAAAAAGATTGTTATTTAGTGTAGTTAGGGCATTCATTAACAAACGCGCTGACTTTCTTTTTATCACTGCGGTGCGGGAGGACGTTATGGAAAGTTTTTCTCTTGAATACACGCAGGCGAAGCGAGAAAATGACGCCGATGAAACGCTTTGGAACTAATGCAATTATTTCAAGTGTACGAAGCCAAATTATTTGATTAATCTAAGTAAATCCTAGTTAATAGGTACCCACTTAATAAGTAATTTTGGTTAAAATACAGTTGCGATGAATCCCACACACTCTCGCCATCAAGTATTGGTTGACCGCTTAAGCCGTAGTCACTCACTCACCGCATGCCAGACGGTTAGTGCGTAGTGCGAACTTCACTTTTCGGCGCGTACAAAGCCCGGAGTCGGGGAAATGTCGCGCGCGCTGAACCATAGATATAGTGAAATTGCGGCGCACGGACACGGGCATACACGGACAGCAGTTCCCAACCATAGTGACGTCAAAACATGGTGGTCATGACGTGTTTCCTGCTCCTATAGCTTCTGGCGCCTTCCACGTCGTTCGCGACGACGACGTGCGAGTTGGTGGCGGCCCTGCCGCCTCCGACGCGTCGCGTGCGTTTACGCGTGTTCTCAGAGAAGTGGGGCCTGACGGAAGAAACTGGCTCGCGGCCTTGCCGAGTTCGAGGATGCTGCCGTCGTTGGAAGGCCGCCACGGAGACAAGTGAAAAGCAATGATTTCTTTTGTGGCCTGCTCGCATATAATACTTGTGTTCGTGTGTGTTTGAGTGAGAATTAAGACATAGTCGTTATCTCGCCGGTAGGTCTGTAGCCACTCATCTGCCATTGTGGGTCAACAAGTACATCGCTTAGTGAGTTCTTGATCCGCGTTCCCCGCCAACGAAGTATTAACGAGGTTTTGCTTGTAAGTATGTTAGTGACAGGTTAAACTGCATTACTGATGTGTTTAAAGCAGCTATAGTCGGATACAACTTTAGAAAAAAAGGGGGCGTTTACTCCTCCGAGGCGGATGCATACGAGCATCCGCCAATGGGCGCGCACTCTGGACCGACGTCATGCGCCGGACGGCCGGTGACTTCGCCGCTTCGGTCATCTGGGCGGGGCCTCCCCTTTTTTCTAAAGTTGTATCCGACTATAATCTTCTCAGTCGTAAGCGCAACGTGGTGTTCGAAAACTTGCAGGACGCTTAAGCTTGGGCTTTAAGAGTGGAACGCCATAGCGTTCAAAGATCCCTGAGTGCTTCTCACGATCCCCGGCAACTGCAGCTTATGTAACCGTAATGTTTACCGGGAAACGCTGGCGGCGAACGCTATGCACGAAGTTGGCGAGCTTTCTGGTAGAAACGCGGCCTCTTGTGTGGGCCGGTCCCGGAGGTTGTGCACAGCCGCGCCAGAAAGATTTCATCATTTTTAGGTTTCTGTCGTTGTTTCACACTTGTAATAGTTAAGTCCCAGGAGATTTAACATTATCGGCACGCACTCTGTCGGTGTTTGGTTTCATGACATTCATTTGTGGGCTGTCATTCTCAACGTTCCGAAGAATAACTTTGTCAAGAATGCACGACAAGGTATGAGCAACCTTAGTGATAGAATGGCGTGGTATTATAACCCGCATATGTCTAATGTCATACTGCAAGGCGGGGCATTCACATACCCCTAAATATATGCGGCAGTTTTCGCTCACGAACAACTCCGCCGACACCGACAACGGATTTCCTGCGACACGGGGTACTTAGCGCCTATCGCGTTAAAATATACAATCAAATGCCTATTTTAGTGTAAATTACAAGAGAAAGTGTTTCCTGGTCTATGTTTGCTATACACCAAACTGTATCTCGCAAGTCTGGTATGTGCGCTTCTCACATGTATGTCCCAAAAGTGAAAACATTAGTTCTGTCGGCAAGTTCGAGACGTTTAGGGTAGTAAACGTTTTTTTTTTTGCTAAACTGCACGTATAACACGCAGAGTATGTGCTTCTTCGATTGCTTAATATAATCGTACATGCCATAAATTTTGTATTATAGTATGCACTGTAGCGCAGTCTGTCAAATGTGAAGTTCAGTGGGCACTTTCATGCCATTTTCGAGGCCTTTTGTCCGCTGCCCACGATATCATTGTCTTCTGATGTTGAAAATATAACTCAATTGAAGAGAGAGGACATATCAATGGAAGAACCATTATCAGGTTGCTTTTCAACTAAGAGAGTCTAATCGAAAAGTATATTTTATTGTCTGAAATTAGCAAGACATTTACCGCACGGTGTGGCATTGAATACCTACAGAACAATCAGTGTGTTTTCTCTACTGTTATTTGCCGTGTTAGACTACAAATTGAGCGCTGCTTTCCGGATCCGCTGGAGCAGCGGAATCCTGCGGTGTTGAAATCACTAACGAAAATATTTAACGATAGCTTGCAGTCGGGTATGTGCCTGAAACGCATGCGCGTCCACTGTGTCGATCGCCTAATGCACGCGTCCACGCTTCCGTCCATGAGCCCTGAAAACAGAGAGAGAGAAAAACAAATACCCCCCCTCCCCCCCCCCCCACAGAGAAAATGTTATCACAACAACAGCATTACTGAAGCCATCGTCGTTGCACCTATTCATGAAATCTCATTGCCTAAATAATGCGATTTGAGTGACGTATTTTTTATCTCACGGTAACGCCGTTATCATTTTCTCGCGCCGTTCACATTTTGTGAGCGTTGGCGTTTTCTCTGTTTAAATCTCAATGAATGACACGATGACTCTTAAGCGTTAGTAAGCTTTTATGTGCTTTTCTGTGGACTGAATCACTTCAATATGAACAGAGTCTACTCCTGCTTGTCATATGCCATGCGCATTACTCATAATTTCTATATATTTAAAGCTTTATGTAAGGTTTGTAGTATGTGTGCAGAGTGTACGTATCTCTTGCGCCATAAGAGAATCCAATCATCATCATCGTCAGGGCATAAGTGGTGTACTTCTGTCACTCTAAGCGATCGTAAAAACTTTCAATCAGTATTTCTAACTTTTTCCGTTGCTAATAATTTATTTCAGTTTACTTTTTTCAACAGCTGTCATTTCGAGATATAGCGCTCTATACTAGGGCGATGGGGGGGGGGGGGGGGACAACCTTTCCGCACTTTCGCAGTTAAGAAAAAACAACAAAGCTACAACAACAATTATTGACGTAGTTTCTTTAAGTGTCGACGACCTGAAGATCTTGGGTGACGTCATTGGCACAATGCCAGGGGCGCCCGTGGAAACGCAATGCAGTCTGCTCGCCGAGCACAATGCTCTTCGGGAGACTCACGCGTAAACGTGTACAGTGTAGCCAGGCTTGGAGCAAAGAGTGAAAGACTTCACGAAAAAAAAAAAACGTTTGGGCCTGTTGCCGGCAATTGCGGGAACTTACTCAACTGAATTAGACCCCTGCGCGCAGCACCCTCGGGAGTGCTTGGGCGTGGGAACGTGACCTGGTGCCTCATTTATCGGACGGCCCCATGACGGTCCATTCGTTCTAAACGCACCATCGGGAGGAAGGGCAGTACTGAGTTGGTTTGACAAAGCGTTTGCTCGTTTTCGTCTCAACTGCTTTCCGAAAGCGGTGAATGTAGCACAAGCAGCACACAGACGGGACATCGCACACAAAGCAACGTTTCCGTTTGGGCTTGTTAGTAAACCTCGTTAAACCTCGGGATTTCAAACAGCGCGACACAGGACACAGAAAAGGACCGCAGGACGGACCACTGTGTCATGTGGACTTTTTTTTTTGCGTGTCCTGTGTTGCACTGTATTCCACGCAACCACAGAATACAGACAACTACAGGGCACAAAGCTGTGTTCTTCTCTGTGTCCTGTGCCGCGTTGTTTGAAATTTCTGCTGTTTAACAGACTCACAGTGCAGTGTGGGTGTCCTGTTCCAGTGTGCTAATTGCGCTACGTTGAACGCTTTCGTCATCACGCAGCAACAATCACTAAAGCACAACACTGATCGACTGCGCTCCGTTTGTTTTTATACATTACGTAAGATCGGTGCCTAAAGTGGTCCTATATGAATGAGCTCTCACCTTGTGTCGCTTTTCGTTTATGAACGCTGCTATTTGATAGAGAGCTCCATGCGCTTAGTTCCTTCGGGCTACTTAGTTTGCTGACCAAAATCTACAGAGATTTTGGTCAGCAAACTGACCAAAATCTCTGTTTAAGGCCAAGGCGTGAGAGGGAACAGGTTGCTGTTACTGATCTTCAAAAAAGTTTGTGATAGTTTCAGAGTAATGTAGCCTATACAGGGAAAGCTTTAGAGCTTCCAATTTTGTATAAACTAGTCGTCGAAAGGAACAAGTGGCTTTCTGGAGGAAAAATGACTCGCACAACTGACATTTCAAAGAAAAAGGTGTACTACTGAGAAAAATCTTTACTGTTGAGATGATGCGCAACCATGCTGATCCAACCGGGCCCAGCCTGGTTAACCTAACTCACTTTCGCTAATCACTTTACTCTCTTTCTCTCTCTCTCCGCAAACTTGTTTGTTTACGTCCTGAATGATGCGGCTGACATTTGTAATCGCTGATGAATGCCATGAAGTTTCTATTCTGGCAGTTGCCTGTCGTGTCGGTTGACTATCATGGCTGCTGGCTGTCGTGAGTTTTGGATATCGTGGCTGTTGGCCACAGATTCAGATTTTGTTATAGTGAGTATTCGAAAATGCCAGGATCTCGACGAAGAATCTAGCTGAGATCATGGTTCGAAGTGAACCGCACTTTGCTGATACCTCTGCTGTAAAAGTTGCAGATGTTGATTTCCGAGGCTGCTCGTTGTATGTGAAGTCAGCTATCATGAATCCGGCTAATTTTCTGGTTGTCGTGGTTGCGACAGCATAGGCACTGTCAAGTTTCGAACTGCTGTGATGCAAGAGATCTTGGCCGTTGTTCCTGCCTCAGCTTCTGCGACGGGTGCGCGAAGTTCACGAAAAAGAATATGACGCAGTGAATTTCCGCTAGCTTCGTTTTTATAGCCAGAGGCGTAATTCGCCGTGCGACAGGAGCTAAGGCGACCTATAATAAGGGATGAGGTTAATTCTCCATCGACGACGGAAGGTTAAATATTACATCATCGTAAAATTGAAGCCTGCGCAGTTTAATTAAGCCGAGCAGAGGCCCTGTAAGGTGACAGGTATATTTTGTTGTGAATATTTATTGATAGACATGGCTAGCCAAACTGTGTGAGTGTTGCTAATAAGTTACGTTTTTAAATTTTCGGTGCCCTGTATAGCGCAATGTATAAATGAAGGTGCTAGATATCGGGAGAAAATTACACCTAAATGAAACTTACATCCGCTCAATAAAGTATGGGTCGTCACTAGAACGAAGTTTATTGAATAAAACTTTTAATGAGGTGGACATGTCTCGGGCAGCGTAACTTGATTATGCGAGGTCGTGTGGCCTTCTAGCAGAATTAGCCTGTCAGGAATAGCTACTTAATATGACGAGGATGAATTTTCAGAAACGCAGAGATATCGAGATGGCACAAGGCAGAAAAAAATTCGACGGAACGAACGCTGAGTTGGAAATGAATAAGTTAACTCAATTAAAAAAAGAGGATGTCATGTTGGTCTTTCATGTGGTAAGAATAGACGGTGAGCTAGGGATAAATAAAAAGCGTATACTTTATATCAAGAAAATAATAAGTAAACAGATTCTACATTCGCATTACTGCCCTCGGTGTTCAGAAAGCATTACTGCCCACCGTCTTTCGAGGTGAGCTGTTCTAAATAAGCAAGACAGAAGGGGTCTGTCTTAAATTTGTCAGACGTGGTCAGACTGCGGCAACAATATCCCAATTTCTCTTCTTCAAATATAAAGGCGATCCACAGACCCCACTAACATGCAGTCGCTACACTTACCCACCTAAGACCTCTACGTTCTGCACTGTGCTTGGATTGGCACATATTGTGGAAGACGATTATAATTTTGGTTTCCCCATTGTGGTTGTATACACTTTAGGACTCCTAAGTATACCTGAAAAGGTAATAATTTCCCGCAAACTACTTATTTTCGTGAACTGTACTGAATGCCTTCCTTACTATTCCTATAGTCGATATCTATATTTCCCTTTAGGTCTCCTTTTGTGTGCTTTGTTTTACTTTATTTTCAAGTAGACGCAGGCTTCAGACCTCATACCACACTTGACATGTTGAGCTCGGGCCGAGCATTTGCCAGCAGGCTAGGTTGCTCTGGAGCAAGCAATTAAAACTCCTCCTTATCTTCTTTCTCCCGAGTTTATACTTTTTGTTAGGCTTTCCTGAATTGGTGTAATAATTTGCGTAACATTAATCATTTTAAGTCTAAAAACGTCACTGATGTTCCCGGCGATGCTTTTAGAAATCAGGAATTCTACTTCGACCTCTCTTATATCAGGAATCCATCTTAGCGGAATGTCCTGTTTGCTCAAAAGAGCAAATACTTCACCCGTCTTTATAGCATCGCGAAGCCTGCGTCTCGGTTAAAGAAGTGATAACAATTGAGCAAAACTGATTATAATCAACCAGCGTATAGTTAAGCTTGCTACTCCTTATGGTTCTGCCGTTAACCTTGCCAACTTCAGCTTTCAACGACGGGATGTCCAGACCCACAGGTTCCTATAGCATAACGGGCATAGCCCAACCGGCTACCATGTACGACACACGAGAAGTTTAACTGTAAGCGCTACTATAGAAGAAAAAAAAACGCGCTTTTTTCATCTCTTTAGACTCGCAGCGTCCTGCCAGGCCGGGCAGCAAAGTAAGTTCATTCGAGAAAACATGGTACACGCTGGTTAATGCAGCGAAAGAGGCCTCGCCTTCCACGCGTGGGTCCGATGCAATGGTGTACGGAACTGATGGAGGCGCCCTGCTCGCAGTAAATGCACGCGAAGTGGCGTGGTCTCGGCACCAAGCGCAATATCTCGTTGAGAATCCCGTCGCTGTATTCACGATGCAAAGCTGCAAAAATATGCGCATACGCGCACAGGTCCGCTATTCTTTGGAGCCGAAGCGCGCGTCTAAAAGCCATTCCACGAATTTCCTCCAATATTTTCCCCATGACAACGCGTCGGCCAGTCCGCGGCATTCTGACTGATGCGCGTATACATTATTTGGGGATTGTGAAAGGGTGGTTCAGTCTTTACAACCTGTGGTTTACGAGGTGCGTAGAAAGGTAAATAAATAAATAAATAAATAAATAAATAAATAAATAAATAAATAAATAAATAAGAACTTGATGCACGGAAGAGACGATTGGTTGGCGGGTGCTATAGTGAACCAGCGGTGACTGACTCGCGGTTTTTGTGAACAATCTACTTGTGCCGATGAAATGTGGATTCATAATTTACTAGCTAGCGTTAGGAAGGCATCCAAGAAAGCACTCGTGCTTTTGTGGCATATTGGTTGCATCGCAGAGACAGGGACGCGTCAACTTCCTCTTAGTTTTATAGGACAGGTGAGGTTTGGCTCGGCGCCGTGGCTATCATCTGCGAGCTTCATCGCGCTCCTGAGTTACCAGGTCGCTTGGTCTCGCCACTTCCGCAAAAGCCAATTTAAGTGTCGCGCATGACTCATGCCTAACGTGTGTGGTCTTTTGCACGGCGCTTGCCCACCGATGTCACCTGCAAATCAAATTTCTAGTGTGTGGATTTCCGTTCTGCTTTGAGCGGCTCGTGAAAGAAAGACTTCCGGCCCGCAGAATCTGGCACCGACAGAACCTGGGCCAACGAGTATCCGACGTCGGAAAGAGGTGTGCATATGAAGGAGGCGCAAGCAGCATGCTTCGGGCTGACCTCGTTTTACTCGTGATGAAAATCTTGGCCTAACCCGGGCCGAGTCAACGGTAGAATTCGACTCTTACATCCATTTTATGGCGAGAATGCACTGACGTCCCGGAAGCCGCCATACTTTTGCATAGACAACACGTGGACAAGATGCGCTTTATCTCGATTCGCTTGCGCCAGTGGCAGAGTGGAAACTGCGATTAATAGGAACGACGAAATGGCGTGCGTGACGTCACGCGAATACTCCCTTAGAAGCTTGTGCCCATTCAGGCTGGTGACGATGTCAGGATAGTGGTATGAGGACGATGGAATGACGGCGAGGGCATTACGACAACCAATGCATGACGCCAATGCAACAACCACGATGGAATCACGAACAAGTGCACACACCATGCCGAAGCTGTTGGACAACTTGGGTCACTGGGTCGGCGTAAGAAAATAGATAGATAGATAGATAGATAGATAGATAGATAGATAGATAGATAGATAGATAGATAGATAGATAGATAGATAGATAGATAGATAGATAGATAGATAGATAGATAGATAGATAGATAGATAGATAGATTAGATAGATAGATTAGATAGATAGATAGATAGATAGATAGATAGATAGATAGATAGATAGATAGATAGATAGATAGATAGATAGATAGATAGATAGATAGATAGATAGATAGATAGATAGATAGATAGATAGATAGATAGATAGATAGATAGATAGATAGATAGATAGATAGAAAAAAGTCCGGCGGTGCCCATTCCACGATAACTGTAGACGGTAATGCGGTTAGTATCGGATCGATATAGCGACACAACGCATTGCCACCGCCGAAACAAGGTATAGGTGAGGCGTGTACTGGAGCGAGACTCCTCTTTTGCGCTTCCGTAAGAACACTAGGCGCCATCTAACGCCGTCGCCGTGAAGCCTGCGCGTGGGCTCCGAAATGCATGGCGCGCCGATGCGCACGCGAACGCAGAGAAACGCGTCATGCGGCAACCGGGCTTCTTTCTCGAATTGATTTCCGTGCACGCTGCAGCATCTAGCGGCACTGCCGAGAACTCCCCAGTGGTCTACGAGACGAGAAGCGTGGTGCGCCGGAGCCTCGAACGCTGAGGATCGTTTCCTCACTTGCCGCACATTAAGTGGCACATACTGACTGACCCAAGTTGGCGAGAGGTTCGTTGAAGAGCGGCACATACCCAATGCTTTCATGACGCAGCTCTCTAAAGCGTTGGCATGAAAGACGTTCTGTGAAAAACAGCACTTACCTGGTGCGTTTACCCGCGCTTAGTGGCTATGGTGCTGGGCTGCTAAGCACGAGGTCGCGGGATCGGATCCCGGCCACGGCGGCCGCATTTCGATGGGGGACAAAATGCGAAAACACCCTTGTACTTAGATTAGGTGCACGTTAAAGAATCCCAGACGGTAGAAATTTCCGGAGTCCCCCACTACGGCATGCCTCATAATCAGAAAGTGGTTTTGGCACGTAAAACCACATAATTTAATATAATTTACCCGGTGCGTTTGTGGCGCATCCTGCTAATGCGTTGGGTTGCTGTCCCTGAGGAATCCGCATGACTTCGACTCGATTCCGCTCAGCATCGGATAAATTTAGGCTACCTTTTTCTTCATAGTAGAGCGGCACGTTATTCAGTGGCACGTACCTAGCTACGCAAGTTGGCGTCAAATACGCTCATTGAAGATCGGCACACACCTTCTGGCACATACCCCGTAACCAAAGTTGGCATAAGAGAGGTTCATTGCAGACCAGCACAGACCGAGAGGCACACAGCCAGTACTCCAAGTCAGCGTCAAAGAAGTTTCTTCGAACAGTGGCGCCCACCTAGTCCTTCATCTACAGTGAACCATTTCGACGTGAAAGAGGTTCGTTGAAGAGCGTCGCATATGTGCACATGTGGCCACATATTCAGTGACCCAAGTGCGTCCGGTGGTTGGCTCCGAGCCCTTGGTATCTCAGCACAGCAGCCCAATGCGCTACGCATTCAACCACGCACTACACAGTGACGTATGTAAGCAGGGAAGACGATTAGTTAGACAGTTCCCGGAATTTGCGCAAAGTACCCTAAGAATGCTAACGCATAGAAAAAAAAAAGATAGAGGTTCACAAGAGTAGCCTTCTGTGTCCATTGCAAAAGCAACAAGGTTACTAAACGGGAAGGATCCGGCATACGGCTTCGATGGCAAGATCATGCATTGCTAGTAACTCGTATTGTTAATGAGCGACAGAGCAATTAAGCACTTCACCGAGTGAGCTTTCCGCAACGTTAATGTATAGTCCATTTCATCTAAACGCGAGTTAATACTATTTCTCTACGTACCGGCTGCTGTAAGAGCAGCGCGATTCGAGAAATTCACCGAGATGTCATGTTGGAAAGACGTTATTGTGATCGCCAGGTGTGTCCGGATTTCAACGCGTGCCCATTAGCCCATTGACGTCAGATGCTTCCGAACGATGAAAGCGTGAATTATGCCGCAGATATTACAGTAATCGGCGCGCGCAAATGCTCGTTACAGGCGTTACATTACGTTAGAAAACTGAAATTTTTTTCTTCATTTGCTGCACCTCGAAGGCTGTTGCCAAGCTTCAAACTGTTCAAGCGCTCGCGAAAACATTAAACGGGAGATAAACGTGCAGTGCCACCAGCACTCAATGTTTGAACATAAGACTCCAGGGGAGCTAACGACAGAGACATTTTTAAATTGCACCTCGTATAGCTATGCGCAGCTCACTGCCGAAGCGCACTTTTCATTGGGGCTTATATGCACCATTGCACTCGCAGATCAGCGATCGCAGAAGATCGGCCATTATATCTTTTTTTAAATTTTTTTTATTAGCAGACAATCTTTTGCGTCAGTTCGAGCGCGCAACGCTCTTTATGCGGCTCTTTCACGGGAGAAATACGATCGTTTCCGCCATAACGTTTGGCAATGCGGTGCGAAAGTGCCGGCTATTAAACATTTTGCCGCATACGGCGCTTATTACAAGAACAGTCAGCCTTTCTTTCTTTCTTTCTTTCTTTCTTTCTTTCTTTCTTTCTTTCTTTCTTTCTTTCTTTCTTTCTTTCTTTCTTTCTTTCTTTCTTTCTTTCTTTCTTTCTTTCTTTCTTTCTTTCTTTCTTTCTTTCTTTCTCTCTTTCTTTCTTTCTTTCTTTCTTTCGTTCGTTCTTTCTTTCTTTCTTTCATGCCAGAGAAGGCATGAACACTCGGATCGATTAAATAAATGACGGTATGAGCCAGACATATAAGCTTAGATGGCAATTTTTTTTTTTGCTGGAAGTATAGAGAACTCGCGAAGTACTAGATAAACAACAAAATTGTGCCCTGATCAATCTAATTAATGTGCAGCGCTCTGTCATTTCGCGTGATTGTCTTTCGCCTTCGTATTTTGCGTTTTTCCTTGCTTTTTTTTTTACAAAATGAATATTTTTGCACTTTTATGGGCTTGGAACTCTGCGTGACAATTATGGGCAATCCGTTTTTTTTTTCTTATTCAAGCTGCTCGGTTGTTTTACCTGGTCTGCTCTGTTTGTGTAATAAACTTGCGCTAAGGGTTTGGAATTTCTTCGAGCCACCTTAACCAAACGCCGTTTTCGTCTAGTCTCCGCCATCAACGCCGATTAGAAATCTGAACAGCATGATTACTGAGGCTCAAAAGCCAACAGATGGTTTGGGCGGGCCCTATAATTTCATCAGCCATGCGTTATCATATTTGCTATAAAATCATTTATTGAAAACTAGCATACTTAGACGGAACACAGCACACCACACTGAGGCCTGCGTATGGTGGAGCCCGATTAATCCAATTACACCTGTATAGCCAAATTTGCTATAATTTCACTGAAAAGTAAACTTGTCCATGTAAAACAGCGCGTAGACATTACTCGATGCCCACGAGAGCACACAACAGTTCTCGAGCCCCCTTTCTTGCTTTCCTACCCGAACCCGTTCACTCGCCATATCGGCCCAGCCTGAAACATTCAGCTCTCGTTCTGTGCTGCTTTCTCTATGCATCCAGTTCCCGTTCGCGCCTCGGCTATGCAGCAGGTGGTCCAGTTGTCCACCCTGATGCACGGCGCTTAGTTTTCCATAGCATGAGATCGAGGCTCTTAGTTCACAGCAATGACCAAGGATCTTCGGATTTAATTCGCTGCAGCGAAATCTCTAACTGGTGCGTCCACGTGCTCTAGCAGTGCACCGGTGGAGCTTACACTGGAATAGGTGGTGTCCAATTTCACCACCCGGCTTTCTCTGAATAACAGAACCATGTCTCGAAGGCTGCGCTTTTTTTCTGACTGCAACGCCAAAAGCGATTCGGGAGACAGAAACACATAATAAATGCAGTGGTTTTTTTTTTTTTTGACCTCGGCAGGATGTGGATTGTCTATAGACTTCGTCCGGTCTTGTGCCAAACGCATTTGTGACTTTTAATTTTCGACGTTCCTGAGGCTAATTTGTAATTTCATATTTATTATCGGGCAACTGTTTGATTCGTTTGATCTCTGGTCGCTCTGGCTCATGTGCTTTCAAAACAGGATTGAAATAAAAGCCGGTGTAGAAATAACCCAGCGCGGTGGCTCGGTGGCGGCTGAGTTTTGTTCCTGAATGCGACTTCAGCGGTTCGGTGCCCAGACGCGATGGCCGCACACTGGTGGGACCAAGTACAAAAAGTTGACAGTTACTCAAATACCCTTACGTGATTTGAATGGGAAAGCATAAAAAATTCTCTAGATAATTGGTGGGAAGAAGAAGAAGAAGGCGGCGAGTCAAGAAGCGTTCTTCAGTTCCCGCATTTTCCCAGCTTTTCTTGTATTTAATCGTCGCGAGCCAATGTTTATTTGTGCACATCTTTTCCGTGAAGTTGTAAGGACCACGTGGATACCCTTTTTGCCACAGTGAGTGACTTTTCACCATTTTACGGACATTCCTGTGCATCCGTCGGCGGCGTCTGACGAGCACTTCGGAGACCACGCCTTGGCCTCCGGGGTGGCTCAGTGACACTCGTCCGCTACCATCATGGAATACCAAGTACAGGGAGAAAATATTCGTCCGGAGGAAGTCACTCAAGAGCAGGGATGGCAAACCGCAGGTGCTAGAAGAGCTGGCGCCAAATCGCGGGAAGCTAACCCGAACGCCATGGCAACGCCTTTGGCTCCCCATAGCTACAAGTCTAGCGGCACAGCGCTGAAGACCAAGATCATTAGGGCGAGCCGAATGCCTGTTCTTCCCAAAGAAGACACGAAGATCGTTATTAGACCAAGAGGTGGGCTGAATATTTCCAAAATTGGAGCGGCCACGGTGGCTGACGCAATACTTGCAGCCTCCGGCATCAGCCAGCACGAGCTCACACAAGACACTCTGTGCCCGAACTTACAGCAAAACATCATGGTGGCCAGCACTCCCAGACGGGAGAATGCCGATTGATATGCCCGCATCAAGCAAATCCGAATCACGGGCAAGATTCACGAAATCTGCGCGTACGAGACAGCCCCGCACTCCACGTGCAAGGGGGTCATACGTGGCATACCGCTGCAAGACGACCCAGCGACGGTGGATGGCAAGATTGTTAACCCGAACAACCCTCTTGCACTAGCAGCCAAGAGAATTGCTCAGACTGGGACCATCATCATCGCCTTTGACGGGCAGCGGGTACCGAATTTTGTCAGGTACGGAACGCTCCTGATGAAATGTTCCCTATATCGAAAGCAAGTGGACGTATGCCACGCCTGCGGAAGACTCGGGCATCGCGCCGATGTATGTCCAACACCGAGCGACGTCATCTGTCGGGGATGCGGCCTGCCAAATCCCAATGAGCAGCATCAATGCACCCCAAAATGCAAGATCTGCGGTGGTCCGCACCTTACAGCCGGTAAAGAGTGTGCGCGCAGATTCAAGACGCCATACATTGTTCGCCGACGACGCTTCGAGCGTGCCAGGCAGCAAGAGCAGCTCCCCACGCCAGCACCAACAGCACCAACTGCACCATCCAGCACCAACCGTAGGGGCAGAAGACGCTTGCGCTCGAGAAGCCGCTCTACAAGCCGACGGGGCTCCAGAAGTCGCTCTACCTCGAGATCGCGACTTACATCGCCTTCTCCAGCGCGCTCCAGCTCCAGAAGCTGCTCTAAGTCCCGTACTGGGAGCGACTCCTCCAACAGCTCACGTTCGAAGACCCCCAACGGCGGTAAAGGCAAGTCCTCTCTAACGTGGGCCGATAGGGCCCTTGGCAACCAAACGCAGGCGTCCAACTCTCAAGACTCGCACGACCTGCGTCTCACGAATGAGCTCGAAGAGCTTAGGCGTGCCAATGATAGTCTTAGAAAGGAAAACGCTCTGTTCAAGCAGGAAATCAGTCGGCTAGCCGCCGAGATGGCGGAAATACGAAGATTGGCGCTCACACAGCCAGCTTCTCAGCCTGCCGCACGCTCTTCGGCCATGGACACAGTGGAGGCCCCTCCCAAGACGGTTGCAGTGAAGCGGCGTGCCCTGGATGACTCAAGGGGAGACGAGATGGTAGAACTCCTGTCTGACCTCAAGAACGCAATCTCCAACATACAGACAGGTCTCTCACACGTACAAGAAATGATCGCGCACCCTCAGCTGGGCCTGGTCGCCCTCAGCACTAGAATACTTAGGCTGGAGGGAACCAGCCACGGATCTTTGCCAAGCACATCTACAGCTCAAGTCCCAACGTTGCCCAGCGTCATTGCCTCACCGACGGAGGGTGCCATTATGAATGCGGCACTTTCGCAATTCATTCACAAGCCCAAACATGGATAACGTAACTAACGTCATAACAATGTGGCAGTGGAATTGCGCAGGGTTCGCCAGCAAACGGGCGACCCTGCGACAATACCTAAAAAGCGTAAAGGACAAACCCCAAGTAATCGCCTTGCAAGAAACGATCACATCATCACCTATCAAGCTCCCCGGTTTCCTTACGGTGGCTTCCACTGAAGGAGGAAGGGGGGTCGCTATCCTGGTCAGAAAAAAGTTCACGTGCCTTCAGCGAGACCTTGGTCCCGCGGACAATGGGATCGAGTACGTCATGGCCGAACTCCTTGTCGACCCCCCTACGCAGCGCTTAAGAAGAAACAGTATCTTCATACTGAATGTTTACTGCAGACCCAGCGTTCACAGAGCCAGGCCTAGTGGTATTCTCAAGAAGGCCGTGCATTTGGCTGGCTGTCAGCCTCTAATCGTCATGGGGGATTTTAATGCCCAGCATCAGGCGTGGGGCTATTGTACCAATACGAAGAAGGGTAGAGACATATGGGATGCGGCAGCGGAGGAAGATCTTACGCTGATAACCGATAAAGACTTTCCAACCAGGAGAGGGAACTCGGTATGCCGAGATACGACTCCGGATCTTACCTTTGTCAAGAACCTGGAAAACGTCAAGTGGACCAACACAGCCATGGACCTCGGTAGCGATCATTGCATCATCGAAGCTGTGATCAAGACTGCCCGCAACAAAACGAGGACCTTTAGGTTCACTGACTGGGACTTGTTCCGAGCCAACCGCTCCGAGCGCGTCCTTAACGATGATATGGACCTAGACTCTTGGTGCGACGAGATAAAGAAGGACGCGGCTAGAGCCACCATGGAGGTGACAACCGATCTGGAGGTGGACAGGATGGACAGTAGGCTGGCGCATCTTTTGGAAGCCAAGCAGGCACTGCTCGCGAGATGGAAGACTCAGCGCCATAACAGAAGACTACGCAAGAAAATCTCCGATATAAACAAGATGATAGAGGCTCATTGCAAGGTGCTATGCAAGCAGCAATGGGACGAGCTGTGCGACTCGGTGGAGGGCCAGCTCAAGAACGGTAAAAGCTGGGGTCTCCTTAAGCACCTACTGCACGATGGCAACACCAAGTCCAACCAGAAGAGAGCTTTGGCGAAAGCTGTCCATTTGGCCACCGACTCGACTCCAGATGAGGCAGTCATGGAGCACCTCATAGACAAGTACCTGGCGGCCACGGACGATCCGGTGCCCCCCCAGTTTCCCGAGTACGAAGGGCGTGACGTACCATCTATGGACGAGGATTTCACCGTGGCTGAGGTCAAGCGAGTTCTCGCATCCCTCAACGGCAGATCTGCCCCTGGGCCCGACGGGATCACCAACAAAATGCTCAAGCATCTCGACGACGCCTCAATCGAGTTTCTTACGCGCAAGATGAATGATATCTGGTGCAGCGGCCTCATTCCCAAGAGCTGGAAAACAGCCTACACAGTACTCATACCGAAGCCAGGTAAAGCGCCGAGCATCGACAATCTAAGGCCCATCTCCCTGACGTCGTGTGTTGGAAAGATGGCCGAGCACGCCATGCTTAACCGCCTTACTGACCATCTCGAGTCTAATGAATGCTATACACACAACATGATTGGCTTTCGGTCGGGGCTTTCGACTCAGGACGCCATGAGACTGATCAAGCACCAAATCATTGACTCTACCTCCGCCGACACTAAGGCAATTCTCGGCTTGGATCTGGAAAAGGCTTTTGACAACATATCGCACGCCTTTATTCTCAAGAGCCTGACAGAGTGTAACGTCGGCAAACGGGCGTACAATTTCGTGCGATCTTTCCTTTCCTCAAGGTCCACTAGACTGAAGATTGACGAGTTTTTGACCCACGAAATCCAGCTTGGTCCAAAGGGAGCACCTCAGGGGGCGGTGATCTCCCCGACGCTGTTCAACATCTCCCTTATCAACCTGTCGAGGGCCTTGAACAAAATCCCCAACATTAATCACACGATCTACGCGGATGACATCACCATCTGGTGCTCCAGTGGATGTGAAGGGCAGGTCGAGGGTGCTTTGCAAGAGGCCATCGATGTGACGGAGCGGTATCTAATCCCCACCGGGCTAAGGTGCTCGCCCGCTAAATCCGAGCTCTTGCTCTACAAGAAGAGGCCCAGAGGCGGTTCACACCGATCCTGGAAGCCAGCAGCAGAGAGCCACATTACATTATTCACCGGTAAGGGCTCCCCAGTACCGCGGGTAGACACTATCAGGGTCCTAGGAATGTTTATCGAGTCGAACGGGGCCAATGGAGCCGCCCTCAAACGCATTTGTTCCAAGACCGAAAGCGCCCTCGGCCTGATCCGAAGAATCGCCAATAGGTACTGCGGAATCAAGGAAGACAATCTGATCCGCATTATCCACGCCTTCGTGCTCTGCCACCTCGCTTATTCAGGGGCTATGCACAATTGGCTCGTATCGGAGCGCAACAAGATCAACGCCTTAATCAGAAGAGTCTTCAAGCTTGCCGTCGGCCTTCCCATGCGAACGCACACAAAAGACCTTCTCAATTTGGGAATTCACAACACGTTCGAAGAAATCGTTGAAGCCCAAGAATTTTCCCAGTTCGTCAGACTCTCCGGTACCCCAGCGGGCCGAGCCATACTTGGCAAGCTGGGGCGTAACCCCATGGTCGTCAGTCTCGACGCTGTGAAGCTGCCCAGCGACGTAAGGTCCAAAATTTACATACACCGGGTGCCACGAAATATGCATCCCACCTACAACGAAGGACGAAGGCGAGCCAGGGGTAAAGCTCTGCTCGCCAGTGCCCGCTTGAACAAGGACCGAACATGCTTCGTAGACGCTGCTTCCTACGTTCAAGAAGAGACCTTCTCCTCAGTGGTCATCGACTGTGATGCTAAAATCCTTAGCTGCGCTACCGTCCGCACTTCTAATTCCAGCGTTGCAGAGCAAGTTGCTATTGCTCTTGCATTGACGGACAGTGTACATGACACGATTTATTCGGATTCTAAGGCCGCTGTCAGGGCCTTTCAGATGGGAATGGTGGCTCCCCAGGCCCTACGTATCATCCAAAGTACCAAAGACATGAAACATCACTCTTTGGCCTGGTTCCCTGCGCACCTTGGGACCATTGAGGGTGCCTTGATCAACCCCAACGAGGAGGCGCACTCGGCTGCACGAGGTTTGACTGACCGTGCGCTGGGCAACGCGTCCTCTCCTGGGCGACCCGAGCCTCTCTGCTCGTACAACGAAATCTGCAAATACAATTATCTGTCAAGAAGAGTCCTACCTTCGCCGCACTCCTCGCTGTGCAGGGCCCAGGCAGTCACTCTCAGACTACTGCAAACAAGCACTTACCCGAGCCCCGCAGCGCTACACACAATGTACCCCGACCGGTTCCCAAGCCCGGATTGCCCTCTGTGTGGTGACTATGCGGACTTCGAACATGTCCTGTGGGGCTGCGCCTCTGCCGGTCCTCCTTTCACTCAAGAGGAAATGAAGAAGCTGATTAGGGCCCAGGATCAGACCTCTCAAACCCTGGCAGTCCAGAGGGCTCGCGACAGGGCCGTCAGGTTCCACCTGATGGTCCCCGAGTGGGCCTAGCCAGGTGGCGTGGCGTTTGCTTACGTCTCTAGTGGACAAAATAAAGTTGTTTCACTCACTCACTCACTCACTCTAGATAATTGGTTACGTCCACGATACGTGACGTCATACATTGTCGCGTGTCCTTCACAACGCTACTTTAATCCCCTTTAATCCACCCTGCTCTAATTTGTGCTAACCTTAATACACCTAAATCCACTTTAACTAACCTTTATTCACTTTACTTCACCCTAATTCACTTTACTCCTCGTTAAGTCACCTTCCTCTATCTTGTAACTTTAATTATGCATTACTACTAACATCATACAAGACGCTGATGACGTCACTGATGACCATCTTTGTTACCACTCGTTGTGGACGGCGCCGGCTTTTCTACCTCGTGGGACATGCAATGCTTTCGTATTTAAACACTCGCGTATAATCAAGCGTTCGTGTATTCAAATAGCACAGTCGCGCTTATAAAACGAAGAAGAAGAAGAAGAAGAAGAAGTAGAAGAAGAAGTAGAAGAAGAAGAAGAAGAAGAAGAAGAAGAAGAAGAAGAAGAAGAAGAAGAAGAAGAAGAGGGAGGAGGAGGAGGAGGAAGAAGAAGAAGAAACGCCGAGTTGTTTGTGTCCTCTGGAGTTTGCTCCCGCCTCTGCGCTGTGCATTCCGCTGTCGGCAAGATGCTCGCGCCATTGCGAAAGCCGGCAGATGTCGCAATCAGTGCAGCCGTCGTCGTTCCGTCTGGTCAATAACTGTCGCGGCACTCGAGGAGCCCTCGGGTGCCTGCGCCGTTACAACGTGTGCAAGTAGAGTGCTGCACGCGCGGTCTCGCAAGCTTCGTCCGCCTCACCTGCTCTCAGCGATGCCGACAGCGACTTTTGCCCATTATGTTACGTAAACAATTGTGCGTGTGAGAGAGAAGGGGCGAGAGCTTATTGAAGGTTGAAGATGCCAGCCCTGCGATATGCAGGGCTTGCTACTTTAAATGTGGTATTTGTATTGACAAGACGAGAACAATAAACTAAGCAAAAAAAAAGAAACTGAAGGAGTAAGCAAAAAATTACCAAGCAAAAAAAAAAAGAAACTGAAGGAGTAAGCAAAAAATTACCAGGCACAGATGGCAACACGTCAAGCAATGCCTATAAGACCCGATTGGCGTTAACAGAGGAACCTTTATGGCTCGGTTTGAGTCCACACTTCTATCACAGGGCTCTATTATTTACCGCAGGAGATCAATGGAAATCAATAGTCTGTATCTTCCTCGCATATTAAGCGAATTTTTTAACCGCGTGGTGGTATAGCCGTGGCAGTGACGCAGCACGTGTTCAATATCATCATCAGGAAGGTTGCACTCGGTGAACATGAGCTAACACAGTTCTGCAACCTTTCAAAGAGAGAGAGAGAGAGTAAGAGAGAGAGAGAGAAACTACTAGTGTAGGGATACACGAAGTCGCGACTGCTAAATGACACCCTCAACATTTTGTATTTAAAGTTTGTGTTTAAAGTAGTTCGCGTACGTCATAATAAGCGTGACGCGGTGAAGGCATACTAATCAAGGCAATGAGCGTAAGCGTAGATACTTGCCCTTCAGTGCAGCTACACGAAAATTAAGGTAAAGAATACATGCTTGCCTTTTAACGGAACATTTCTTGTCATTTCATAATTCAAACACAATTGCGGTTGTCCGCGCCTGCGGCTTTCGTAATCAGTGCGAGATGCTGTTTCTTGGGATTTCGAAAGAAACTTCATTCCAGTGGAAGTTGTTTTGAAAGCGGAAAAAAAAATGCGGCGTGTCGTAACCTTCTGCCTTTCTCAAACTGCTACACACGCGCTTGAAGAAATACCGCTTCATCTATGCCAGAGGGCGCAACAAACGATGCGATTTGCCTGCTGCACATGCTCACATCTCCGCTCGGCGCCAATATCGACAGCAGTCACGCAAAGTTGCATGCATACTAAAGCACTCTAAGAACGGACTTGGAGAAAGCAAATATATACGATGCAAAAATTGAAGGGATCCGGCACGATGGGAATTCACATGTAGAACACAGACCAGTGGCAAAAAAAAAGAAAAGAAGAAGAAAGAGAACGGACTGAAAACAAGCAGCAGATGGCTACTCAAGAGAATTACGGCTGCTCAATTTACTCGGACTTCTGATGCGCCAAAATTAGCACGTCTTATGTCGCGGCTTCCATGCCCGTACGCTGCGCAGGCGCTTTCATTGTCGTATACTGCATCATTAGCGTTTATGGGAGGTTGTTGGCGTAATCTAGTGATTTAGACTCAGCCGAGCCCTCGGGTGCAGAAGCATGTTTCATCCTAGCCCATCGAGCAGATGGCGCTCTCGTAGCACGCTCTAAACTGCTCGGCGTGCATTCGCTTGTGATAGAGGGCCATATTACGTTGTTGTTACATCCACAAAGCAGGCGTCAGCAATGACGTCATCTCTCATCGTCAAGCAGCTGGAATCTGCCCTCTGGCGTTCGTAAGTGCACTTCATAGCACGATTAGAAGAATACCGTCATCGCAAAGTGACGGCTGTCGCGTACAATTATAGAGAAGCATCAACGGCGCATGAGAGGCAGCTACGGACACAGCTCAACTGCTTAAAGCCTGCCTGCGCAGCAGGCGGGCTAAGATGATGATTAAATGAACACAGTACTTAGTGAGATGATGTATTGGACGCGAAAGACTGAACGAAAAAGTGGCGATAAAGAGATATGTAATATAATTCAGTGAGTTAAATAAAGAGTCTCTTTGTAAACAGGTGCGATTCGTTTACGTGTCAGGGGCAGTTTTCTTGGAGGTTCAACCTCCTCCACGGAAGGTATAGTATTGGCTCCCGGAGCTGCGATTTTCAATCAACGTGGAATCGGACCCTTATATGTGCTGTGCGGGTTTGCTCTTTTGATGAAAGCGCTCTATTTTCTCCCTTTTCCTCCTCACTTATCCAACTAATCAAATAAAATGGCTCAGGCTCCGTGTATTGCATATTGAAACGGGCTGTAGTGTGCCATGTTTTTGGCGCGTGCGTCCAACCTCGCCAAGAGGGAGAGAGCGAGAGACAGAGCGAGAGAGAGAAATGAGATGCGAAAGGCGGGAAGGTTAATAGGAAGGTTAATATCCAGTTTGCTACCCTGCACTAGAGAAGAGGCAAGGGGAACCAGACAGTTGAAAGCGAAAGCGAGGAAGTGAGGCACATGCATGGAAAAGCAAACATTTGAGCAAAGAATCAAGGGTGTTAAAGAGTTAAGAGTTTCCAGTTTGCTACCCTGGAAGAAAGGAACTAAAAAGAAGGAGGAAAAACAAGAAAAAAAAGCAACATTGATATAAGAAACACAAAAGAAGGAGAGGGCAAAGATAGATCCAGCAGGGCATAACTAAAGGAACAGGTGGCAAAGGGAGACTGCGTTGGCTGCGCAAAATAAACGAGCCAGGGCTGAGGCGGATTTGTCGGCACCCTAAAAAGAGCCCGAATCGATTTAGAAAGGCTGCTCTGTATGCGGGGCGTCGATGCAGTAGTCCTGTAGAGGGGATTTGTTGCGTTACTTAGCAGCGCCTGAAAAGAAAGATACCGAGTGCGGCGGTTGTGGTTAAGCTGAGAGAAAAGAGAAGAGGGCTTGGAGGTGAGCGCTTGCGAAGATGAGTCGCCGGTAATACTTTAGCTTTTTCGCGACACCAGTTAAACTATTGACCGTCTCGCCGAATGCACTAGCTGCGGGGTTAGGCGCAGCGCGCTTTGAATAAAATCCAGAATTGGAGATCTCTTACAACAACCTCCTCTACATTTTTGGACGATGTTGCCTTCCCTTTTTTTTTCGTCTAAATGCTTAATACATTCCGTTTCTTTTCAGTCGATCTAACATGTTATTCCTTCGTTATTAATGTATTTTTTTGTCTTTACAAACTGAACTCGATGTTTCTTTTTTTTTTAATTTCTGACTGAATTTAGTGTCGTAAATTTTTATCTGCTTTCCTATTTCTTCATGTCTTGCGACGGTTCCTGTTTTCAGACCTGACATCTGCTCCCTCGCGCCTTCTGGTTTTCCTTTCCTCAACCAATGCTCTTAATAGACTTAATGATACTTTCACCAATATGTCTATGGAGCTGCGCACGAAGAAATAAGTACTCCTCGAACGTTTAAACTAGTCAAGCTGTATCGTACCTGTACCTGTACCTGGAGGGAGGATTTCGAGTAAAGCGCCTTCCGACTGAAACAGCTAGTAACGATCACTCCTCCAGCGCGGCATGCGTGGTTCGCCTCATCGCTTTGCGCTTCTCCTTTGAGATGAAGATGAAAATCTTCGCCGCCAGACGTCTTTCAAGAGAGTGGAATTCGAGCTATTGCGACTCGGGTGTAAGATCGTCGTTCGCCTCACAGTCTAGACTGGGTGGGCAAGCCGATGCTTTTCTTTTTTTTTTTTGCGGGATCCAGTTTTCTTCCTTATTCCACGGTCTTTGTCGTGTCTCAGCAACGTGTCGGCTGGCAGCGGTTCCAAGCCCAGCAGGTTAAAGGCCTGCTTTCTGAAGCAACAAAAGGGTTTCTTTCAGATGTGTTAAAAAGAATGGTGTCGCATTAAGAACGTACTGCGTGTATTGCTCCTCCATCATCTGCCCCTGAAACCGACAAGAAAGAAAGAAAGACAAAAATCGTAAGAGCTTGCGTCTGCAGCGATTTTCATTCTTTCCGGAGTTGTCTAACCGAGGTTGCAGGAAGATAAATGCGGTGTTAGATGTGGGAATATTACATTTAAGAAAACGATTACCTGTATCGCTGCCTTTTCTGCGAGCTCGACGTTGAACTACTATAGTGAGAAAAAAAAAATCTAGCCATCGTCCCAACGAGGCGCCAGTACCTTGTTTCATAGAGCTAACTAACAAAACAAGACAGCGACACAGCAATGCGACGGTCGACAGTAACCGTACCCTTTCGAACCGGCACGATGGACTTTCACGACATTTCTTAGTGCAGTGTTGTCGACACCACGAAAGTCGAAATGGGCCTGCAATGGTGCTGCTTCCGTCGAAGCACGAGTAAACGTGCAAGCAAAACAAAAACGAAAAAAAAAAACAACTTGTATCCTTTGATGCAATGCGCACCTCTCGCAGGAAAGTAAGGACGCCGGCTTTCCAGTGGAAGGAAAGCACCTGCTAGCGGATTCAGTGGCACAACCGGTGCGTGAGTGCAGCGCACTGTACAACCTGCTCAGTGATCGCAAAGCAAAACACTACGGTTTTATGTGACTTTCCCTGCAGGTGGGCTGACCACCGGGGCGCCTCAGTAATTTGGCCGTGATTAAGGCCGATACAGGAGGAAGTCATCCGACGAGAACGGAGATAAGGCATTGCCTGTGGTTTGTTCCGCCTTGGGGATGTGCGTGTAACTGCGCAGGTAGAAAATAACTATAAGTCTTCGAGCGCAACTTGAAACTTTACGGCGCGAGAAATAAACGTACGGCATTCCAAATGTCGGGCCCGCGACTGAAAGTTTAAAAGAACGCTTCTGTGCGCCTGGAAAGCGCAGTGGAGTAGACGCTTGCTACGAGATGCGACCGTAAGTTGTAGCCGTTGTAAAGAGTGTGAGAGAACTGTTCGCACCTGCCTGAGCAAACTATACAAAAAAGAAATAAATAAATAAAACTTGGAGGACGCTTAAGCTTCGCCTTTAAGAGGCGAAGCTTAACATTGAAACATTAACACGATAACATTGAAAGATACCTGGCTGCATCTCACGCTGCCCGGCAACTGCAGCTTATGTAACCGTAAGTTTCACTGGGAAGCGCTGGTGGCGAACGCTACGCACAAAGGCGAGCTTTCTGCTAGAAATGCGCCCTCTTGCCTGGGCCGATCCCGGAGGTAGTGCACAGCCACACCAAAGAAATTACATAATTTTCAGGTTTCTGTTATTGTTTCGCACTTTTAATATTTAAGTCTGAGAAGATTTAACGTAAAAGGCATGCTCTATAAGTGTTTTATTTCCCGAAATTTGCTTGTGGGCTGTCATCCTCAAGATTCCAAGAAATAACATTGTCAAGAACGTAAGAGAAGGTACGAGCAACATTAGTGATAGAATGGTGTGGCAATATAACTTGCGCATACCGCATGTGATATAGCAAGGCGTGGCACACAGATATACTCTTTTTTTTTATCAGCTTTTCTAACACACATACACAGAGAATCGCACACTTATATAAGTAACCGTCTTTGCTGCAGGCGCTTCTGCCACACCTGCCATCTCTTGCTGTAAAAAAAGAACGTTTCAGTGCATGTACCTGCTATGTTAAAAAAAATAAAGAAGTCGCAGAATAAAAAGAGAAAGCCATGGCTTCAGGGAAGCGTGCTCGAAAAAAATTACACAGATATACCTAAATATATACGGCAATTTTCGCTCGCGGACAATGCCGCCGACGCCGACACTGGATTTTCTTCGACACGGGGCCCTTTACGCCATCGCGTTAAAGAGAATGTAAAAGAAAGTTAATGACACTGCTTTCGTACCGGGTTCTAATAGACGGCTCCGCACACGTCCTACCACGGAAAACGCGGCTGTAAGTTATTACTTATAAGCCGCTTTGCTGGAAAATGGCTACATTGGAGCGCAGTTTCAATGTGTACTAATGAGATACCGTGTTTCCTGACCGTGTTCATTTCCGCAATACATTAACGTTTGTTGCGAAATACTGCATCGTCCTTTCCTGCACTGAGGCCGCTCACACTGTAGAGAGTATATATAGCAAAACCGCCTCCTTTTATAACGGAGCGATAACAACGTGTGCATATTGCACACGTGGATGCTGGGATCTCAGTCAACCTACAAAGCTCGCTCTGAGCTATAGAAAAAAAAATGAACTATTCGCAAATATTTCGCCATGGTATCCATCCGCAGATGTGCGCCTGGGGAACATATAAAATGTGGCCAGAGAAAAGTTGCTTTACTCGAGCTGCGAGCGTAAGGCACAGCAGTCATGATTAAGGTTATTTCAAGCAGAATAAGGCTGCGCTGTGGGAGTGGGAAGACATGGTGCGAATTGCTTTGCCCAACATAAAGATTCAGCAGTGCTACCCCCCCCCCCCACCTTCCCCCCAAAAATGAATAAACAAAGAATAAAGCAAACACAATGCTCAGTGGCAACCCCTCTGACTTCTCGTTACGACAGCGATGCGTAGGTCACTTATACTTACGTTACGGAGTTTCAGGATCTGCTTCATATATCCCGCACAGGTACTGCAAGCAGGCGCAAGTACTTCATAATTCACTGTACAAAAGTTCCCCGTTGGCCCGTAATGGAGTCAGATGGGCTCGATCTTTCACAGTCTGCTTTTATTGCTGTGCTTGGCAGCACGGTGTTGCGTAATCGCAGCAAAGGCTACGGGAGCTGAATGCTAAGCTTGTTTTCAGCGATGGCCTCCGGGGTACCGAATAATTAACGTCAGAAGCAACGGCCATAGTATGTCTTAAGAGCCGCTCCTTCATCTGCAAAAGTGGACACTCGGGGAAGCATACGGCGATATTCTGGGCGAAAAAAAAAAAGCCAGAGGCGGCGCAAAAGCAAAAGGGTAACTTCATAAATCTTAAATGGGCTGTCACGGAAGCGCCTAAAGCCGTTATGTTCGCTACATGGCTGCAGTGTAGCATGATTTAGTGCTCAATCGCTAATCTTGTTGTGTGCTATTTTTCTGCCATATGTATTATTTTTCTCTAATTTTTCCGTCTTCGTCACTGCGCCTACCTGTTCTAATTCCAGCTGCCGAGAGTGAGGCAGATGCTTTGTGCGGAGCTGCATATTAAAAAGCGGTAGCCAATTTATTTCATAACTAGTGTGGCCGCACCATTTATCAACAGTCTCGGCTCCTCTTTGGTCACTTTCTTTTATCGGAAGGGTAACTTGGCGATGATGATGGCGGAACAGGCGTCGTCTTCTTTATGGGAACAATTTTCAACAGAAGACCTGTCAGGAACCTTCGCATAAATATGCACGGTAGCGTGCGCGCTACGTGATTAATGCCTCGTCTGTCGGTTCGGCACACAACTCACGATTGCGCAGAGTGCGAAAAACTGTCACTTCTGTTGCGCATGAAGTGCGCAAAGCTTGGATCGCAGATCACTCGTAAGGTGGCACATAAAAGGCAGAAACAGAGGGAGGCTAGAAAGTAACCGGCATTTTAGTACACAAGCATCGTCAAATTTGTGCACGCGGACCACGGGATAAATTAGAAGAGAATCCCGATGAAACGTTGTCACAATCAGGAATAGCTTCTGTGACATCATTGCTGCAGATGTTCGCAAAGTGTAGCTACGGCCGCGTTTCGATGAAGGCTTCCCAAAGGAAAAATAAGAAAAGTAAAACGCCCGTACACTCACATTGATAAGCAAGGGAAAGCAACCCAGATGTCCGGGAGTTTGTCTCGGAGCTCTCCGCTGTGGCGTCTTTGTTATCCTATACGCATTGCTCTGTTAGAACACTGCGCAGCGAAGGAATGCTTTCGACACGGAAATAACGAACAAATATATTGGACACACAAGTAGCGCAAGCTCTTTAACCACATTGTCTGAACAGTTGACAGTCTTCGCGTCATGTTTTCCTAATGTCTCTGCTCTTCACGTCTATGTCGAAAGCATTGCTTCGCAGCCCAGTGTTCGATCACGTCACAGAACCAACTGGCCAACTGCAACACACTGGCGCTTGGGCGGCTTTCCTAACTTGTTTCTTTTCTTTTTTTTTATTCACGCGAGAACGTGTTGTGCTCGAGATATCAGATAGCGCACGATTATTGAACGTCGTCGTTCCTTTGACAGGCATGGAGCCGTCGATCAGTTTGCAGGCGTGCTAGCAGATGATAAACGTAGTAGTTGTAGAAACTACCTCGTCATCGCAAGCGTATGGCGATGATCAGATGACCCATGCATAAATGTGTCCAGATGCAAGCACCAGGTACTATTCGACGACCGCCGACATCATTCGTTGCTGCAGAACGTTGTACCTTAGTTTAGAGGGCGTTCCTGACACTGTTCGAAGATAGCGAGCTTGGCTAAGTGCCAGGAACGCTGTCCGCGGAATACCATCCATGGGTATACTTCGATGCGTCCGGTGCCGCGTCACGCGAAATTTCGACAAAGTCATCGTATCCCCGAAATTGATCGCTCAAGAAGAGCGCCCCCTATTTATAGTTTGTTTCCAGTCTCTGCCTGGCCAGCCTCATAGAGTTTCTCACTACATTACCTAGAGGAAAATCTGGCGCTGCTGCGCTGTGGTATGCATGGGAATGCCGGTATATTGTGACTCCGGATCGGCATCGTTGTCGGAGAGACAGGACACCTTGAAGACGCGCTTGGCAAGCACCGTACCGTCTGTCGCAACGATTCATTTTCTACTAAAACAGAAAGTAAACGGCTGTTTTCGTTTTGTTATTACGCAAAAACATGTTTTGTTTAACTACGAGAACTTGTTATTGCGTGTACGATTATATGTTACGTAAGAAGTATCAGCGGGCCGCTAAAGTTGGAGGACAGACGACAAGGTTCGCGCTCGCTTTGACACAGTTTGTCGTCTGTTCTTGCTTTTCTTCGCTTGGTCATGCATTGTAGGTGAGTAAAGATGAATATGCTTGAATGGAAACATCTTATGAAGATTTTACTTTGAAAACGCGTTATTTGTGTAGCCATATCCACGTTTTAGACGAAGCCTCTTACAACACCAACCAACACAAACCTCGCAGACGCATATACCGTCATTCCCATGACGGCACGGTGCCCCCTTAAGAAACTCCCATAGACGGTGGCGCCAGATTTCCCTCTAGGTTATGATGAGAAACTCTATGGCCGGCCTACTTGCCCGCCTGCCTAGAATGTGCGATGTCGCGCCCATGTGACCATATATTATAATGGTGGTGAAAGTGGTTGTGTAATGCCGCAGGTGGATCTAGTCTGCCAGAACTTTGGGCCGGCATTTGTCCTTGACGAGTGTCGTCGTAGCTTATAGCAGTAAGTCTCACTACAAGTGGCCATCGAAATTCTCCGTTGTAAAAAGAGTAGATCGGCAGAAACCGTGCCACTCGCAGAGACGTGGAAAGATGCAGCATGTATAGGAAGCAAAAGACGCTCGTGTAAACGCACGAAAGTGTTCATAAACTCATCGGAATACCTAACCTGTGAATACATAAAAAAAATGCTTGCCTTTTCACTGCAGCAATGGGTGTTGTTGGGCCGCTTGATACAAATTCATTAAGTGCAACGAAAATCAAACATGTTTCAGTCTTTCTTCCTGCCTTTATTTTCATTTATAGTAGAATGGCATTGGAGCGGACGCTGCCACCTTCTCGCGAACTCCTCTATTGCGATGCACACGACGTCATACCCGTCCGCTGCGGTACTGTTGCCTATTGTGGCCTCTGAAATGCATGCAAAGACGCCCCTACTCTTATTGTGTGGCGCTAAGCCTCGCACAACTTACCCAACGCCGAACGCTGCGCGAAAGCGCAGTGATTAGCGCGTCCAGCCGTGGTAGCCATCGTAACGGAAGGGGCGGACGAACAGACACAACCCAGTTTCTAGGTCTAAGCTGCTGTCGCAGCAAAATACATGTAGATAACATGAGTGCGACAATCAATGGCCGTACCTCTATCCGTCTCTTCTTTCTTGTCCCGTTCACTTGTGCTGCATTTCAACTAGAGCCTTCCCTTGTGCCTGTGGGACAGAAATTGCGTAAACAGGAATAGATTGTCTCAGAAAGCCTGGCCAACGTTTCGATATGTGGACCAATCTTTGGCGTTCGATAGGTCCACCTATCTAAACGTTGGCCAGCCTTTCTGGGAGATTGTATACCTATTTGTGTAAAATCTATGACACAGTGTGCTACTCCATCTGTCTCTCCCCGACTTGACATTGGATTTTTTCTTGTGCCTGTGTTGTAAGGTGGTCAGTGATGACTCGCCCGCAAGCCTCATAGCAACACCAAAAATGAGTGTTAAATTAAGCTGAATTTTCAGATTTCCACTGTGAAATACCAGAAACGCCAGTCTTACCGTTTTTGGCTGTATCTGCTCGGAACCGGCGATGCGGTTCCCGTGAGAAATTCAATAAAGGATTCATATCCTTCCGTCATAACGAACACTATATAGCAGAGAAAGTTAATGTTACAGTTTCCTTTCGTTCCAGTGTGTTTCACGTGAATTCTGTAGTAATCTGGTTTTTCCTTTCTTCTTTTCTTTTTCGTGCATTTATTGCACAAGACTTCAAGTCTGACTGTTTTATTTTTGTTACATTGGAGTGTGGGTTTGCTATTCTTTCAGTACATATCTGTTCTAAATGACAATGAGTAGCCAGCGCTGCATAAAGGCGCCACCATCTCCTAAATATCGTGTAACAAAAAAAAGACAATTTTCATTGCCACATAACTACAGATAGAGTATTCAGCAAGTACATCACCAGATTACACTTATGTTGCTCTAGAGTGTCTTTTCAAAGGCGACTGATTGTATATTTATGTCAATGATAGATCGCCTGTTGATATGAACACTTTCTCCACTTAATTAATTAATTAATTAATTTCAAGCTGCCAGAATAACTTGATGCGGTTTGCTGTGTCGGGAAGTAAACATACAAACGCAATCAGATAGGACACGTCACAAGAAAATGTGGCATGTTTATTCGCCTTTTACGCAACCAACTTCTCTCAATTTACACCAGTTTCCTTAGGAGCGTGTTTATGTACAGTAGCGAACGAAGCACAAGAAAAATAGAGTGTATGTATATGCCTATGTACAAATATATACGCTATATTTACACCACACACCACGTAGACACTTTCTTTTTTTTTTTTCTCCAGTATGCGCGCTCACCCCACGACGTGCAATCTCCACACAGTATCCACAAGGAGAGCATACACACGGGAACACGGCTACTAGAAGACGAGATAATGCGAGATGACGCCGCTCCTGGTCGAGATTATGTACACTCACGCATGCGTGCACACATATATGGAGGACGCGTCTCCGCAGCGGGCGCAAGACAGCAATGCAACGGGCGCATCACTCTCGTGAGGTCACGTGCTAGAGGGGCGTGGAATAAATTCAGGCGCAGTCAGAGACGAGGCTCCAAAAAATTCAAACTCACTGGTGCACGACACGAGTAGGCGGGAAGCGCGGCAACCAGATGAAACTCGGCAAATGTGGCAAGCCTATTTATGAGTTCTGCATGCATGGTCACGCCTAGACCTTGAACGTAAGATCATCTGAACCAACAGCAGTAAACCAGAGTACACGAACGCTTGCATTTGCTGCAATGCGTGCTGGTATTTTTAGCGCCAGATCGAGGCTTTCTCGACATCGTGCACCGAATCTCGGCGAATGGCAGCAAATGGCAGCAATGGTGTAAAGAAGAGAAAATATGGAGAAAAGGAGAAGATACGCCATAGGGAACAGGTTGGGCAGTTACCGGTTCTTTTATCAGCGCATGTCAAGCGAACGCGCAGCCTGCGGGTACCATCAAGTGATAAGCATGCGTTCATTTCACTCTTATGATAAAGCAGTGCCTATAAACATAGATTGACATCCTGGATCGAAATTGATCCGGAGTACATCACTGTGGTGCTAATTATGCTAACTAGATTTGCTTTGATTAGCCTAGAGTGAGCAGGAAGACGGTTTCCTTTGTTTCTCTTTTCCTAGATTCCCTAGTCGCTGGAGCTCATTTCGTTTTTTTATGATCGTGATAAGCCGCCCTTCAGTAGCCTATTTTCCCCAAGATCTCACCGTGCAATGAACCGCAACAGGCAAACACCCGCGTCTTCTATTTATAGTTAAAATGCCGTGCTTTACCAAAATGCACAATTAAACTTTCCCGCAGCTGCACCCTCACTGATTTTCTCTCGGTTGCGTGCAACCGTAACTAGTCAGGTGAACCAACGTAATATCCCGGACAGCCGTCTATTGGCCGCCACTCACATGAGACGCATGCTCGCATTCATTTTCAGGTTGCTGTTTTTAAGGGATGACGAGCATCTTGGCTCTGACACAGAACGCAAATAAAAAGCGCACCTCCCTTCGCAGGAAATGTTTTCCGCTAGCGCAATGACATCTGTGCGAACCTCCCTCGGAGAGAATTGTGCGGTCACTTCACGTGCACAGCGAAATCATCTCGAACACGTGGAAAAAAGCGAGCGCACGTAGTTCGAGCGGCGTTATGTCATTCGGCAACATATTCAGCCCTAGGCATTGCGAACGGTTAAGCGGTAGCCACGGATAACGACTTAAGCGGCTTTCTTCCTATTCTTCTTTTCTTTTCTCAGAATAATCAAGATAGCGTAGAGAAGACCACTGGCGCTCGCTTTGACTGCATCGCCAACCAACGCCTGCCCCGGTCGAGAAGCCTGGCCGTCAATCAACGGACGTTTTCCGCGCACCGTTTTTTTTGTGTGTGTGGTCATTAAACCTTGCTACAATGGTGTCGAATAGACGCCTTCGAGAGTTTCTTGCCTCATTTAACGCGTAAAGGTTGTCTAATTATAGGATAGAGGAAAGCTTAGTGCAGCTGTTGCACTCGCGAGAGCTATAGACACAAGGCATTTTCTTTTCTCTCTTCAATACGCCGCTAGAAGGACGTTCTTATAACATGCTACGCACAACATTTTTCAAGGCGACTCGCGATATACGATGGCTGTAGAGGGACGACGGGAACGGGAAAATAGAGTGACATTACATGGGCGATGCAAGAGAGAGAGAGAGATCAAGAAAGAGAGAGGGAGAAAGAGTCGCGAATAGACAACTGTAATATCACATTGAGAGAGAGTGTGTTGAAGCGTCAAGCTGGCCTCATAAGTGTATATACTCCTCACACCGAACGCGACATCTCGATGCCTGGTGGTAAGAATAGAGAAAAGCAAAAAAAAATTAAAAAGAGAATAGACGAGGAAGAATGAAAAGAAAACGCAACTTTTGGTCATCGCACTACGTAAGAAACATGGAAAGATCCGATTCTCCTCGTGAACACTGGTGATAACGCCTTAGAATAAGCTGATAGTGGGCGCAGATGTCACTCATAATGATCGCGATTTTTTTTCTTTTTCTTGACCATGACATAAAAGTGACCGGAGTGAAATATTTGATGTGACATAAAAGAGCCGACAAAAGAATACTAGCTGGAAAGGAAAATGTGCGGCCCAAGTAGACGGCCAACGAAAGCTATGAACTTATCCCCATTAACAAAAATGGTCGAATTCGTGACTCCTATAGCAAAATCTCGACACGTTTAAGGGTACAGCGTAATATTTGACTTCAATGTTACGACGATGTAGTACGCAAGATATTGTGGCAAAAGTGAAGGCTTCCGTGGGTCGTTACGAAAAAGAAATCGCTGGGCTGTTTCTAGCGTATATTTTGCTCCGGATGGGCGACTTCGCGAATGAGTACGACGACGCAATTCCAGCTGCATCACATCACGGCACGTAGCCAAAGCGTCAGTGCTTCAGTGTCAGTAGCAACATATGAGAAGGATTTGTCGTCTGTCGGCTGCGCCATCTAGCCATATCCGCTCTGCGAAAACAGGTGTCTCGCATGACAAGTACTGACTTCCATTGCCACCGATGTAAAAGTGAAGAGCCGGTGGCGACGCGACTCTCGCATTCAGGAACCAGCTAACTGTGACGTCATACATTGTAGAGGCTACAGAACGAGGCTGAATATTTTTCGTTATTAAATAGGATTGAATTCTATTTTAGGAGAAAAATTTACGCAGCGAATCATTTTTGCATCGCAAGAAAAAAAAAAAAGGTGGAAATTCTCACGTAGCAAAATCTGTGACGTCACAGCGTAACGTCATCCCTGCCACAACTTGGGCGTCCGAAAAGTCAGAAAAGGAAACTTTGTTTCCAGCTGTGCATTTCTCACTGATAAGTAATCCCTTTCGGCCGAAGAAACGACGAACCGATTCCAATCAAGTAATCTTTAAACATAGCCTCATCAGTACCTAACCGCATGACCCCTTTGGGACACACCACATAGTTTACTTAGTCTTTCAACAAGCAGTTGCATAGCATCAAGAATGGAATGTGCGCGAGGATACGATAACAGAGAAACAAACAATGTGAGCGCTTCATCCGCTGCGTTGACGTGGCAAGCCCAATTCGTTACTCCCGACGTAGGTGGCACATGAATCCTAGCTTGAAAGTAGCGTTTACCGGTCACGCCTCATTAAACGTTTAGGCGCTCGTTAGAATCTGGCGCAACAGATCGGTACCTCTATGAATTTCAGTACATCTGAAATACGTCCGTTCATAAACATACAAACAAACACTAATTTGACACATTCAAAAACGCCGTGACTAGAACAAAGCGATCCTTGGAAGTGTGGAAGAGCGATTTCTTACACGAGGTTTGCTCGACGAGCACACGTGAGCTGACATAAAAATCGCACGTATTCACCTTGTGATGAGGAACGAAGTGAAACTGAAATTAATGTACGCAATGTTAAACTAATAGCCACGAACAGGCAGGCTAAGTGCGTGCCAGAAACATCTAGCATCGCCGGCGAAAATGTTACAGAGCTACCCGAGGACTGAATTTTGAATTCTTACGGAAGCCACTTGTCCTTCAGTACGCCATATTGCAGGAATGTAGATCACCGTTGGCAGTCACCCGCTGGCCTCTAGCTTTGCGATGAGGTGTGCGCGTTCGTGGCGTGCAGTCATCGTCTCCGAATACCTAAGCGAACGCTGGACACGTTCCTTCTGTGTGGCACAGGAATTCCTTTAAACGCACGACTAGCTAAGACCACCCATATTCCGGAGCCACGCCGCCGCTGAACATGCCCTTAAGAACGGCTAACGGTCAATTCTGGTAAGCGCAAATATTTCTTAAGAGTGCAGCACGTTTGCTGTGATTTCAAGGTTAATGAAACTGACTCGCGCAGAACTGATTTGCCACAAGAAGAGATCTTCAAACCCGCTTTAAGCTCTGAAGGCTGTTGAAAGCAAACAAGAGGAATAAAAAAATGAAAATAATAAAAATAACACATAAACCTCAGTTGCAGGTCACTATATATGTAGGTTCGTAAAAGTTCGACAAAGTACGTCACAATATGAATTATGAATGCGAATTACATCAGAAATGCTATGAATGACTTTCATTAGGATACAAGCACTCATTCGCCTTTCTCCTCAAATTAGTAATGTGTATACATTTATGGCCCATTCAAACCTCCCCCCCCCCCCTATTTTCTTCCCTTCACCTCCCCCTTCCTCCGGACGCCACTATATTACAGACGCCTCTTAGCGGCTCGCACATTCTCATCTTGTCATATAATTATTCACCTGTCAGAAGGCTTTAAATACAATAAACCTTTCAATACGCATTCTTCATGACTCCGTGTCACTCAGAACTTCGAAAACACTCCTAATCTTATTCTTAGGGAACACGACTTTGGCGTGCCGTAGGAGTTTGTGACGCATTTGGAGACAGAGTCCCGCGGGCGCACATTACAAGCCACGGCAAACATCTACCATGCTATCAATGATGGACTTTCAACAAAAACAATGACGATATAATGCCCCAGTGTGGCCATCCAACATCCTTACCAGCCTAGCGTTGCGCCACCCATCCCACAAATGAAAGATATATATAAAAAAAGAGAGGCCAGCGATCAGCAGAGATTTCTCAGAAAGTCAACAATCAATCTGTAATGGCAGCTCGGAAATGGAGATAATCGACAACCTGTTACGAGCGAGCAGACACGGTTAGCGTCGGTGATTGAACTTGAAGCACTCAATGAGAACGACCGCCCCGTCGTGGGCAATGACAGTTTGTCTATGCGAGACATCCGGCCAACATTTTCGCACACACAACACGAAAGAGTACAGCAACAAAAATGAAAGGACGCGGGAACAGAAAGGAAATGGAGCACAGGTAATCAGGCATCCCTGTAAACACGTCCAGGCACTGCAGCCAAAACTTCGTTGCGAAGTTCTCGGCGTTAGCTCTTTGTTTCTGTGTCTTGCGTTGCCCGCAGCGTCTTAGCGTAAGAGGATCCCACACGGCAGTATGATAAGAGAAAGGTCAGCGCGGCACAGTGCAGCCGCTGCGAAGGCTCACGCACGCGCGCATCCTCGCGCACTCGGCACCCGGCGACCTGTCGAGAGAGAGAGAAAAAGAAAAGATATCGGGGTTTGAGAATTTGCCGTTCTCGCAAGACCGCGTCCCCGAAGCAACGCTCCTGGCATTGGAGCGAGTTTACACGAGAACAAGTCAGAATAAGCGCAGCAACGCGTCTTTCGCATTTGTAACCACGGCGTTTTCGGAATGATGTAACTGCGAAAAACTGACATTCTTCTCAAGTTTAGAGCTACGCCTTAAACCTATTGCATAAGCGCACAAGACAGTGTACCATTTCAAGCTGCAAGCTTAGTCCGGAAAGCATTTGACACTTTCTTTTTATTGATGCGAAAGCGCCAAATGACTCAATGAGCGAAAAAGCCTGCGTCTGGCGTCTGTAGCAGCGAAACGGCACCTAAATTCCCATTGGGTGCGACGCCACGTCACGCTCGAGCAACTCGCTAACACGTACGACGTGGGTTCGAATCCGCCCACCACTAAATACATTTTTAGGGTCCCTTTATATTAATTGATTATATTGATAAAGATAGATTCATAGATAGACATACACACAGTGGCTGAAGTAGGCTAATAATACTAATTGCCCTAAAATAAACATGACAGGTAAGGCTCAGTCGCTGATGTCTCATTCTTATAACTCACGGTTGGCGCGTATGGGCTTCCGCAATTGAGCTTTATGCGCTGTAGTCGCTATTTGAATATTCTGAATGCTACAAAGACGGTATGTCGGCGAATTCTTTAGTTATTAAGCTAGTGTTTGCAGGCGAACAAGTGAAATCGTGGCTTAGGCGGCTCAGAAATTATGAGACGCCTTAGCAAGAAGCAAGACACACGGCACATACTTCGATATTCACGCTGTGTTATACTACAAGCGTGGGTTTTGAGTGTGACAGAGAGAGGGGCGACTCCGTTTTCAGTGACTGCCGAAGAAGCCTGCCGGGCGGCATGACGAGCATGCTACAGACTCCACATGAGGATTATACACAACCTTCTGCAACCTTTCGTGGCACGTTCAAGTAAATTGTGTGTAACCAAATTTTACTGTGCATCAGATGTGTCTTCCGCGCTCGCACTGTGTCGTATTTAGGCCTTCATGCGCGGTGAAATGCCAGACGTATTGCTAGGCAAAAGACTAGCAATAGTGAACTTTCATTTAAAACTGAGTGCCTTTCTACACGTTGCCACGTCGCTGTGAGTGCGCTGCTCTCTCAAGAGGCCTACTTTTTAAGTTACTTGTTCCTATACTTGATGTTTTGTTGCTCAAGCTTGTACGTTCATCGAACATGTGGTGGCTATATCGACACGGTGTTCACGTTGCACTGATCAGGTCATCAGTTTTACTTTTATAATCGACACGAGACACGAACTGCGCTTACCTAAAACGGAATGCATCTTGGGCTGTTGGTTACCTCTTCACGGAAGTCGTCTTACAACCATTCGAAGCCGGGGCCATTGCCGGCTTGTCCTGCGAAGAGTACAATCCCAACTTCACCTTGAAGTCGCTGATGCAGCCTGTGAACGAGGGTCTTCGCGTGGGGAACGGGTTGTAGTTCTCGCCCAGCGCACGCCTCGGTGAGGTCGGAGGGGTGACCCGCGTGTCGCCGACGTCACCGGAAAGAAATCTCTGTCGCCGAATCGACGGAAGCGACGTCGTCGTGGTCCCGTCGCCGCCGACCACACCCGAGCCACAAGACTGTCCTGGAGTCATCATGGTGGCGTCTGTGCTCAGTGACCGAGCGGTCTTAGGCCTAGCCGATTTCTCGCCGGAGTGAGCTCCCAGCGCCGTCGCTGAGCCCTCGGACGCACAGCGGGCACCTCGCGTCGTGGATGTCGCGTGAGCCAGACTCTCGAAGAACTTGGAGGCGTCGAACTTGAGCGAGGACTTGCGGGGTGCCCCCTCGGGAGACCGCGGATATCCGGAAGGCGCTTGCGCCGAGTCGTGGTCCCCGGAAGCCTCGTCCACGGCCGCTTTACTCTCGCTGTCGGCCACAGTGTGCACGCCGGAGTCCGGGGACACCTCCTGTCCCAGCAAAAATGCCGATCTTCGAAGTTCCTTGTTGGGAGACATTAGGTGCGAGCTCGAAGTGCTCGATTCGCTGTACTTAACACAGTCTTGGCTCACCTCATGGCTGGCTTCCTGGCTGGCTTCCTGGCTGGCTTCCTGACTGAGGTCCTCGTCGGCTTTCTCGAAGGTCATTTCGTTCAGCGTTGTGAGCGTGTTGCAGGTGAGTGAGGAGCCGCGTCGCTTCTCCCCGGGGAATATCGACTCTCGGCCTGACGACGACTCGTAGGGCAGCAGCCGGCTATCGATAGATTCCTGGCTGGCCCTGAACGAGCACGTCCTGTCGTCTCTCATTAAGCGAGGTCTGGGAGGTGCGCCGTCTCCGGCTGCTGCGTCGCCATCGTCAGCCTCTTCCGAGATGGACCTCTCGTAACGAAGTGACGCCTGTTGGTAGTCGGTGTCAGACGATCTCCAGCTGACGTCGTTAGACGTGTTCCTGCTGTCGTACTTGTAGTAGGACCATTTTCTCAGTTCTCGCGCGGAGACGCTGACCTCGCTACTCGCCGAACCCCGTTTGCTGGAGTCCCTGCGAAACCTGTCCAGTTCCGTTGAAGGCGAGTCGCCGCTCGTTTCGTCCGAGGTATTGGTGCGCTTCGGTGGCCACCGCGGCGGAGACCCTAGCGAGAGCTTCCTGTCCACGTCCTCTGAGGAGGACCTGTCAATGTTGGGCGAGAGCCGCTGCGTACCCAGTTCGTCAGTTCCTCGTCGGCTGGTGTTTCGCAGTGCCATTCGCTGAGCCTGCCGATCGGACAGCGCCGACTGGCTGAACTTTTTGGACAGCCTCTGGAACTCTTCGTCCGAGATTTTGCAGTTATTTGCACGTTCGTCAGATGGCTTCCGGCTACCGGTTTCCGACGGCGGTGGCGGACCGCTCGACGAGGACGTCGTTAGACAGGCGTCACTTGAAGATTTCCAGCTCGACGCCTCGGAGGACGTCCTAATGTTGTATTTGTCCGAACCGGAGAGCACCATGTTGGAGAACGTGTTTCTCGAGCTTTCTGTCTCCGAACTTAGGGAGTCGGGGGCGTGCTTTTGTGGACGTTCCTCTTCTAAAGAGCGCGACGAGTCATCTACCGCGGAAGACACCTCTGCTAAAGAACTGACAGTTTCCACCTTCGAGCAAGATTTCTCCTCCTCCTCTTCTTCTTCTGAAGACAAGCTGACCGACGAAGAGTTTCTTGAGCCGTCGCTCTCGTCATCCGGTTTGTAGGAACCGTCGTCGTCATCGTCTAGGCTTATCGGTTCCCGGTGCCTCACCAAGGCAGCGCGGGCGCCCGACTTTCTTGTAGCGGCCGTCGCAACAGGCTTAGACCCTTCGGCCAGACGTCGCGGAGGCTTCGGCTGCGCGCTCTCAGCGTCGTGACCATCGTGGCGACGCTTGGCCCGCCTGTCGCGGCATTCGTCCTCCTCGGAGGACGACGAAGATGACAACGAGCTGTCGGAAGTGTCGTCGTATGTTCCGTTCTTTAACCGGCGCGAGGGCTTCTTTTCCGGCATAGACGGCGGGACCTTCGAGTCGGCGTCGTTGACTTGCTTCTCGGCGCTTAACTTCCTGGCGGGAGGCGCTTCGTCGGGCGACGAAGACCTGTTGTTCTTGTCGTCGCAGAGTTCTGTGGACGAAGAACTCGAGCTACTGCTACTGTCGTCTCTCCCAGCCTTGAGCTTCTTGGCTTGGTCCCACGAGAGCGTTTCGACGGGGATTGGGTCCCTCGTGGTCACTCGAGGCGACGCCTTTCGCGCCGCCTTACACGCGGCGGCGGCTGAAGCGGAGCGGGCGCTGGCAACTGGCGAGCTCGAAGGCGATGTGCTCGATGTCGTCGAAACCGGCACGGCAAGACGAGGGGACACTCGTGTCGTAGTTGTGGCGCCACTCGCCTGTGTCGTCGTGTAGCTGGCCGGCAAGCCGCTGGGCACAGCGTGCGTCGGAGGCGGCGGCCGTGACCTGCGTACGATTGGCTTCTGGCCGGCCAGAAGGTTGTTTACGGGAACACCGGTCGATAGCCTATGGGGGCGCGTCGATGCGGGAGCCTGGAGGCTGCCTGTGAGCAAAGTAATAATATGACAAAATTAACATCCCATCGAAACTCAAGGCTGCTATAAACACTACAGACCGTAGCTCAATGTTTTGATGTTTGTGTCAGTGAAAGCCAATTAAAAGTTCACTACGGAGACACACGGTGCGTTGCACTGCCGAGTATACCAAGTGACGACCGCGAATAAAAAATCTGGCTTCAAATTGTTCGAGCACAGTAAGCTGGGAGAGTCAGTGGGATGGCATGGCACAAACCAGTGCCACAAACACACGAACCGAGAATTGTCTCCTGCGAAGTCTCGTCCTCTTTTCTTGGTCCGTGTGTTCGTCGCGCTGGTTTTCATGATTCCACAAACGAATCACGTTAGATGCCTGTTTTTGGGTTACGAAAACGGGTGTTCTGTGTTTCCAACATTGTACACAGTACACAGGTATACACAGTAGCCTCACCTACTAGCCAACCGACTTCTAGCCAAATTTTCTTGCAAAGCTAGTACAGTGTATACAGGGTTGCGAAAGCTACAAGCACCACGAAAAAAAGAAGACACAGATAGAAGGGCAGAGAAACAGACAGAACAAGCGCTGCAATCGTTCTGTCTATTTCTCTGCCCGTCTGTCTGTGTTTCATTTTTTTCCGCACTGCCTGTACCTTTCCCAACTATGAATACATACCAACTCACCCTAATTTTGGTAGTTTCGAATATAATGTATAAACATAAACCATGCAATACTGCGGAACCATTTACCCGACGCCATTGTTATCTTTGCTCTTAAGCCTAACGCTAAGCCTATGCAGAGTCCGGAATATTTCGCTGCACGTGTTCGAACGAAGGTTTTGCGCTCACTGCTGCACTGTTCTTGCTCACATTTTTTCAGAAGGATCGCATTTTGGTGTCGACTTCGTTTAACAAACACTTCCACGAATACTAGCCAGTTTTTTTTTCTTCTAAGAAACAAGTGCAAATTTGCCTGCACATATGGAGATGCGAGCTGCTGCCGGCAACGGCGCAAGCATAAACTTGTGTCGCCGCCCGCAGACAGCCGCAGAAAGCACTGTTTCAGGGAGGGCAGCCGCGTGTTCCAGGAGCGGGCAACACGCGGCAGCCCTGTCTGAAACGCTGATTTCTGCGGCTGCCGGCAGGTGGCGATACAAGTCTGTGCTAGGTAGGGTGCCTCGATGCGCGCGCCCCCGCTTAGGGTGAGGTCACCCTTTGAACCAGCCGGCGCCGCCTAAACCTGTTTTCGCGCGCTCCCTCCGCCATTGCGTTGCCCGCGTCGACTTCGCCGCGCTGCTGTGCGGGCGTCCTCGAAACGCTGCTGCGTTCGCGCGGCTTTCATCGGCGTAGAATGCCTGGATGTTGTGTTCCTCAGTGCTCCAACCATTCGAGAAATGGTTGGAGGATGTTCCATTTTCCAAGGGACCCAAAAAGGCGGCTTCTGTGGCTGGTGCGAGTCAAGCGTGACAAGTGGCAACCGACGAACTCCTCGTGTGTCTGCAGCGTAAGTGCCACATGTTGGTTCAGTGCTGTTTTTGTTGCGATTTATTTGTATTTTGTTGCGTTTGGGCAGCTAAGTGTCGTTCAATATTCTTCTTGCTCGGCTTAAAAAAGCTGCGTGAAACACTAAAACGAAGTAAATGAGTTTCACTACAGCGCGGTACAGGCCATTGTCTGCCGCTTGCTTGTTCGCATCCGAAATTGCACGACACGTGTCCGCTGGGGAATACGTACCACGCGTGCTTTCGCCGCTTCTTTTCATTCAAAGGTAATTGCCTTTACTAGGCGCTTGCCAGCGAATTGCGGTCTGGGCCCAAACATTGCATCAAGGCACAGAGCATGAGGACAAGCAAGGGCACATAAGCTGTGGCAATTACTGTGCAAATGGATGGTCCAGGAACCAATTTTGATTAATTCACTCACGATTTCTGAAGTTGTTTTTGACATGTGTGCGGCGTTGGGTAGCTTCCGCTGCCTATTAACCGGACGCTTCGTCCTACGACGCCGCATTATGTCAGTAAATGAGATTAACAGAGATCGTTGTTATGTGCAGATTGAGGCGCTCATTCGAGTAATTCGCCTGATATTTCGACTAATTTGTTCTTTGGCCTGTTAACCCGACGCTTCGTTCTGCGATGGCGGATTAAGTCAGTGAATGAGATAGACAGGATATGTTATGTGCAGATTGAGGCTCTCATTCGAGTAATTCGACTGATATTTGGACTACTGTGTTCTCTTGCGTGCTGCCTTCATTGTTTTCATTATCGAGCCGGAAATGCGCCGCTAATTTCAATATCAAATTCATCTGCAGGCTCATTTCGAAGCCAGCAGCTTCGAACAGAACCGCGCGGATGGGTGGAAGAAGCTCAAGCCTAATGCTGTACCAACGGTGTTCCCATTCAAAGGTGAGATGCCTCCTGACCCTGGTATTTGTTACCACGTTGCTTATCGGCTCATTATCTACATTTGAAAAAGTTATGTGAGGAAACGATTCATGCGCATACATATTAAATTTTCTGGCGCGCCTTCTATTCTGCTTTTAGTTAACACAATCTTAAATATATGTAATGGGCATTTTTTCTTATTTATCTGTTTCCAGAACTTCCTAAAGAGCGAAGGCCACCAAGGGAACGAAATGCACACGTGCCTGCATTATTCAGTGACGACGCAGCCGCACACAATTCTTCACGAGAAGTGAGAAACGTTCTTCCCTCAACTACGCAGGAATTTTCTCCCGCTGATTCTTCGTCAGACGGGGAGATAAATGAGAGATTGGCGGCTACGGAAACCAACAATGCTAATGGGCAACTTACTTCGACCCCCAGGGATGCACGGCTTCAAGAAACTGCAATAGTTACTGCGACCCAACCCCTCGATTCTGAGGCAGCTGAGCTTAGGAAGAAGATTGCAGATCTCACAGCAGCCAATAATAAGCTTAGACAACATCATAACGAATCTAAGAACACTGTCAAAAAACTACAGATGCAGGTACGCAAGCTGCAGAAAGAGGCAACTAATTTCTCACGAAATACGAAGTTTTTAAATGAAGACCAAATTCGTGCTCTTTCTCGGAACAACAATCATGGTAATTCGTGGTCAGCGCAAACAGTAAAGCAAGGTCTAAAAATTAAATTTGCTTGTGGAACCACCGGGTATGAAACACTCAGAAAGATTGGCTACCCTCTTCCATCCAGCAGAACGTTAGCAAGAAGAATTCAGGGCCTGAAGTTTCTGCCAGGTATCCTGCATGAAGTGATCGACGTCATGAGGTCGAAAGCAGAGGGAATGGAGGACGTGGAGAAAGACTGCGTTCTCTTTTTAGATGAAATGGAGATAGCACCCGGATTTGAACTCGACCGTGGCGAAGACGTGCTTCTGGGAGGAACGACGTTGCCCTCAAAGCCTGAAGAGCCAGCCAATCATGCTTTGGTGTTTATGCTAGGTGGGGTAAACCAGAGATGGAAGCAAGTGATAGCCTATGAATTCACTGGTAGGCACGTGGACGGCTCTGTACTCAAGGCATATGTCCTGGAAATAGTGCAGATATGCAGCCAGATTTCTCTAAGAGTCCGTGTTATCACATGTGACATGGGTGCAGCAAACCGCGCTATGTGGAGAGAATTTGGCTTTTCGAGCCACCGCCATTCGACAACTTCGTGCTCAATACCTCACCCAACCTTAAAAGGGAAGGAACTTTTTTTCATCTCGGACCCGGCACATGTCCTTAAGAACCTGAAAGGACAGCTTCTAAGCTCAAAAGTTTTCACACTCAGTGATACTACAGTAAGCAGGAACGGACTGACGGCCTCGAAGGTGAAATTGGAGCATGTACAGGCCGTCTTGGATTATGACGCAACCAACGAACTTAAGGTAGCACCAAATTTGTCAGAAACCCACATTAGTTGTGGGCACTTCACCAAAATGAAAGTAGGAGTCGCTGTCCAGCTCTTCCGTGAAGCCCCACCAGCTATTCGGTTCCTAATAAAAGAAGGAGTGATTGAGCCAGAGGCCGAAACAACAGCGTGGTTTATGGACCTCGTTTCTAGGTGGTATGCCCTCATGTCATCGCGTCATCCCACCATGGCGCTAAGCCGCAGGAACATTACTAAATATCATGCCGCCTTGGACACACTACGCACGGCAACAGACACCATCAGAGAACTGAAAATGGGCACTGGATCTCAGTGGAAGCCATCGCAAGCAGGGGTCCTAATTGCGACAACGGCTGTCCTTCGCCTTCAAGAAGTGCTTCTTGGCAGTGAAGGGTATGAATTCCTCCTCACGAGCAGGCTGTTGCAAGACTGCCTAGAAAACCTTTTTTCTGTGGTGCGGCTCATGAAGCCAGTGCCCACTGCGTATGACTTGAAGTGTGCACTCCGACTCGTCAGCGTCAGCCACTTTCTTCACACTCCGAGATCAACAAGCTACGAACTTGACGACCGCGAATACCTTGTCGATCTGCTTGCACATAGCAAGAAGGAATGTGCAGAAAGCGAAGTCGATGAAATCAACGACACGGAAATTCTGTTCATTGAAGAGCTCACGTCAACCGAGTGCCGCATCTTGTTTTACCTTGGCGGTTTTATTTTGAAAGGAATTTTGAAATCTATAACTTGTCCGCAGTGCAAGGCTGCTCTCCTTGGCAAGCCTGACGATCAGTATGCTTCCCTGACTGCACTCAAGGAATACGTCAGGGATGGGCAAAACCTCGTATATCCAAGCGCTGATGTCATGAAAACTTTAAAAAACTACGAGGAACATTTCACCGCTGTCAACTCATGGTGCACAGGCAAATTTTTCACCATGAAGTCGCCACTTCGTTCTCTGATAGCCTATCTCGAAGGCATAGACAAACCCTCAGTGAACACATGCATGGCTCACAAAGAACGAATAAGCAAAATGCTGACTGCTGCATATGCCAGAGTGAGGCTCCGAATTCATCTCCGACAAATTCCGAGCACTCATCCTAGTGGCCACGGAAGCAAGACTTGTGCAGGGGTCAGCCTTGCGTAAGCAAGCTGGAATCTGCAGTTCTGCGAGCCTTTTCCTTCAAAGTCTGAAGTCTGCATCTATATATATAGTGATCACAACTATTTTATCAATTACGGTCTATTTAACATAAATGTCGACTTTTAAAAAGTGCAATAATGTTCAGTGTTCACGTTCCCATTAAACACAAATCTCTAACTTTGTGTGTTTTCATAAGCACTGAATAAATGATTTCATGTTTGCTTGGGTAACAGCTTTTGTATTCATCTGGCTGTTACCAGACGAAAAGGGGACTTTATATTTTATTACCGTTGCTGATGCTGTTTCTTCAAAGCGTGCAGAACCAAGACGTTGTTGCATTGACCGCGTCGGCTGAATTTTCTTACCGATCAAATTCACTCACTTGCATTGGGACATCAGTGAGGTTTCCCATGCAATCCTGTTTACCGCGCCTCCGTTCACGAAGAAAAATGCCCATTCAGCCTTTTAACGCCCTCCGCATAACAGCGCGGGAGAAAGGGGGTTAGCCCCAGTCGCTGCCGAGCGTGAGATAGGGAGCCGGAAAGCGGAGGAGTCCGTTCTCCGCGAGAACGAGCATGCAGTGGGAGCGAGAATGGCGGCCGCCGTAGCAGACGACGCAGATGTCCTCACCCTAAGCGGGGGCGCGCGCATCGAGGCACCCTAGTGCTAGGACTGGCTATGCGGACGCCATTTTCCGTATAGACGAAGCCAGTTTTTCATTCTTGTCTTGAAAAACAGGCCAGTAATGATGCCAAGTGTTATACTAAACGAAGTCGACGCCAAGATGCGATCGCTATGCCAAATTTGAGCAAGAGCAGTGCAGCGGTGAGCGCAAAACCTCTTTTTCGAACACACGCAGCGAAATATTCAGGACCCTGTATATTGGATTAACTCAGTCACCTAGTTAACTAAGCTAGGAGTTAGGCCTAATCCTATGCTTAGGAAAAACTGGTGGGACTAGATTTACCTCCGCCCTTCTTGTACAACTGTATGTCCCCCATTACACGACGTTATAAGCAGGTTGCAGGAATAAGAGCGAGACAGACGAACATAATATGTAGAGAGGGATTACGAATTTCTACACGACTTTATCCAGTTGAATCCAGGTCCGAGTCCGGTGGTCTTTATGAACAGAATAAAAGCGCAAAAAGCAGAAGAAACTATTAAATTTGCTCACTTGTGAGAATGATGTGCGCTTGGCGTTGTCGCTGTCTGAGTCTCGAGTACTGTCTCTTGAGTGTCGAGATGTCCAGAGTCATCCGGCTCGGGTCCAAGGGGCTAGGCAGGGAAGCGTGGACGGCTCCCTGGCCTAGAATTTTTAGGACGAGACAAAGAAAGTGCATTGTGTACGCAATGAATTAAGAATCCGTACTTCGAACGAGCCTTTACGCTAGTGTATAGGCTTACGACAGCCAAGGTAAACTTTAATCTGCTTATCTCATTAATGTTAGGGTAGGTTTGCTCAATTTCAGTCGCAGTAAGCATGAAGATATATGGTAATATTTCCACCTACTCAATGAGACGAAGGTTGAGGATATAAATATGGCAGGTTTCCGATTCAGAAAACAACACACACGATATTTGTAATACGGTTTCTGCCGTACCGAAGTAGACAATATAGCCCTTAGCACGCGTTATTTTGGTGTCCGGAATGTACAATTTCGCTTGCACGCCCATATAAACACAACGTAGGCACAAAAAGACATATAACATGCGTAAGGTGCAATAACTTCATACAAAAACTACCATGCAGAAAGAAAGAGAGAAAAAAACTGAGCGCAATCATACAAAACTGTATGTCCAATCGTGATCTATACCATTATTCGCTGTCATTTTTTTTTTCACGTCGACGCGTCGTTTCACCACAGTTTTCACGACCTTCGCATTGCTTTCGGCTAAACTGGCGCGTCGCTCATCAGTTCCGTCGCACACGTCAGAGGCCGCTGCGCTGCTGGTACGTTGTTGCGTTCACGGTTCACGTTTGCGAAACCTGTACGTACGAATTAGGTGCGCGCCGTTCCTAGACAGCTTCGCTTGCTCACCTCTGTTCTTAGCCACGAGAAAGGCGTTCGAGATGCCGCAGAAGGCGGCCGCCACCATCATCTGGTGGTCCGAGTCCGCGTCGTTGTCCTCGTCGTCACCCAGGAAGAGCCAGAGCCCATGGCGGCTCGGCGCCGTCGGAGGCGGCAGGGGCCTGATGTTGTACGTGTAGCGGTCGCGCAACTCGGAGAGCTGCGGGATAGGCACCCTGGACACGTCGCAGATGGCCTGCAGAGGGCGACACCCGAAGTCCGACGGACGCGGGGCAAGCGCGGGCCAAGGCGTCACAGCGTCGGCGACACAGACCATTAGCGAAATGCGGTTGACGAACCCATGAATCGCGCCAAACCGTGCCCGTTTGCCAGGGGTTGACATTCGGAATTCGTCCCGACGGTCAGGAACGCGGAGCGGCGCAAGTCAAATTGCAACCCAGGGATGCGGCCAATGGCAGTTGGTGTTCGTTGAGAAGGTGTCGTGATCCGACAAAGGCAGGAAGGTCACCGTTCCGAGGATCCGCGAAGGATGGCAAGCCAAAGAACGAAAGGATAACGGGCAAGTCGTCACACACCGAGCAAGCGGATCCCCGATGCAGCAGTTGGGATGAGTTTTTACGGGGGCCGTCCGATGACGTGATGGCGAGGACATGGAAAGAGAGAGCAAAAGAAGAGGGAACGCGGATTAGTAGCCGAGACATCATTGCGTGTGCGCGTATATAGCTGCAGCAAGTAATCGTTAATATTTTAAATGTGTAGCGATATCCTAGCGTCACAATCTTCTTCACTTGTCCCATGTCAGGCTTTCTATAATAAACGCGCGCTGCACCTACATGCAGTGCACCTAACTGTATGGCCTATAATATAGTTCGTATGGCGCTCTCCGATTAAATCCTGTTTTCAAAGGTCAGAGCGTAGAGGTAACATCCAATCCATATAGTCTTCAGCAGCCCCAAAATTACGCGAGCTTCACATTTACAATGAGCTTTAAAATGTTGCACTTTTCAAGCTTCAGTATACACCTTTTTCGTGCATCGCGTACTTGCGTAGCCTCTAGATAATAAGCAGGAGTTGGCGAAGTTCACTGCAAGCAAAATCGGGTTCTCAGCCCTGTAGCTAGGTACCTAGTCCTACAAAGCTTATAAGCGTCTAGACGGGCAGTAAAGAAGATTAGCTTCGTAACGCTCTTCTCGTTAAACTGATTGATACGATCGTATGCGAGCACGCGAGAACTATAGGCGTCCAGAAATTTTACAAGCGCTTGTTAGGACATTTACATGATTTCGTACGTGGATTAGGTTATCAAATGCCACAGCGTCTGCATTACATCCGCTGATCACGTCTAGCTACATCAATCACTATACAAACTGTTTCTCATTAGATGTGGGAGGTTGGGGCCTGTAGGAGGCGCCAGTTACTTCTCTTCTTTAGCATGCTGAACATGCTGGACATGCTGGACGAGCGCTAAAGCGGAGTCAGTCTCACCACGATGAATTCGTGGGGGTCCTTGACGCCGAACTCGACCATCTCCCGGGTGAGTACGCCCATCACACTGTAGAACTCGTCCGCGCTTCCCACAGTCATGATGCGGCTGCCCGTACGAGACATGCAAGGAAAAGAGTAAAATGAAACAAAACTGGCGTCAAAGTCTGACTGAAAAGTTTCAACAAGCCATGCTTAAAAAAACCCTTCTGGAAGCAGATAAATGTTGCGCGCACCACTGTAATCGTTCAGTGAAAATATTAGTGACGGATGTACCTGTATTTTCCAGAATTTCGTCGTATGATATCGGTGATTTAATACGTCGGCGGTGAACTAGCAGTGAAGCCTGCCGTGGCAAAAATCGTCGAAATGACGTTACGTTATAGGAGCTAGCTTCGTCACTCACCAAATATATACTCCTACGAATCTCATTGTGTGTCTCTCTCTTTTTTTATTTATTTAGAGCTTTGCATCGCGATTACGAAAGAAACCTTCGCGATAGCACTCAAGGTTGGTATTCGTGTATTCTACATTTCTCAATAGTGTGATATACGAGGAGGATGGTAAAAACGAGCTCGATGACCTGTGCCAACATCAAGTTTAAAAGGGGTTGCTGCTACATGCCTTCTCTTTTCCTCATCATCGTCATCACCATCATCACCGAGGAGCGAGACGAGTCAGTAAACGATGCTCTAACGCGGTGTAACCTGCGGCTCATCTTCACTTGCTCACGTCGGCACCAGCCTGGATCTCTGTGCCACGCCATTCGGAAACAGATCATAGCGCAGGGATCTTAGCTGTCCACACTATCCTTCACGTCCAGATGTGGTTACACGGCGTTTGCTATTCGCGAAGGCGAAGAGAGGCAGGCGCGTAGAACACCGAAGCGGTGCAGCGAAGTGCATGTCGTGCGGTGAAGTGCTCACTCTGCGAGCCCCTCCCAGATGGTGATGGCGGTGCGCAGGAGCACCTCGTTTCCCTCCAGCAGGATGAGGTCCCACACGCGCACTACCAGCGAACGCGGAAGGCACGTGGTGAACAGCGTCAGGAACCACTGCATCGTGAACACGTTCGTCAGTGGGGGCTCGTAGTTCAGACCTGCGCAGGAGAAGGGCACGCGGCCACAGCGTGTTAGTTATGAGCATAGTTGGTCTCGTTGTTTTTTTATGCGTAAACATGTGTTCATGCGTGCCGCATGAGAGATATGACATAGGACGAAGAACATGCGAACAAAGCTCGTTAAGGGTCTCGAAATGTCCTGAACCTGAACCATCGAAGGTTCGGGAGTTGTCCCTATATATAGCGGAACATTTTAAGAGTATTACATGCCGATGTTTGACAACACACATGCACTGGGTAAACACAGGTCGGAAAAGAGCACAACAGTGTACTTTCTGGGGCTTCTTGAATACAAAAAAGCAGACAATCCATCAGTACTTCTCCTATCGAGCTCTCTTTCTCTCTCTCTCTCTCTGAAAAAAATAGAAAGAAAACTTCCTTGCTTGAGTAAGAAAGTTGCAAACAGGAATAAGGTGCCTTAGAGAGGCTTGCCAACACTTCGACAGGAAGGCCTATCTTCGTCATAGGACAGGTCCTCCTATCGAAACGTTGGCCAACCTTTCAGAGGCGCCTCATCCCTGTTTATAACATTTATACCATAGTGCGATAATCCGTCTTTGGGCCCCTTTTCTTATTTTGCTTGAGCAATAGGATGCGTGGAAAGCGTGGGTAATGGGTGAGCACGAGCGAGGTGTTCCCTAATTTCGCCGCAGATGACAGCACTTCAAGCATGCACTCTTTTTTGTCGTAAATCCAGTCGATGTCGAGCCCTCGTCTTGCGCACTTTGGGTCTCTGCTTTCTTGGCGTTGTTAACATGCGTCACAATTCCAGCAGTCAACTCGCCTAGCTTTCAGCAGATGTAGCGTAAACAAACGCATAAAGTGGCAGTCAACTATACATTTGTCTTGAAAAGTGAATTTGTGCAGCGAAAATAGACAGGACGACATAAAAGAACACAAGGGAACTAGACGGGCGCTACGTCACCCGTCTAATGTCGGTTGTGTACGTTACTGTTTTATAGGTTTGCGTTGCACAAACTCCGCTTTCAAGATCAATGTACCAGCCAGCCCTTGAATACCTTGGGCACAGAGTCCTAGCGAAGCTATAGCGTCCCGAAGACTTAGTAGAGCATCTGTCAAGACAAAGCAAGGTTCCAAATGCCTAGTGCATGACGCAGCCCAGGAAACCTATCATGTAAGGTCAAATTGGATTTTAAGTTCACTGTAAAGACCGGGAAACTCGTGCACGTTTGAATAACACGTTTCAAGTCTTAGCACACATTTAACACCCTGCTGAGTGGTGATTGCGTCTTGCGCAGTTCGTAAAAGAAGTCGATCGTGTAGGAAAAGTTTCTGCTTTATATTTAGATAGAACCACAGGCAAGCCTTCGGCTATCTGTTCGGTAAGTGCTTGTATTTTTCTGCATGCGACATGTGATAATAATAAGCGCAGCAAACAGCTATTCCTTCGACTGAGAACTCAGTGCGGTAGCAGTTGTGCCCAAATTCCCCAATGTCAACAATTCTGTGCAATATTCCTACAATACCGTCCGTGTCCCGAACTGTATGACACGATGACAAAACCACGAGAAAGACGACGGTATACGACGACGATGATGGCGGCGTGAAAAGAGATGAGGTAGACACGGTTGCAGCAATGACAACAGTGTGGGCACGACGACGGCACGATGGCGCACTTCACGACATATCGAAGCGGCCAGAGCGAACCTTATTCGTGCTACGAAGTGCTGTCACGGTAAAATTATGTGTATAATATTGGTATCCAATGCTGTGCCAACCGCGATTCGCGAATTCGTGAATTGAAACATGACGACGCGCGCCACACCGTAACCGAACGGACGCAAGCACGGACCAAACCCAATTCTGAATTCTTAACTGCAGTCGCAGTGTAAGAACCCTGTAGTCAAGTCAAACGGTGGCCCAGAACAGGAGCTCGATACTATATACTGACCGGCCTTGCTCTCCCCTGCCTGAAGCCTGTCGAGATGCGTGGCCAAGTTGCTGTGCCTCAAGCGGAGCAGCTCGCGAAACACGGCCATGTCGACGGACAGGCCGCGAAGGTTGTTGGCGAAGTATCCCTCCGGAAGCACGCCTTCCACCAGGTAGATCATCATCTGCAGAGATCGTCATCACTTCGTAGGAGTTTCAGCAGCCGCTTGAGTTGTGCCCGGTTTTATTTTTTTTTTCTTTCGTTCCCTTGCGTCTAACGCACCTTGAGCGCATCCTGGTCGCACCACTCCACCACCTCCAGGACGAAGGCGGCGAGCAGGTTGAAGCCCTGGCAGTAACCCACGGACTTGTTCCAGCGCGCGTACGCCAGCAGGACCCGCTTGAGTAGCGCCTGGTTCTGCTCCGCTTGTTCGCCGCTGAACAGGCTGCAACCCGTACGGTGGAGGTCCTGCACCGGGAAGATCAAGAAACTCGACACTTTGTCTAATTACTGCATCGCTTGCAAAATGAACTTTTTGTTTTCTTCTTATTTTCTAACGAATGTCTTTCCGAGGACTGCAGAGTTTCTTTTTTTTTTTAGAAACACGAATATTGCAGAACGTTTGGCTTATGTTAATGTGGACGCCAATACATAAATGTCTTTTGACCCGTCTAATACTTGGGCATGGTAAGACCCAGTGTCTCCTATGCTGACATAGACAGGGATAAACACGTGATAGCCCACACACACACACAGACACACTCTCTCTCACTCACTCACTCACTCACTCACTCACTCACTCACTCACTCACTCACTCACTCACTCACTCACTCACTCACTCACTCACTCACTCACTCACTCACTCACTCACTCACTCACTCACTCACCCTCTCTCTCTCTCTCCATATAGATATTTAGAAAATGTCGTCACGGCTTGTGGTCCGCAGGAATGTCAGCCGCGCTTTCGTGGCGCGTAACGCGCAGGTGGTGCTTTGCCATGGGTATCACCCAGCACCTGGAATAGCATGTCATTCGAACAGCCAGGCTAACACCTCCAGCATATCATTAAGGCTTGTATCTCTCTCTCCTATATTGAGGTTTAAGCCTTGGAGCATGCCTTCTTTATTGTTTATTATTTATTTTATTAATTTTTAAATGTTACTTTGTATATTCTTTTTTGGGGGGGGGGAGGGGGGAGGGGCTGGACGGTGCACAGGCACTCGGCACTGAGACACATGCTCGTTAAGGAGTATACGAAGCACTGTAAAGAGGCATTGGGTAGAGCGGAAGATCGCTCGCTTTATCCTCGAAGCAAATGTCCTGGCGTCCTGGCCTCGCAGCTCACCAGCCTAGAAAGTCACAGAAGATCGTCTACAGTACCCGAAGCCGACAGACTCGAGTGCCAAGCCGTAGACACGCTGCGCCTTGTCTAGAGGGCGTGATTAATCTGAAGTCCTGTCTTTGCGCTTTCTTTCAATCCCCGATCTTTATTTCTACGTATACGGTGGCAAAGAGAAGACAAATTCTAGGTATCTTCTGTGTATTTTCTTCCCTGTCTCCATCTTTTCCATACCCCCTAGTTGTCCTACACAAAATGGCCGACTTCTCATTTGCTGCACCAGTGAACCTGAGGGTCGCTTGAACACAGCAAGCTCGTCGTGAGGAACAGCCCGGAATGCTTTTCGGGAAGAGAGAGATCGCAATTGGTCGGAGAGGTGTTGTCACACGTCAACTAATGCAGGGTACCCTGGCGCGCAATAGCGTTTTTTTTTTCTTTTTTTTTTTGAAGGGCGGTGGGAGAAGGCACGGCACGTACAAGGTGCTACCCCCTGACTACGCCTCCGATGAGGAAGGGAGAGTGCAAAGAGGGTGGTGGCACCAAATCGTACGCTCAGACCACATTACTATTTCCAGGGCGACATCAGCCACCATGCGAGGGTCAAACGCTATCTGCGAAGAGATGCGCTAGCCGAATTTCACATACCTCCTCTTGCTAGAACGGGTTTAAAGCATGCGAACCGACGTGCGAAAAAAAAAATTGCTGAAGTCGTGTCACTTTTCCCAATCTGGACCGTGTAAGGCCATGGCCTCAATTACCGCCATTTTAGAGCTACAGGTGAGGCTTTAAACAACATGACTGCCCATACGAGGTAGATGGAAGCGCAACTTCTATCCTGCTAGTACAGAAATGTGCGCTGGATGGGGCTTCCCACCTTGACAATTTGCACGCCAAGGTTGTCGTCGTCCGGGTTGCAGCGTTCGTTGAAGCAGAACCGCGCCGTCGCCTCCCAGTCCAGGTCCCGACTCGCCAGGTAGCGCTCCGCCAGCGTCAGCCAGATCTGAACACGACGAAAAAAAAAAAAGAAAGAAAGACCAACGGTGCAAACTTCAGATTCCCGATTGAACGTGAATTTCGAACACGGCAGGTGTTGCTTATTCGAGTAATCCTTGTTGCTTCCTTTTGACGTACGCGACTCCCAATCTGTACGACACAGTGCTGGTTTATTACTGCATCTATGCTCAAGCATATGCCGGCATAAATAAAGAAAGCTTTAAAAAAGCAAGGTTCAATTCTGTTCAGTTTCGCAAACTTCAATGCAGGTGCGCCGCTTTTGTAAAGAAGTGCTCTGACGCGCGACCATTGGCTGAACACAAAGCACAGATCTCAAAAGAAAAAAAAAAGACAGAGAAAAAAAGAGCCCATTTCATGCATCCATTACAGTAATACATACCATTTACCCCACAGCATAGTGCTTATCGTCAGCCTAACACATATACACGTTTTCTAAAGTTTTAATACGTGAATGCTAGTATGATGACAGTTTTCGTTGAGAGATTTTCTTGAGAAATCCCAAATTTGTTAGTGAAGTAAAAAAAAAGACACGAAAGAAGAAAATATCAAGGAGTACGATACACCCACGAACAGCAGAGCACAAAGATTATCTCATCTAAGCGCTAAAAGCTCCGAAAGCACAGTTCAGTAACTATAGGATGGTCGATCATTACCCGGTATATTCAAGGAGTCCCCAAAGGGTTCTTCATATGCATATACGGACAACACCAATGCGAGATCCGCTCACTTATCAAATGAACCTTCGAAAGATAATGAGATACCGTTGCTCGACTTAATGCAGAAATTGTGCGGAGCTTAACGAGAAATAAATGAGAAATATTTAGGGTCAGCGGAAGGGGGCAAATAAAGAAGTGAAAATCGGTATGTTAGTAGGAGAAGAGGCAAAAATACGAGAGCAACATCATCAGAAGCAAAACGAGGCAAACACAAACAGACAGCACGAGTTTACTATAGTTTACGTGAAATGGAGATGGACGATCGCCTCTTTATTAGCCCGAATATACCAAAGGACGGGAGACCTAACTGAGCAAGGCAGGGGTGAGGAACGATTGACCAGGTTAGGTAATTCGGAGGCAGAGAGTGGAACGCAGTTGGTGCAAAAAAATAATAAGGAAGAAGAAGAAGGCGAACGGAGAACACTGCAGAAAGTCCTTTGACCCGGCCTGAGCATAATTCCTCCCACGACGATGATGTGGACGGTACGATCATCTGCAGTTTGAACAATGGTGCGTCAACTCATCGGCCTATTGTGTAGGCCGCGACCAGTTATTACGATTACATGGCCCGAGCAGAACCTGTCATGAGCACGCTCGCTATTGTGCCGACGACTGACTTGAGGAGTCCTTTTTTTCCCTGTCGTCGTCTCTTTTTTTTATTTTGCTTTTTTTTGGATGGTGTGACTATCACGGTAGCATGAAGGTTTGGAACGACGATTACGACGACGACGAAGTTAAGCACTAGCCTCGAGACCTCGAACACCAACGTGTTTTAATGATGAACGGTTCCAGTGCATGAAGCATTAAAAAAAAGAAAAAGAAATGGGAAGAAAATGAGAGAGAGAGAGAGAGAGAGAGAGAGAGAGAGAGAGAGAGAGAGAGAGAGAGAGAGAGAGAGAGAGATCGTAAATGAAGTATACGCATCACGTAAGACAACCTACGCAAACCCAACTCAAACAAGAAAATTTCGAGGTCGCTTAAGCTTCGTCTTTAATAGTGGAACGCGATAGCATTCAAAGACCCCTGACTGTTTTTCATGCTTCCCTGCAACTGCAGATTATGTAACCGTAGCGTTGACCGGGAAACGCTGGCGGGGAACGCTATGCACGAAAGCAAACTTTTTGGTAGAAACGCGGCCACTTGCGTGGGCCGATCTCCTATTGTTGTTTCGCACTTTTAATATTTCAGTCTGAGAAGAGCCAACATAAAAGATATGCGCCGGTGTTTTCTTTTTTCATTGCATTCGTTTGTAGGCTGCCGTTCTCGAACTTCTCAGGAATAACTTTGTAAAGAATGAAAGACAAGGTATGAGCAACTCCGGTGGTAAAAGAGTGGTTGTGCATGTCTGGTTAGGAATTTGGTTAGAAATTCTTTTTAGCAAAGCGACGTCCGACGCCGAACGCCGGTTCTGCGACACGGGGGCCCTTAACGCTGTCGCAATAATAAACGCTAGAGGTACAGTGCATACGAAGATACCACAGAGCTTACGAAAAGGGTTAACCGCCAGACACAGGGTAACCTTTCAGATGTTGCTATCCACTGGGCAACCTTCTTTCAAATGTAAGAAGGCGAAAAGAGAGGTCGCAAACATTGAAACATTCAAAAGGCTGCCTGGCCCCAACCAGCGCCTCCCATGGGGGAAATATTCTTTCACGCTCGGAGCATCTTGTCGGGCGTCATATCACTTGTTCACGCGCCTGGCACGCTATGTCAACGGAGACGCCGATAAATATTGTTCAAGGCAAGCTTGATACCCTTTAGGTTTCTTCCCGAAAGAAAGACAGAGCTAAACCAGAGAGAGAAAGGGAAGAAACCGCGAGATGTTGGCTTGAAAACGGTCACTGGCCCAATCCATTCAAGCGCCCCTTGGGCACACAATGTTGACTCCGGATACTGCGATGAAGGTCGTATATAAAACCAGCCGAAGGCGTATGCATTAAAAGGCGCGCCAGCGCGGTGAAATCATCCACATAAACCTTAATGCTCCCACCGCTTTCCACGTGCGCGGGCAGAAGAACCATCATGCCTGCCGCCCGACACGATATAACCACATCAGGGCAAACAGGTTCGCCGGCCTCCGCGTAGGTTGAGATGACCCATAAAACGCTCGGTAAGTGCAGGGACGAGAATGTAAGAGAGTCATCAAGAAGAAAAGAAACATTTCACTACGAAATCGACTTCTCCTAGCGGTATCGTAAAAGCTATGCAATGGCTTTACAAGCAGAATGCGTGAAATATATATATATATATATATATATATATATATATATATAGTCAAATCATGAGCAGCCAACAAACACTGACACCAAGGACAACATAGGGGAAATTACTTGTGCCTAATAAATGAGATAAAGAAACGATAGATTAATGGAAATTAAAGTGGATGAACAAACAACTTGCCGCAGGTGGGAACCGAACCCACAACCTTCGCATTTCGCGTGCGATGCTCTACCAATTAACCCACTTTCTTCTCGTTTATATATATATATATATATATATATATATATATATATATATATATATATATATATATATATATATATATATATATTTATATATATATATATATATATATATATATATATATATATATATATATATATATATATATATATGTAGTTCCCATAGGGGGACTCATTCATTTCGGCCGTCTGGGGATCCTTAAAGTGCACACAACGCACGGCACACGAGCATCCTCTTTTTGCAATTCTTCCCCATCGAATTACGACCGACGTTGCCAGAATTCGAACCCGCGACCTCGCGCTTAGCAGCGCAGCGCCATCACGGCGCATCCGCTCAGAGGTAAGAGCAGGTGTTGAAATTTTCCCTTGCTATATAATTTTGCAGTCTGCGACAAAGCTGAAAGAGGCGGCGAGAGGTTGATGCTCGAAGAAGCACTTCACATGGCCAGCTCTTGAGGCCCTACCGATTACTTTCGCATGCAGCACTAACTTCATTGATTATTTTCCCTTCACCGGCTTGGCGTTCCCTGCAGCATATATTCGAAGACGCGCAATGCGTGTGCTTATCAGAGCAAATATTGCGTTTGCGGAAGGGGGGGGGGGGGGGAGGCGGGAGAAACCCGATAGCCGCTGTCACGCTAAGTGACTCGGCTATGAAATCGAAAACGCCTGCACCAAAAGAATAAAAAGAAACAGAGAATAGAAGCTAGCCTTTCGTTTATAGCAGGTATTAGAATCATTGCAAAAACCCTAACTAAACCGGGCAGAACAAGTGCTGAAACTCAAACCGAGCAAACCAGCTTCAAGTGTCATCCGTTAAGAGAAAGGAGTACGGGTCCAATGTTGCTTTGCCTGAAAATTTCGTTCGGAAATATTATTCCGATAATCCACGCCTCGATGAAGAAACAATGTTCAAGAAACTCTGTCCCTCAGATATCAGAAACGAGGACGCGAGTTCCTCGATTAAATGGCGTCACACGCAGACCTTGCGAGTTCCTTCAGAAACGAGGCTGGAGTTCGCGTTCTTCTCTTACGTCCGTGTCTTTTTTTTTTGCGCAATAATACTTGAGTCGAGACACCAGAGGAAGCATTGCTTGTCCGCCCTGCCGTGATCCTTCCTTAATAATCGCGCATCGCTCCTTCCGCGTCGGCGTACGACGTTTGTCACTTCCAGGCGTCCCCGTGACTGGCGTACACGCGCACAGAACCGAAGCGTAGGCGTCAGAATGAATGGGCATCGCCCATATGTAAACACTTCCCCCGCAAAGCTCAACAGTGCTGTCGAGTGGGCAAACAGCGACGCCATAACCCAGAACTAACCGAAACCATGGCGAGAAACGCCTTTGGCCCAAGCTTTGTGCACCGGCGCACTTCGCTCCCCTAACCCGGTGCCTCGCAAATGCGATATTTACGAAGACCTTCCGAGAATGACCGTAATGCGTCGCAGACGGAATTCGGCGCTCACGGGAGACGTCGCGCGGAAAAGAGCACTCAGGCCGGCATCGGGATGATGCTTCGAAATGCAGCGACGCCTTATTTCGAAATCGGGAGGGGGGCTTCGGCGCACAGATTTACGGTGGTGCAGCTTAGCGAAAGCATTCCGAAGCGTTTTGTACTCGCGCTTACGACGGTGCAGCTGGAGCGTGAGGAGATTTTAGTGCCCTTAAGTCGTTGCGCCGCAAGCTTCTCGTCACATAGGAAAAAACGAAAGTATGGGCATGCTGTGAACTGGGTTCGCATATTGAGAAATACACGAAGCACTTATGTACCTTGCGCACACGTGGCAACGCGCAACTTGAAATACAAAAAATGCAAAAGTGCCACAAAAAGATGCAGACCTGAAATGGTCAGCAGTGATTTAACAAAGGAAGCGTCAGCCTGGAACCGATGTTTCGTCAAGGCGCCTGCGGTCTTATATTATTTAATTGAATTTGTTGTTTAATTTATATATTTATTTTATTACGAAACAAGAAACACAGGTGAAGTACAAATACACAATCAGAGGCACTCCATAAGTTCATAGGTGCAGTTAATGCGACGAATATAAGACTGTGTGCCGACTTACCTAATAGTAGGCATATAACATACTATTGACAACTACAACGTGGTGACTACGCTTTTTTATTCGTAGTTATGTTTTAGAGTCGCTTCCCTTCGTCGGAATAAACAAAAGCGCAAAATGTACCCAAATGTCAAACCGCATAAAAAGCTGCTATCTTCAATGGAGCAAAACTAAGAACAAAATCATACAATTTTCTTCAGAGTTACGAAGACTCAGAGGCTTCAGCGACCCAGGTCGCATTTCTCTTAGCGTTCGAGTGGCTTTTGCAAGCTACTACGGAACGCAAATTGAAAGCAACCGCTTTAATTTTTCTCCTGTGGAGCGTGCTTCACCCGTGATATTATATCATTGAGAAAAAGCAAACTTACGAGGAAGCTTTAGCTCGGGTGCTCCTATCTAAATACATGTAAAAGGAGAATTCGTTTTTCTCGACAACCACTGCACCAAACTTGACGGGGCTTGTTGCATTTAAAAGGAAATTCCAAAATGTAGTGATAGGTTGTTTCGAATTTTCGATTTAGGCGGTCAACTTTTTACTAAAAATTGGCAAAAAACGCAAACTTTCAGAAAACTAAACTATCAAGTTTACAACTCCGTAACACAGCAATGAAAAGTGATATCACAATTCTCTGAGTTGCATTTCATAGTACATCTAATGCGGACAAAATTGACATGTTAGACATGAATCTAAAGAATGTATAGTAATATGTAAATACAGCTTTCGCAGAACTCTTGTACACAACGTAACCAATTCGCGTAATATATAAATTAAGACATCGAATTTCTCCGCTTTGAATCTTCTAATAGCTGCCGTTTACAGAACTGCGATATCTATTTTTGACTGAGAGCTAAAAATTTGTAAACTTCGTGTTTCTCTTCTTTTCAAACTTTCGAATTTTCGAAAATTCTTTCAACAAAATTCAGGCCCTAAATAGAAATTCCGCTGCCCACAGTCACTATAACTTAACTCTCTGTCTCAAATGCAATAAATTCATTAAACTAGGCCCAGGGGCTATCTCAGAAAAGCGTATTTGCGTTTTACATGCATTTAAATAGGCCGCGTCGGAGTTAGGCCCGAGCGAAAGCTTCCTCTGAACAATTTACTGACCAAAAAGTTGACGGAGCCATGGCATTATGAAATAAAACGAAAATCGAACCAAATTGTTAATGCGAGGCAGCGATGAAGCTTAAGCGAAGCTCTGAAAGGCTAAATAATTTCTCCTACTACCACAACACTACATAAGCTTCCATCCGCAGCCCTGCCAAGCTGACATCCACCTTTCGGTTATGAAATGGAGAGTCTTTATTTTGCTTTGCGTTGACTGTCTAAAAGACTACACAGAAACACTGAAGGGAAAGCATGAAGCACTTTCAAGAACAACGGTAGCTGGCCGGATGAGCAAAGAAACGACGACAGCGACGAAGACAGAACGACTAACTCCATGACGAAGATGCCGATGAGTACGGTCATGATGACTGCGCAGAAACGATGGCTCCCGCGTAGCAGACTTGGTACTGAGGATTGCATGGGCACAAATTCGTTTTATTTCCCGACTTTAGTACTGCAAGAACATTATTTTAAAATATTCACAGATGAATAGCAGCTGTGCAGAACCTCTACATGAGATTTCTCACGTCCTCTGTTGCGGCCCCATGACGTCAGCTTTTATCGCCACCGCTGTACAGACTCTTAGATGAACGATAGCGTGCAGCCGACATAACACGAGGTAGAACCACAAAGTATGCATATACGTCAAATAGATCGGCATACTCCACTTAGGTTGTGTGGGCTGATCTGATAAAAGAAAGCCTTTCGTCAGAGATGTGGCCAAGCCACTGAAAAGAGGATTATCCGAAAGAAGTGTTTACGGATAAGTGTAAATAAAAGAGAACTGCTTCGTAAACACAATGGAGAACGTGAACCATGTATAAGATCTCATAAAGAAACTTTAGATGCACGTATAAAACTGCTATAGGAGTCCGGTATCCCATTAACGAAGCTTACCAAGAACAGAAGAGAACACATGAGTGTGAAAGCCGTAAAGATGTATCAAGAAAGCAATGAACAAGCACAGGTAGTCAATAAAAAGCAGCGTTAAGGAAAAGGGAGCGACATACAGCAGCTTCCGTCAGGAAAAAGTAAGAGCTCGAAACCAGTGTACAGTCGGGGGGAACGGCGGCAACCGCAAACAGGACGCGAACTGCACCATGATGTAGACACTCGTGGAGATATATACATATATATACCTTTGTGGGTAAAAAGAGGTAGAAAGGAACTGAACCGGCCAACAAACAAATGTTCACCCCCAGTTGCAAGACAAGACAGGCCTGAACGAACCGAGAGGCTATGCAGGGCACGTACCACCGCCGCGACGTCAACTCCAGAGACCTCCATTTTGCGCGCTTCCAATAGTATGTCTGCTTTGCTTACTATATATATATATATATATATATATATATATATATATATATATATATATATATATATATATATATATATATATATATATATATATATATAATGTGTGTGTGTGTGTGTGTGTGTGTGTGTGTGTGTGTGTGTGTGTGTGTGCACAGAGCAAGAGAAGAGAAGGGATTACATAACCGAATGGTCATCAAACGTGCCAGTGAAGCGGCAAAGAACTCTTCATGTCCTGCCCTTGAAACGACAGCGCCGTCTGTGGTGCTACGGAAAAACCAGAAACGCCAAACCATTTGGTCCTTTCGCCGTCACTATAAACGATGCGCGGTGCTCTTGTGGAAACTTCGGTCTCAGCGAACGCCCAGCCAGCGTGCCTCCTCCGAATCCTCCTATTGCTGCCAAAACTACTCACTTTCACCGGAGTACTTCAGCGATCGAGAAAGCGAGCGGACCTTAATTTACCGTTTGCTTAACTGCGGTTGCGTGCTGCCAGTGGTGCTGGGGAGAACCCTGAAAGGTCCGCGGAGACCCCATTTAGAAACATGGCACAGATAAACGTAGGCTAGTTAAATAGATTTGCGGCAGCGTTCCAGAAGGCTTTTGCAATACCTTTGTGCAAGCTTCTGTTCTCCAGATTTAGGTCAGGTGGAAAGGAAGGAATGTCGACGATATTAAACTACGCTTCTGACTCGGACTGCCTTTGATTTCGCGGGCGTCAGCGCCTCCATTTCTTATACTGAACATAGGCTCTGTAATACAGAACAAAACGTTACGGCGGATTGCAGAAATAATACATAGGTGTCGAGAGTTGTTCTAATTTGGAAGCTAAAACATCACAGCGCTGTACCCGTTAGTCCTCCAGCTCTACTTATGTTGCTCTATATAACCACCTCCGCGACAACCAACGTACTCAGTGCGATCCTTAACCTTCTATGAGCAAGTCAAGAAAATCTTTAGGGTTTTGAAAATTGAGAACTACTGCTGTTTAGTACACAAAACATCAAATTTGTCGCTCACACATGCAGCTGCCAATTATATCCTACCCTGTCCTCGCTCATATTGTGCAACGGATCAAACCGAAAGACCTTGCCAGATCATCAGAATAGAAATGCATTCTTGTTACTTTAACGACGCTGCTTCCATTTTACCGTCAGATCGATCCGAACAGCTAAACGTACTTTTGTTATTTTCTCACTGAAAGACGGAAGGAGGTACATAGCACTTGAGCTCTACGTAGACGATGGTCAGATTGGATGGCCGCGCGAATGGAGAGGTGAGGCTTGAAGTGCGAAGCGGGAAACGATATTTTTTTGCTAGGTCTACGAATGTAGCCCCGGCATACAGTGCCTATCCGACGCAGTACTGAGTGTCTACCCTGTACTGTTGATAAAAGTTCACCAGTGCAGTGAACAAGCGCAGAGTACTTACTCCATCGAAGAACGATTGTTCATTTCGGAATACTCACCGTCTCATGAGAACCATGCCACTCTCGTCCGAACCAACACGTCGGACTGTGATTGCAAGCTGTACGTTGATCTCGGGAAGAAAAAAAAATACTCGCACAGATTCCTCGCGAGGCTCTCAGTCGAAAGTGGCACGAACCGAAGGAAGCGAAGCGTCACTCCTGTCGGAAAATCGCTGAACGCCGTCAGCCAGATTCCGGAAATGAGTTTATTGCCAATCGTCGTCCGGCCTGCAGGACAGCAGCCGTGCACACGCACCACGGGGCGACTTCAATCAGCAAACGACGACGCTCTTCGGAGGACCATCTCTCTCGGGAACGCCGGTGTCCAATCACTCGAGGACCGCGGAGGACCCGAATCACGGAGGACGCGCGCCCCCCGTCGCGTCCTCCGTGATCTTTCTACACGGAAATGACGAGTTTAACTCAATCTAGCGGGAGTGGACGCCGGTCGCGTTCGCCTCCGCCCGCCGCGCGGATGTGTGTTTACAGCTTACTACCGTACTCAACCCCGCTGTTTCACGACATATACAACTTGCAAGCTTAGTATATATAGCTGCGAAACACTCTGAATGAGAACTATGGACTACAAACTCCAGAAACAACCGACAATATCAACAGATAAGCAATAACGAAAGAGCAAAGAATAGTATCCTATGGTAGTAACTGCGAAACGCTCTGAATGGACTACAAACTCCAGAAACAACCGACAATATCAACAGACAAGTAAGAACAAAAGAGCAAAAAAAAATAGTATCCTAATGTTCTTTAACGGTTACGAAACTCAAACTTCAACAGCCTACGGACACACAGAGGGCGCTTGTATGTGTGCGCTCGAGCGGCTTTTGGCAACGGAATACCACGCCAAAACAAGCAAACTATACCGTGAGTGCTAAGAAGTGTGCTTCGCCCCTGATATGAGAAAAGCTTGAGAGAATAAAAAAAAGCCAACAAATCACGAATAACGACTTCTTAAAGGATCGCGAACGGTCCGCTTGCCCACAACGTATACTGTCCAGTTTCTCGGTCCAGGCCCAAAGCTCACTAGAACGCAAAAGTGCCGACTCGCAAGAGTAAAAAAAAATAAATGAAATACGGCCTCACACATATATACGTCTCTGCAATCGCATAAACCGACCTACGCCCTTAAGAAAAATAAAGTGTGCAGACGTTCCCACGCACGCACATCAACGCGAAGCGTGGGCGACCTTCACGACGTGACTAACGACGCGACTAAAGAAACTAAAAGACGGAAGAGATGTGTCTTTATAAAAGCAGGAGCTTGACTGCCATGTCTAACCCCGAGCAAAATGCCACCGGCGCCCTCTTAAGGCATTCCCCACAGAATATAACGCTGCACTTTGAATGCATTCCGTGGAGAACATATCCGCGGCCAAATCCCTTATGTTCTTTTGAGGGCACGAGGCTTGCTAGTCGTTACGTTTAGCTTCTTCCCGACTACAGCCTAAGTGGAAGCAAAACGCTCCCTAATGGAACGAAGGCGATTTCGGGCCCGAAAATCCTTTGATCTGCGCTCACTCCACCGGATGTACCTGCGCTCGCTTCCGCGTGCGTACGCCTGACGCAAAGCGAATGCCTTAATAACGGATCACGCTGACAACTCCCGAGCCACCTTCGGGCGTGAGGGGTCTCTAAGTCTCCCCATAAATGCCACGTGCCGTTTTTACCACGGCGCAGGCAGTCTGCCGTAAGCCGCAGAAGTTTATCCCTTCTATTAAGCCTGTAACCACGCGCTGCCGTCATTCCGCGGTGTATTTCTTGCTGCGTCTAACTACAGGAACACGGCGCTTCGCAAATGGCAAAGCGTGCATGATGGAAGACTTGCCGAGCGCCCCGAGAAGATGGGCTGCTGGCGACAACGGCTATGAATCCTGCTTAGGGAGGCGCCATTTCCATCTGCAATATGTATAGGCGCGTGTAATAGGATAGAGTTCGCAAGCGAGATGGCGTAGATTACGTTCTCCCCGCCGTAAAGGCCACATTCACTGCTTATGACAAGTCGAGTCGTTCGGAGTGTTGGTTCCAATCTCTTGACGTCGCGACTGGACGACATAGAGTCCCAGACTTGCTTATATATATATATATATATATATATATATATATATATATATATATATATATATATATATATATATATATATATATATATATATATATATATATATATATATATATATATATAGTCATATAATGAGAAGCCAACAAACACTGACACCAAGTACAACATAGGGGAAATTGCATGTGCTTAATAAATGAAATAAAGTAATGATAAATTAATGGAAATTAAAGTGGATGAAAAAACAACTTGCCGCAGGTGGGAACCGAACCCACAACCTTCGCATGTCGCGTGCGATGCTCTACCAATTGAGCTACCGCGGCGGCGTTTCCCCATCCACTTTCTTGGGTATTTATGTGTACTAGTAGAACCCTGGGAGTGTTATATATATATATATATATATATATATATATATATTGCTACTAACATTCGCTTGCTCCGAGTTGCACTTCGCTCTTCGAGGAGGCAAGGTAGCAAGATGTATGTCGAATGAGCTCTCCTCAACAACGCTTTGCAATGAGCCAAACGCTGGTTTAAACCACAGATTCGGATCCTCAAAGAGGTGTGACGCAGTGCCAACGCATTTCTCTCACATTTACCGCTAAATCGCCGCAGATTTTTCTCTTTTCTTTTATGCGAAGCATACTAGCCGCACAACGGCACAACCACGCTCTTCCTTGCTGCGCCGCGCGCGGCCGCGTAGCTACCATATGACGTCATAACAGCTGCAAAAGCGGAGGCTCAACTCGTTCGCTCGCTTGCGGCCGCGTAGCTACATAGCCGGGTCTCAGCTCGTGCGCTCGCCTGCATGAGTTGTTTCTTCATCTAGCCGAACCAAATATAGCCCAGCAACAGCAGTTCACCAGGCTAAACAGTGGTTCAACAACTAAAATAAAGGCTAGTATGCTTCGCAACCTGGGCTTAACCTTAGCTAAGCCACAGCCATTTTTTTCTTCAGTAAACACGAATGTGGCGTGCTCTGGATGTGGGTGGAATGAGCTTGTGATAAGAGTAATACAGGCTCGGTCACGCAATCAACGGCCTCTGATTCACTTTCATTGCTTCTAAGCGGAAACATCGCCGAATAAACTTGCTCGCTTTCGTACATTGCCGTCGGCACGCCGCCTCAGCAGAAGCGAATGCGAATCAAGACAACGATGACGAACGCGGCTATAGATAAAGCGTATACTGCCCTGATACGTACGCTCTCTGAATGCGTACTATCGTGCCAGCTAACTGCACTGCTCGCAACATTTTCACCAATCGGCGGCTCTGTTGGCGCAACGACGGCACACGCCGCTTCGCTGAGGACCTCGCATTATAGATGAGATGATCTCGCAACTGAGCTAACAGGCCAGGTTCTTTCACTATAGAGTGCCTCGAGAGCTTGCCGAGCGCAGACAGAGAGCTTTAGACAGACACAGGAACGCTCGTGCTGTGCGCTGCATACAGATAGCGGACGGAGAGCGTGAGCTGATCAACAATGCGGTCGATAAGTAGCCGGACTTACAAATAGCCAGTGGAGATAAAGTGCTGCCTCTTAGATAATCTGCCTCGTGTATATATGCACGTGGAAGATTATTTCTTCGATTTGTGTTCAGGTATTGCGGGAATAAGAGGCAGCGAGAGCATGCGAACATCTGCCCAAATAGCTGACGGATTAAGAGGTTGTTCCAAATGTATAGCGCAGGCTTTTAAGGAAGCTAATCCGGTGTTTACGCTCATACCGTCCTAAATAGGCCGATTGCACGGTTGCAGGCACCTCACATAGGAAGACATAGGCAACGAAAAACGAACGCTAAAAAAAAAAACCTGCCTAATAATTGATAAACCCGTTTTACTTCAACTCGCGACAATTATCTCGAGAGTTATTTTCAAACTACTCGTGTTTACTCTCCACGCCATAGATTATGCGAGCCACATCGCCTCAGCCCCACCTCCCTCCCCCTCCCTCCCTGCCGCCACTTCTTCTTCTTCTTCTTCTTCTTCTTCTTCTTCTTCTTCTTAACTCGTTACGAAGCCTACCATTTGAAACTCATTCCGACTACAACAGAACGAATCCAGCAAAACGCCACTTGGGAGAATAAATAATATGACCTCTTAGAGGCACGATACCTTGCCGGGAACATTGCCTCGTTAAAACCGAAAGGTATACGCAAACATACTGAGTACACGTCATGTTTACGAGCTCTGCCTACCAGGGCATCGCACACAGTTCGTGCGCTAAGATATTTCTAAAACCAAAAACCAGCATTCGGCTGTCTGACAGAGAAGCACAACAAAAGAGTAACAGCTCAACCCGAAACAAAGGCAGCGGAGGCTTGACAAAACCGATTGTGCGTCCCACCTTCTCAGCCGCCGCGGTAACTTAGTGGCTGCGGAGTTGCACTGCTTAGCTCAAGGTCGCGGTTTTGGTGCCAACCACGGCGTCCGCTTTTCGGTGGGAACGAAACGCAAAAAACACGCGGATACTTAGATTTGGGTGGATCTTAAAGGACCTTACATGGTCAAAATTAACCCGGAGTCTCGCCCTTCCCCCACCTCCGTCCTAGGCGTGCGTCGTAACGATATCATTGTTTTGGCAGCCGAACATCCCAGAATATATATTTCTCGCCTCCGGTGTCCTTCGTTTTGGTTTCGTACAGTTACTCGTTCACCATGTACCACCACGCCCAGTTTAGTCTCGTAACTAGAACAGCACTTGTTTTTTCCAGGTATAACTCAACACGACCTTCTGCCAAGGGCTAACGCGCGACCCCACCCCTGGTCGAAATGTGTTCCATGCGGTTGTCGATTGAAGAGGGCTGCCCACGGTGCGCATTTAGATAAAGATTTAGATAAAGATTTAGATAAAGATTTAGATAAAGATTTAGATAAAGATTTAGATAAAGATTTAGATAAAGATTTAGATAAAGAGTTTGGTCTTCGCGCATCACGGAGGGTGCGCGTCCGGCGTCAGGCAAAACGGTGCGGAAAATAATTGGAAAATACGCGTAATGTATCTGCCGTTACGTAAGCTGGGGCTCCAAGAGCAAGTTCGCGGCATGCCACCAGAAAGCGCTGAGTTTGGACGACACACGGTTATTAGGCACGTAGATGTGCCCTACTTCAACCATTATTTGCGCAGTGCTTTCGAATAAGGAAATGATGCTAAAGAATTGGAAGTTATGTGTGGTGGCATCTGGTGGAAACACACACGAAACGACCACATTGCGCGGACGATTTGAATGCCTCATAATTACTTCTCCCTTACCACTCTTCGCTCGTGCTAGTAGGCACGTCTAGACAATTGAAACGCTCAACGATGCTTAGAAACTCGCGAAGGTGTCTAAATGTGCGGCTTAATGAATCCTCATCATCGCCACTATTTGCTCGTGGCACTTTGAGAGAAATTAAACGCTCATTTGCTGCCACCAATAACGTAACCCACAACAACTACCCGCAATGCGAGGGATGCGAGGAAATGCGAGGAAACACCAGTAATTACGAGCTTAAAGCGTCGGTTGGGCCTGGTAGGCACATGCTACTTCTTTACCCAGCCGGGAAAAATTTTGCGAGGCATCGCGTTTCGCACCGCAAGGACGTGCTCATTATACAGGGGTAATCGCGGCAACTCCAGAGCTTGTCCTCGATCTCAGAGCGTGGCCCACGGTTCTTCGTTCAGCAGCCCGGAACTAACTTTCTTTTTCTTTGCTGTTGTCGTTGGTTTGTTTTTACGAGCGCGGTTTGCGAGGCGGCCGGGAAGTTCATTGAGCCCCCCGGAAGCGCCCAGATGTATAGCGTCAGCTTTGCTGAACGCCGGAAAGAGCGGCGTTACACGCGATCGCCAACTCAACAAACTCGAGAGCATTCACGAAGGGGGTGCAGTTTTATCGTCGCCTATACTCAGCTCGCCTAGCTTTAACCGTGTGGACGGCTATAAACGGCGCCCCCAACATGACGTGAAACACTGGCGTCGCAGGCGAATTCGCGCGCGCACGCTCTGACGAGTATTCTTGTTACTAAACGCGCTATCAAGCGCACTGTTGCACTATGACGCGGTTCGACAAGATGAAACATTATGTTTATTAAATGAAGTGCATAAAGAAAGCGAGAAGGAGGAAGGCGGCCATGTTATAGTATATGCTTTATTCAATGTAATCTTACACTTTTTTGAAATCGTGACGGCGGATACAAAGTGATACACGTGAGGATTTCTCAGTCGTTAAACTTACGTATACGCGCAGCAATACTGTCGCTTCCTCTTGTGCAGCCATCTGGGCGCCGTCTCTTTACGCATCCGACGGTTGGCGCCACTTGTTTTTACCCGGTCCGAACCTTTCCTCCTAAAGATAGTTTCTACTTGATAGGACCTGGCCGGCCCCGTGTACAAGTATCTCCAATAACACACCTGTTGCAGCCAATTCGGGTTGAGAAAACTCTCTGCAGCAACCCATTTCGTTCGAGACAACACCACACTGTTGCCTAGAGCAGCAAACCAGTAGGCTTCGCAGCAAGGAAAGCTCACTTGTGCCAGAGGAAACAGCACGGTTGTAGGTCACACGAGCTCGAAACTTTTGCGTCTCGCGTGTCAACGCAGTTGCTCGCACGTGCAAACACTTCTGGCGCAGTATGCTTGTCACTTGAACATCACACCCTGCTGGTGAAGCAGCGCGCTGACACGGACACAGTGAAGACGCACAAGAAAAGACGACACTCGCTTCTTGTGTGTCTTATCCGTGTCCGTGTCAGTGCGCTGCTTCACCAGCAAGGTATGGTGATTATTCCCCAACTAGCCCAACTTTCCACATTACCGTCACTGGCACGCGGCGTCCGTCACAGGTCGGCGCCAGGTATAGCAGATGATCGGCACGAGACTCACCTTCTTTCGGAACTCTGCCGGAATGCCGTCGGGTAGCCGGACGACGATTTTCGTGGCGTCCATCCACTGGGCGAAGCCCGATTCGCCGCGCCCCGGCTCCAGGCTGAAGCGCATTCGGGTGTCCACGCCTGCGCAGTGTGGACGAAGCAGAAAAAAAAAGAGTGCCGTAAGTAAAGCTGCGGTTCACTACGGCATGACGATTTGACGATTATGATGACGGCATTAAATTATGATTATATTATGATGATGGCATTAAAGCGCAGCTAAATCAAAGTACGCAAGGGTCTCTCCAAATTGCCCCCATCGAATGAACTGTCGTGCCACTCTATCACTCCGAAGGGATTTAAGGTTGCCTGCGTAAGAAAAATTTCACAATTTCATTACGACACAACTTCACAATCTCATCACGACACGCTCTTATGCAAGATATCTACGGCAGGAATCGCAACAGTTTAGGATAAAAAATGAACGCGCTCAGGTCGACCGTAGCACACGTCCGAAATGAACACTAACGAGACGGAGTGCCGGATTCTGATTACATGCTTGCAGTCGGGTCGTTCCTTTCATCCGGACCCGTTTCAGCAAAGGACGCCTTTACAAACGTTTACTGTCCACGAGCACTTTCCGCGAACTCGGGCTGTACCGCAGAAATCAACATGCGTTTTTTTCTTTATTTTCTTTATTATTACTTTTTTTTGCCGCGCGAACGAATGTTTCCGTTCCGGCGTCCGTACAGATTCCCTTGATGCCCCCGCTATGGTGGCTGCTTTGCCCTCGCTCCGGAATTTTTCGTTCAAACGACAACTTGCAAACGCAGCTATCTCCGAGGGGAGTACTCCTCGCTTTCGCCATTGCCCGCCATTTCGAAAGAGCCGGAGAGAGGTACATTTGGAAATGGCCCATGTGGCATTCAAAGGGCCGCTCGGCGTCGTTCCGGAGTCGAAAACAGACATTCGTAAAAGGAACTATTTAAATATTTTTGTTTTCAGCTGGCGTGGGACCCGCGGGAGGAGCGAACGCGAACTGGTAAATAGACGCACGCACAGACGTGTTCGTGCAATGGCGGCAGAATGGAGGAGCGTTGCACCTTGAAAGGCTTCAATCAGCGTAGCAAGTACAACACAGCCGAAGGAACCTCACTGCAATCTGGTGTGTGTTTTTTTTTTTGCTGTTATATTGTGTGGTGTATAGCTACGTGCAAGCACGCGTATACGTGTGTACATGCGTTTGCTTTGTTGTTGTTGTTGTTGTCGTTGTTGTTGTCGTCGTCGTCGTCGTCCTCGTCGTCCTTGTTGTTGTTGTTGTTGTTGTTGTTGTTGTTGTTGTTGTTGTTGTTGTTGTTGTTGTTGTTGTTGTTGTTGTTGTTGTTGTTGTTGTTGTTGTTCGTGGGTCGCGGTTCATCGCTTTACAAGACGACTTGCAAATCCGATCTACTCCAGCGTATGACATAGACATTTATTTACACATTAACACACTGGAAATGTTCTTTAAGATGACCTCTCTTAAAACATCGTGTGCAGGGTGATCGCGGAGCTGTTCATCCATGTATCTCATTCAGACTTTCCTTTTTCTGTGTGTGTTTTCTAAATTCCCACATTCATTATTATGCGGTAGTTGAATAATTACTGCTACCTCTGTTTAAGTAGATGATCGAACCTGGGCACATAGCCGGTATTTACTCTTCCCTGACTTGAGAATGCCCGAAAAAAGCGGTGCAAATGTCAGAAGCGAAAGTAAGAGAAACCACACAGTGACATTGTTGCACTCGGAGAGCAGATTCTATTGGCTTCGTTAGGATTCGCATTTACTATAAATTTTTTATCTTATTCTAGAAACGTTTCGCTTCAATATATTACGCCTGGTTCTTCAGTTATATTTCCTCGCTTTTCAATCTCGTTTTGACATAGCACTTATAGATGAAAACATATAAGAAAATCAATGCACCTACCCTACAAAACAGTCAACACGACATCTACACCAATGAAAGAAAAAGAGACAGCAAGCAAAGGAAAGGCAGGCAGGTCAACCAAACGAGCATCCAGTTTGCTACCATACACTGAGGATAAGAAAAAGCGGTAATAGAAAGAGTAAAAAGTCATCTCCATAAAGTAAGCTGATGCATCCGTCATGTTCGCAGTCAAGACTCCACCAATTCAGTCTGCTCTACTCCTCCTCCTTTTGCACAGCTTATAATGCCCCACCTCTCCCATCCCCTTCTGGTCACTAATAACAAAGTATAGAACAATAAACCAGTGAGTCCGTCTTCATGCCGATGCACAGTGGGCGTAGCTACTTCTCCCAGGCGTGAGTTAGCGAGTGCGCGCATGAAATTGCAAATGTTGGCAACTGTTGTGTCGCCCGCCTCTCCGCAAACAATAGATAGATACTTCGACAATCGTAGGATGATAAGATGAGGTGACATGAAATACGTTCTAGCAAGAAAGCAAATTTCGTAAACGCTCCTAGACAGTCAATATAGGAAACAAAGAAAACAGCAACGCAACGGTCAATTCTGAGATAAAACACAGATCAATCGAAAAATACAACATAATTAAATAAATACACAACACATACTGGGGAGACTGATAAAAAAGGAAAGGCGGGGAGGTTAACAAGAATGGGAAATACCGTTTGCTACTCTACATTTTGATGTATTGCGATGTACTCTATGTCGGTTTCGCTGCTGCCTCGACAATGGGTGCTGGAAATAAACATTATTATTATTATTATTATTATTATTATTATTATTATTATTATTATTATTATTATTATTACTACTACCACTACTACTACTACTACTACTACTACTACTACTACTACTACTACTCCTACTACTACTACTACTACTACTACTACTACACTGGGTAAGGGTAAGGGGCAGGTAATGAGACAGGAACGTAGACAGAGAGAGAAAGGAAAGGAAGGACGTATTAAGTGTTAATACATAAATACATGGCATCACTTCGAGCGAAAAAATTATAAAGGCTTTCGGAGTTACTTGGCCCGCACGTTCGGCAAATGAACAGCAGGTCAGAAGCAGGCGCGGTCCGAGCCGAGAAACCGCGGCGCGCTCACTTTCGCGGCGAGGCCCGAGAAAAATGCGCGGTCTCGCCAAGGTGGCCGGTCGCGCTCCGACACGAAACAAAAGAGGGGCCGCCTGCGAATCGCTCTCGCCGCTTCCTAGTCGAGCGTGCCACCATTGCGAGCCCGTGCTTCGCCGTCTCAGATCACCTCCGGCGGCGCTTCGCCGTGAATCCTCCGGCCGGCCAGCGGGAAGGAGTAACAGGTTTTCCGTGCGAGGGGACATCGCACTAGCGCATGAAGAAGGACGCGGACAGGCACACGAAAAGACACACCGTACGCTAGACATCAATTGGCTCTTGATGTATAGCGTACGGTGTGGCTTTCTTTCGTGTTCCTGTCCGTGTCCTTTATCACGCGCTAGTGCAATGCCCCCTTGCATGAATAACCACCACGTAGCCTAGCTTTCGACCTTGAACAGGTTTCCCGGCGGAAGGCGGTGCATGACTGCCAGCGGCCTGTCTACGCTCGAGCCGCCCATCGCCGCAAGCCGCACCGCACGCGTGCGGTCGCGCGGGAAATTGCACGCATTCCCGCACTTGTGCACAAATTACCGCTTACAATGTGTACACAGTGTACGCCTTACACATTGTGAACCGAAATTTGTGCACAGGTGTACGATACGTGCAATCTCTCGCGCGCCCGCCGCACGCGTGCGGTGCGGCTTGCGGCGATGGGCGGCTCGAGCGTAGACAGGCGCGGCGTGATCTGTGTCCGTCTCCGCATGGCGCGTTTGCCGTCTCCGACGTGCTGTGGGGATTGATCAGTTCGATAAGACGCGCGGAGGCGAAAGTATGGCGGGATGAAGAAATTGAGTGCGGGCTAGCTAGGTGCGGGAAATTGGGAAGTGGGATGAAAAGAAAAAGAGCGAGAAAAAAAAAGGAGAGATAGAAATAAATAGCGCGGTCAATGTTCAGCGTCGCAGGACGAAAGCCCACGCGTCTAACACACCCCTAAGAAGCGCGGGGAGACAACCGCAAAGAAATACGAAAAAAAAAATTGGGTGGTGCGTATACGTCGTGCAGACGAACGTGGAGGGAAAATGCGTTCAACTAACGCACGTATTTCGAGGAAATATGCTTTCGCCGTGCAACGCGATCGTCGAGAGAGAAGGAACATTTCTGTTGCAGGAAAAATAAATACAATAAACAAAATTTCAGTCCAGGAAAGTGGCGGTGAAAAGTGCGAAGAGGAGGTGTTTCAGAAAGTGTGAGCATTTCCCCTTCTATATAAATAGTATGTTGTGTCATTTTCTGCATGATCGCCCTTTCTGTTCTCTTCATCCAACCACCCGTATCGCGTTTGTTCAGGGTTCTCGCCTTTTATTTTTTTCAAGATAGCACTCACAAACTCGTTGGAGGGCTAATTTATTACTTACTTTCGGCAAACTGTCCAGTTCACAATTTATGGCTTCATCTATATAGATGGTTTGAACATGGCGGTACCGACGTCCGCCGAACAAATACTTTTTGTTGTTTTTTTCTGACAGAAGGTTCGCAGTACTCAAAGGAGCCAGTGTGAACACTAAATGCATCCATGATTTATTACCGAAGTTAATAAAAATTTTGCTTGCTCGGATCGTTATGCCTGCAGTCGACGTCGCACGTTCGTTGTCCCAATGTGCACTGCCAGAGGAAGATAGAAAATATTGACCAGTCCAAAGCTCACGTCGGGGGATGTTTCATCAGTAATTACGGAACACCTAATCCGTAGCCACAAAACTGGCTCAGAGCACTGGCCCCGCGTGAAGATCACGATAAAAATCTCAGAAGAAAACAGCAGACTAATGCGGGAATCAAGCGCATTGTAAGCTTCCGGATCCAACATTAAACACTGGGTTAAGAAGAACTCTATCTTTAATAACGTTTTTTTTGTCTCTTCATGCACCATAGTTTCCAATTTACAAATAAGTTTCGAAAGTCACAGCGCTGTGTGCTTCAGAAGACGGCAGAAAAAACTTCAGAGTTATTGAGCTATGTTACTTTGTGTAGCTTTACGTTTCCCAAAAGGAGAGTTGGTGCACAGTAAACCTTCTCGCAGGCGACAAACTCTACGTGGCACTTTCAACGTGCAAATCAGGTGTCCATGCGTGCGTGCGTAGCTCACTTGCGGTGGCTATGTATAGTCTTCATTCATTGCATTTTTTTTTCAGCTTCTCGTTATCTCACCGCGGAAGAAGAATGGGAAGAGGCGCTCAAGAGCTCCAACCTCGCCGATCAGCTACGGGCCGCCCAGAAGGCCCGCGGCGCGACAGTTAGGCACGGCCTGCCAGTCCCGATGTGGGAGTGGCCCGAAGCGGCTCCTCCGTCGTAAGCAAGGGGGTTAAAGAAAAACTTTTTCGCCAACCTCCTTGGTCGTAAGGGGGTTTCGGCGTCACTCCTCAGCACCTGAATAAAGTTCATTGCCTGCCTGCCTGCCTGCCCTATGTAATGCCTGTCAAGGGGCTTTGGGGTATGCGAATTAAATAAAGAAAGTATCGCTGAACGCTGGCTTCTTTGCAGGTTGTTCCACATACAGGTTGTCCTACATACCTTGAGACAAAGCTTTAAAAATGAAAGGCTCGCCGGACGTGAGTTGAACCGAATGCATAATGTTGGCACTGCCCTAGAGTTACTCAGGCATTTTTTTTATTTTCCCCTTAACTAACGGATTAGTAACGTTTAATTAATCAACTTTTTAAGTATTGGCTGCCGACCCCAAGTGTGACACGCAAAGTTGTAGAGAATCTTGAGAAACCTCTCGATAAGTTAAAGTTTCCATGAAAATTCGTATGGTCAGATAATTGAAGTGAGAAAGGTTTGCAGTCACTGACCAAGTCAAACGAAAAGAAAGACGCTTTGGAACCCGTACGCATTCTTTGCTCACAATGAGGCGGACAAGACGAAGAGTGGCATATTAAAGCCTAAGTTTGTGACGTAATAACTGATTGTAGATGATTAGCATGCTCCCCTGCTACTCGGTTCATGGTCCCGGTTGTCGATTGGATGAAGGATGACTCAAGAAGAAGCCGCGTTGTCACATTTCGTTCTTTGGCTAAAATTGCCGCGTAGTCCCAATCAATGTGATGTCCGGACGTATGTGCATGCTCAGCAAGCGCACTAGAAGCAATATCTTCACTTCTGACGTCACGCTGGTGCTCCCTGAATTTATCGTGTTAACTGGCCAGTTTCGCCGATATAGACCTGGCTGCAACCGCCCGAGAACGAAATCTGATATTGTGATAAGCGCAATTGCACATCTGCTGTCAGACTGTAAGGCTTGCCAGTCAATGCAGATGCGGCATCGTGGAAAATATAGCTCACAAGTAATAAAAATATTTTAGTAAAGCTTCAATGAGCGATATTAGGGGCAATGAATAAAGGGAAAATCAGACATCCACCCGATCGTAGCAATTGCTACAAAGGAAACCCATACGGGTTCACCGCTGCCTGACGGCTCAGCATGTTGACTTGTCAAGGGAGAATTTGGGCGCTCGCAGGATAAATTCTGCATCTTGCAGATTCGGAATCCGGGCTGGTGGTAATCGTGTTGTCGACAAATTCGACTTCGCCCTGCCATCTGCTAGCCGCCTGGTTAGCTCAGATGGTAGAGCGGCTGCCCCGGAAAGGCGGTGGTCCCGGGTTCGAGTCCCGGACCAGGACGAATTTTTCTTCAACTTGAGGCTCTTCTTTCGAGGAACCCGTATGGGTTTCCTTTGTAGCAATTGCTACGATCGGGTGGATGTCTGATTTTCCCTTTATTCATTACTTCTCTCCACCTTGCGGGTTTCCGCAGAACTACTACGTCGATATTAGGGGCAATATTGCATTTGCAAAATTGAAACCCGAAAGTCATATGTTTCCCAACAACCTCAGATAAATCGTCGTAGGTACTACGATGTGCAGCTGTGAGCAGCCCTGAACCCAAACGAACATTGAGTAGCGTGTCAGTGACGCTGATATCCCCAACCTTTCAGAAAACGCCACCTGCCTGCCAGCTGCGCGGGCGCCAGTGCTACGGCAATTACGAGTTATCTTCATTCTGATCCATAGAGCCTTTCTTTATTTGCTGCTATTGGCAAACGTGATCATCCGAGCTGCGGTACCGACACAAGATTGGAAACAGAATAGAGCACGCTCCGCGTGTATTTCCGGCGTCACCGTGCAGAAAATGATAAGGCCACCATGAAGCCCGTGCCAGAAAAAGCTTGCGCTATTGTTGGTCTGCACTCGCAATGGAGAGGATAGAGAGATCAACATCACTCGTGCACTATTTCATATTTTTTTCGGTACTGCCGTATTAGGCCGCCTTCAGTGCAAAGTACTGCAGGCTCTAACATCTAAGACGATTTTTTTTAGAGAAGAAGTTTTTGTTGAGTTAATAATGCGACTTTGGGTCCTCAACTCCCACATTGAATAGTTTCCTCAATAATTGCTGAATAATCAGTTGATTATGATACCTTCATTAATTATCTGCAATATTTTGCAAGGTAATGAGTTTCTAGTGGTCGCAAACACACATAACTTGATAGAATATCGGGACCTATCCTCACAAAATCCACCTCTTCGTAAAATTATGTGTAGCGAAAACAAGACGCTGCATTTGTGACATGAAGTCAAACAACAACAACAAAATGATAAAGAGACGCTTATTTGGCATTAGGAGACAGTGTTCTTATTCAACCCCGCGAAACCGATACAAAGCTAATATAAACGATACAAAACTGATTAATGGAACACTGTATACAGGGTGTCCCAGCTAACCTTAGCCAGAGTTTAAAAACATGGGAATGCCACGTACCTGGACAGAGCCAAGCTACAGTGCTGTTTGCGGTCGCTTGGAGATACCCAAATTATTTTTTTATTCTGCCTAATTACATGATTAGTCCTAATTGATTAACCGACTTCTCAAGTATTATAAGTAGACTAAAAGTTCCAATGAGAAAATTGTACAGCAACATGAAAAACTCTCGATGCAGCTTTCTGTTGCTGAATACGTGCTACATGAAAGTGTTTTTCCGAAAGTGAAAGAAGCCCATCAAGGCATGCAAAATGCATCCAGAGGCCAGTCGCGCGGCGATCTTGCGTGCATTTACGGGCATCTTTCATGCTACGAAAAACACTTTCACGCTAGAAAAAACGCGCGCGCATGTGTGTCTCTGTGTGCGTGTGAAGCCCGTCGCTAGGCTGAACTCTCCAGATGCCAATTACGTTTTTGTCTCCCTCTCTCTTTCTCTCCAGTGCCGCACACGCAGACCGGCCATGTCTCTGCAACGAAATGCGTAAAGAGAGGGAGATCGTCAAGCATTCCCTTATTTCTGCCTCGCCAAGAATCGCGCGAACGAAAGCGAATGCATCGTTCTCGCGTGTTTCATGTTTTAAATATTCTTTCTTTTTGCAAACTGCGAGAGAATGGAATAAACTGCCGGAGAGAATGATAAGCGCGAGAGACTGCGAGCAGTTTCGGTCCCAACTTCAAGAATACTCTTCCTAGTTTGCTGGTGATTTCAGTTTTTGTTAGCCTATAGTGCTGTACTAAGTACCACAAGCTGCTGCACTAAGGGTCACGAATTGTTCTTAATATTGTTTGTGTTTACCTGATCATATGCACTGCTGTGTGTTTAGTGTTTGTTGTAGTACAGTATGTAATACGTTATTGTACTCATTCCTATCTTGGCCCTGTAAAGGGCTGATAGTATGTTCAAATAAATAAATAAAGAAATAAAGAATCGTTTGCACGCCATACACTCCGGGAACGCGTCTGCGCATCCCCAACCAGTTCCCTCCGCCTGCTCGCAGATGGGTCACTCTATAGCCCTCCAAGCACCGCGGAACGCACGTGCTAATCTCGCAGCCCCCCCGTGCGCACACGGCTGGGCGAAACGACAAATCCACCGGGCTGCACCTTCGCGCACCCCCACCGCACCCACCAGATCGATCGGGACACTCGTGTTAGCGCCCGGACAAACAGACCCCGGGGTCCGGTTGGATTACTCAGCCTCACCCGTTACACGACACGATGTCTTCGTTTTCGGCGTGCGTTATTCCCCTACCCGTGAACACGGAACAGCGTCCATCTAAAGCCCTGTCACTCGCTAACGTACCTGAACCATCATGTGCTACGCGCGAAGTAAAGCCTCAAATATTTTTTCCCATAAGTTATCTCTTAAAAAGGAAAACGTATGGAGTTAAGACGTAAGTAGTAAAAGGGTGAACGGATGATAGAGTGAATGGAGCTACTGGTAACGCCAATGAGTAACTACGAAAATTTGACCGGTATGCTCGCGTAATTTCGAACCACGATCCCCTAAAGCGGCTGCATACAGGAGCCACCGACACTGGTGAGTAAGCTGTTTTCCTTTTCTTACTATAGACACGAACCACAAAGAAAAAAATCAAAGACATGTTTAGTAAGCGTCCAGTCGGAAAACGTTGCATGTACCTAACCGGTTATATGCCCCTCCGAAAATAACATACGGCAGAACCCATCTCGCGATGACTGCTGACGGTAGTGCGCTTAACACTGTATCACTGTAGCGACACAACGTACAGCCAATGTCAATGCGTGTAATGTATGAGGCGCCCACTTCAGCGGGGCTGCTCTTTCGCGCTTCCCAAAGAACAATCGGCGCCATCTAGCGGGGCCGCCTCGAAGTCCGCGCGTGGCCTCTGAGACGCACGGCGTGCCGTTGCATGCGAGCGCTGAGAAACGCGTCATGCGGGAAGCCGGGCCCCTCTTTCGCGCTCATTTCTGGACACGCTGCGCCACCCAGTCGTACTGCGGATTAATACGCTCATAACTCATTAATACGTATTAATACGATAACGCATTAATACGATGCTTTGGTGCGCACAAAAACAAATGTCATCAATGCCGTACAGAAATTGGTTCACAATTTTATTACCTGACTGACAGGCCGACGGAGTGAGTGAGTGAGTGAGTGAGTGAGTGAGTGAGTGAGTGAGTGAGTGAGTGAGTGAGTGAGTGAGTGAGTGAGTGAGTGAGTGAGTGAGTGAGTGAGTGAGTGAGTGAGTGAGTGAGTGAGTGATCCATTCCTATCGAGCGAGTTGCCCCAGTGCTAGAGCACGTACCGCACATCAGTCATTTCCCGTTACTGACAACGGAAAATGGACGATGATTGCTTCCCCGATTTTCGCCCGTCTTCGTTGCTCTATGCAAGCGCTTAGACTCCGAAAAAACTTCCCTAAATAGAAGGCCCTGCTTTGAATCGTTCGCCGCGCGTCGCGTAATGACGTTCATGACTGAGAGATCCATCTTTATCGTCGCAACCGACGCCCGTCCGCGAAGAATCACGCTATGAACGCGCTGGCTGATGATGAGGGATGGCGATGAAGTGCAGCAAGACCAGCATTCTCGACTTAGGCGGAGACGGGCAATAAGGGCCGGAACAAAGGGAATAAAAGAGAGAGAGAGAAATAAACTTTATTTTGAGACCAGGCTTCTTGAGCCCAAAGGTGGGTGGCCTCCTCAGTCCAGGTAGCCATGGCTCGCTGCCGCCGCCCGAGCCCTGTTCACCAACCGCAGCTGGCTGTCAAGGTCTTGCGTCACCAGCAGAGCCTCCCACTGGTCTTTCGATTCTTCCTCCATATCCGCTTCTTCCTGGTTGTTATCGCTTGGTGGCGATGATGACGGTGGTACTTCGCGGTTATTTCTGCACTCCAGCACCATATGGCGCAAGGTGTTCGGCGTGTCCGGCGGGCAGAACTTGCAGTCTCGCCCGTAGATGCCCGGGTACATGGCGTGCAGCAGTGTTCCGTGTGGGTACGTTCCAGCCTGTAGTCTTCTCCAGGTTACCGCTTGGTCCCTACTCATCGTCTTATGCGCGGGCGGGTAGCGACGCCTCTGCTTCCTGTAGTGCGCCAAGATATCCGAGTACTTCTTGGATATGCGTTCTTCATCCTCTTCACAGTCGTCGGTACGCGTTCTCTGCGCGTCGGAGATGGCTCGGCGTGCATGATCTCGAGCCGCGGCGTGCGCCGCCTGGTTCCCCGTGAGAGACTCGTGCCCCGGTGTCCAGAGGATTTGTGCTGCTTCTATCTTGGTGGTGTTCAAGACCTGAAGCGCTGCCTTTCCAATCCTTCCGTTCATATACCTTCGGCATGCTTCTTGTGAGTCCGTCACCACGGTAACCATGGCCTTCTTGCACGTTGCGATGGCCAGGGCTATGCCCACCTCTTCCGCTGTGCTCGCGTCCTTGGCACGTATGGATGTGGCTGTAAGTTGTTCGCCCTTCTCGTCGACCACGCTGATTGCGAATCGGTCGTTGGTACTGTACGCAGCTGCATCTGTATATCTAACGTTTTCTTCTTTGCTGTTGGTGCGTTCGAGTATGCGCTTGAGCGCCTGTGTTCTCGCCTGTCTCCTTTCCTTGTCGTACTCGGGATGCATGTTTCTGGGAATGGTACATATGTGTAGCTTGTCTCTGATCTCGTGTGGGATACGCTGAGGTAGGTGCCTTTCATCCTCGACTTGGTAGCCCAGATCTTGCAGCAGGGCTCTTCCCGTCCTTGTCAGCTTTAGTCTCTCCAGTTGGTTGACGTTGTGCGCCTCCACGAGCTCTTCCCACGTGTTGTGGACTCCCATTTTGAGTAATTTCGCTGTGGACGTGGAGGGGGACAGACCCAAGGCAATTTTGTATGATTTTCTGATGAGGGCGTTTACTTTGTCTCGTTGACTGTTCTTCATGTCAACGTATGGGGTCCCGTACGTGACGATGCTCGTGAGCAGCGCTTGTATCATTTTCGTGCAGTCTTCTTCCTTGAGTCCGTGGCTTTTGCTCGTCACTCTTTTGATAAGGTGGGTTATTTGTTGCAGTGTTCTTTGAATTTTTTCCAACTCTGCTCCCCCGGCCCCGTCCTTTTGAATCAGGAGTCCGAGGATGCGGAGCGTCGTAACCTGCGGAATCATGATGCCTCCCACCTTTACTACCGGGTCTGGTATCTGCTGCGGTTGTCGGCCTCTTGTGCGTTTCCTTAGCACCAAGAGCTCCGATTTTTCAGGTGCGCACGTCAGTCCACATGCTTCCAGGTACTTTTCCGTAGTGTCAACCGCTTCTTGCAGAGCGTCTTGCTGTTGACCTGTCGACCCTCCCGTAGTCCAGATGGTGAGGTCGTCAGCATATATTGCGTGACCAATCCCTTCTATTTGCTTCAGTTGCTTGGGTAGTGTGCTCATCGCCAGATTGAATAGCATCGGCGAAATGACGGAGCCTTGTGGCGTTCCCTTTCGCGGTATGTCGAATTTCTCAGAGCGTAAGTTGCCTATCCCCACTGTGGCTGTACGTTCTTTCAGAAAAGCTTTGATGTAATTATATACTTTTTCACCGCAGTTATATACGTTGAGGTGCTGCAGTATGGCTTCGTGTGACACGTTGTCGAAAGCCCCTTTCACGTCAAGTGCGAGGATGGCTCTTTTGCTGTGCGTGTCCAGCTTGTCGATGACTTTTTCCTTGATTTGCAGCAACACGTCTTGCGCGGACAGGTGAGCTCGAAATCCGAACATAGTGCAAGACGTGTTGCTGCAAATCAAAGGGAATAAAAAGAAAGAAAAATACGGGAAGCAAACGAGAGTCACGTAGTCACCTAAGGCGAGAACACGAGCCGCGCAAAGCAGCCGGGTGCGAAGGCTTACGTCGTACAAGGCTCCCGCTAAGGCAAGGTGACACGAATACGCGATGGGCCTCCTATATAAACGTTCATGGTGAGCTTCCTTCCACGCTACAGAGCACCGCACGAAATTGCCACTGTATCTTGGTTTTTGGCAGGTGTCGCTAGAGCACGGTCGCTTCACCTAGGCATCGGCCCATAATAACGCGGCGTTGAGTGTGATTCATGAGACTATTCTTAAGGGGACGCGCACGCTACAACAAAGAAAATTTCACATTGAGGGACCTTGGCGCTATCGTGCGAGATTCTATATTCGAAACGCACCGTCTTTCGCTATAGGAAAGGGGCAGTGAATTCCGCTGACGAACCATGAGAAAACAGACGGCTTCTTTATTCAGGTAAGCTATCAAAATGTACTCTGACATCGAAGTGAACCAACCGCAAGCTGCAACGCCACCTACGGCGCCATTTTTGATGGTGGTACGGAACATCACCGCCTTAAGAACCGCGGTTATACCCGTTACTATATAGTTAGAGCTCTTAAGATATATTAGGGCGAATTTGTCGACGTTACCCGACCGCTGCAAACGAGTCGCGAATGTCAACCGTAATGATTGCAGAACAAAAGACAGTCCCAGCGCCGCTCAGCAATTAGGTTGCGTAATTCGACCGCCGAAAAGTAATGGAAAGCATGCTAACCCGCATGCAATACCGCGGTTTCTCGAAAAACACGTGACCTGGGAATTCGTTTTGCGGAAGTCCTTTTCTTTTTCCCCCCGATGATTGTTCTCCTTGCGCTTGCCTAACATTCGAGAAATGTCCGGTGCGCACACAACCAAGCGAAAAAAATTAATAACCATAGCCGGCTCGACGGAATAATCGGGTAAAGCGTTGCGCAACAACGCTTGACATTGAAATGCGGTGTTCTCATTACCCAGTGCAGCAGAAGCACCGCTTCCCGCAAGCGTTGTGTTGTCACGGACCGGTAAGTATAACGCTCCCTCGCGAAATGAATTTATCTCCGGAGAAAGAGTTGCGCAGCGGCGTTTACCGTGCAACCTGAGATAATATGCTTCGTTGGAGCCAAGCGTTTCCATCGCGAAAGTTCCGAACGTGAACGATTTGCAAACGATGACGGGCACGTTTTCCTTAATCGAAATGTCGCAATTGTAGCGCTGGTCGTGGAGGAAATTAGAAGTGAAAACGAATTATTAGAGTTCTTTGGCGCGCTATAACTTGGAACACTGCGCCTGTGGAAATAAAAGTTACCAGACATTATGATCTTGTCTGTAAACGCTACTTCTTGTTAGGCAAACGTAATAACTCTTCCTTGAAAAAAAAGAACAAGTATTTAGTTCATGTAAATAATGTTCTTACTCATTAAGCAAATATGTACTTGGTTGACCTGTATATGCATTTTTGTGTATTGGGCCAGCTACTCGCTACATAGGCTATTGGTTCAACTAGTTTTGTACGCATTCTTTGAATTGTTTAAATGCAACTGAATTTTTTATTGATTGATTGATTGATTGATTGATTGATTGATTGATTGATTGATTGATTGATTGATTGATTGATTGATTGATTGATTGATTGATTGATTGATTCGACGAGGTGAAAGGGTTCGGTGTTGTGATGCGCGACTTGCTGTGCGCTTTGGGGGCCTCGCGACAAAGAGTTACTACAGAAAATTTTCGCGCCGCGCTTTTTTCTAGTTTTTTTTTGTTATTTGTCTGCCGACGATTCCTAAGCGGCACTTGCGAAAAAAAAAATTTTTATTCTCCTTAGCGATCGACGCTACCGCTGCTGCTATAGTTACTGGCATAGAGTTGATGTCATTTGTTGACTAACGATCGAAAGCTCTGTCCCGGAAAGCGTTGCCAGAACTAATATCTGGTTTTATGCAAGCCTCTTTCAAATTCCACGTGCTTACGTAACACGCCTTAAAATCCGACCAGTACGACGGTGGCGCGCCTAATTGCGAGGACAAAGCCGCAACCGTCTCTAGTGGCTGCCGACCTCGTGCGCAACAGCCACTGTGCTCCCAGATTAATACCGATTAGTTGCGTCAGGTAAACATCTTACACGGTTTTGCCTTTTCTGAGAATCCCTGGCTACATTTGCTGTCTCTTTGTATCGCGTTTTTTTTTTCTTTTAGTAAAGACCAGGAGCGGCTCGCACGAACATTTAGTAACGAAAATAACAACGAATTGTGCGGACCACGCGTCGTCTATGGAACACTTAAGAACGCGTTCTTGAATTCGTTGTTATTTTCGTTGTTATTAATGTTCGTGCAAGCCGCACCTGATCTCGTTCTCACGTGACGCAGTAGGCATGAGACAGTTTTTTCACTCAGGCCGCGGGGATCCGGGAGCTCGCCCCACGTGTAAATCGCCGCGCAGCCGGTCAGCAGCGGGCGTCTGTCACGTGACACAAGCTTTGTGGACACGGACCCAGTTGTAGTCCAGCGTTCGGCCCGTGCACCTGTGACCCCTACCTTGACGAGTATCTGCGATCACTGGGGGTGTTCGATTAGCGCAATTTTGAAGTCGAGTACTAGTATTCGTGAAAAATTTCCTTCGAATGCGGAAAATTTTCGCGTTTCTAAGCTAACAGGAATGTAAAGGGCATGCGGAGTCCGTGTCGCAAAGAAACACAGTGAGATAAGAAGGCGGCTGTTATTAACATCACTTATTACAGTGGCACACTGACAGAGGACGTGGATGACGTGCACAATATTTGTTCTGTGTCATTATGCACAGTAACATAACATATTTTGGCGCAGCGGACAATAGAGGCCGTGATGTGGGTGACATTCTTTGTTGAAGACAGTGGTTGCCGCTCGGTTTCCAAGAAATGCTAGGCCCAAAACGAATGTGCCCTTGACCTTCCTCAACGCATATCCACAGGTGAGCTCCTCGCCATTAACCTGGCTGAAGCCTCCATTTTGTCCGAGGGACTTCTCGACAAAGGTCCAGCAAAAGTAAACCTACCAGCACCCTCACTCGGCTAAGATTATATGCTCACTTTAGGTGTCGAAGTGCTCCGATCACTAGCACCGAGCTGCGCCCAACGTTGTAAGTGTCACCCGCCGTGTTCCCTTCCTCCCTGTTGAAATAAGTGCAGTCTTTCTTCCGTCCTCGTTAACGGAAGACGCCTCGTACCTTCTGCGGCGTTGCGCGCCCTGGATGTTATGCCCGCTCCGTCAGCTTGCCCTTTGGCCGGCTTACCACATCACCACACCACTACAGCTAACTTGTGTTGACGCGGCTTCAGACATGTCCTAGCTTTAAGCAAGCTCCGTTTGATGTGCGGTCAGCTATTCTGAGGTCATTGGAGATACAGCAGCAGCAATTGTTGTAGCAGAACAACCTCATTTAAACGTTAATGTCAGCAGTGAATCATCGCGAAAGTCGTCTTTTCGAAGTGTATACGACCAGAGATATTCGATGATATTCGATGGCTCCTCTAACAGTCCAGAAAGTTGAATAGATTTCTACCAGCAGCATGCAGACTACAATGAACGGAAGTCCGACAAAGACTGTATAGTTATCGTGCGACTATTCTTGGTTTGACTAGCAAGATAATGGCATGAGTCTGGGCTGTTGGTTTGGAAATGCGAACCATGGCCCATGGCTTTTGGAGAAGATACATGAAGCTTACAAAACGATTTACATGACAAAAAATTTGCATGGCATGTCATTTTCTGGAGTCATTGTATATGTGTGTCACGAGATGCACATACGGTGCTCTTTTCGTTGAAGGAGAAAAAGAGAGTTATTATAACGTCGCGCACATCATTTAAATGGGATGCAAAAATGATGAGATTGCGCACACAATAAATTATTCATCTTAAACCGAAAGAACAAGTATGATCGTAAGCCGCGTAAATTCGGGGCATCCTTATTACAATTATGATCGTGAGCTTCCTAAAAGCTAGGCATTCTTATTCAAAAGGATGACTGAAAGCTGTTGAGCAGAAGTTAACTACTGGATGCAACAGCTCCGAAACTCACAGCATTCGTGGTTTCCCTGCAGACGGATCATTCAGAGCAGTTGACACTTGCATCTGTCTTCCTCACTGCAGAATCCAATAAGTGCTGTTATCCTTCATATTCGAACACAAACGAATGTACGACCACTATGAATAGCGAATTATTTAATCGAATACGAATCAAACAACAACGATCCTTTTCGATTCGTATAAGAAAAGCTCGAATAGTTCCAAACCCCTTTACTAATCACAAACCATCCCTTGAATTCTCGTCAGAGAGCACGACCAGCAAAACCCGGAACACCTGTACTGGGACAACAGGAGGTGCGAAGATGCCCGAGTGGCGATAGCAGAATAAACACGCGATGCCAATAAGGCGCGTCAACTGGTCGTTCCGAAAAGCACATCAAACGCGTCGACTGTGTTACAGAAAACGGTTAGGCTTTTGAACACGCTCAATGGATTGCCGGTCAGTATCCCTTTGGCGCTCAACACCAAGTGCTGTACACCGTAAGATTATTTTCTTCCGATATGCGTCCTGCCTAGAGGGCAGTCACGGCAATAGCAGGGGTGGGGTGTCATGCTAATAAATAACCAAGGGGAAATAACAAAAGAAAAGCAGAAAATACCGTTACACCATGCGGCTTCGTGAATACGAAAAGGACGCTGACATATAGCTCCACCTTCCATGACTTTTGACGAAATCATTTTATTAGTCGATGTTTACAGCGCTTTCGAGCTGTTCATTCCCTCTGCCCTTCCACCCGCTAACCTCATGGTCAACTCTGTTGGTTGAGCTGCTACCTCGGTACGCTGGTGGCATTACCAGCGCCGGTGTTACCAGAGTCCGAGGCGAGGATGATTTTTTTTTATTCTCACCTACGAAACTTTTGTTCTGATGAGCCAGTACGGGCACCCTTTTCCACCTACGTGTTACAATAAGGTCAATGGCAATGCTAAACAATAATTATTGCCAAAGCCCGTTCATGTGAAAACTTCGTTGTAATTAGTACCAATACAGAGGGAATTCCAATGTAAATCTAGCAAATGTCCTTTGTCAACAAATCATCAGTTATGTTTTCTTTTACTTCATTATTCATAATAGTGCAAATACAAAAATGGAGGGATAAAGGGGGGTTTGGGGGGGGGGGGGGGGGTGAGGTACGATGATTCATCTGGAGGATTTAAACAACAGGTACAAAAACAACTGTTCAGTCAGCAGCCTCTTCCTAAAGATGAGCATTTTGGAACACGTCGTCGGCGTTCCAGCTACCCCGCGATAAGGTCGAGCTCGCTTCAGTGGTAGCGATTGCACTCGGGTATTTTCCAGAAGAAGGGCGTTGATTGCCGACCTTCGGCGTCCGTTTCACACTTCCTAATTGAGGCCGACCTGATTGCGAACGGGATACCTTCAGAAAGCTATCGCAACGCAGCGCCCCTTGGAAAGAGTTCGGCCGCGCGAACGCATTGCGGTGACACCTGGCGTCAATAAAGACGCCCCGACGCTAATGACGTGCAAATGACCGCTAGAAGCCCAAAACGCCGCGCGACGGCGTCACTGCGACTTTCGGGGAAACGTTTCGTGGAACACGAGATACCGTGTGGCCAGGTCGAAAACACGATCAAGGATCGATACCTTCTTAGCGTTGGACTTTTCCTTTATCGGCCTTATAACTCGAAATCGCGGGACACTTGATTGCGCGGCAGGCTTTGACCTTTACGAAAAAAAAAAAGATAAATAATCTGCAAGAAATCCGAAGGCAACGCCCACATGTCCTTTCTCTTTACCGCAGAGCAATTTTCGTGCGTAATATATATCCGAGTACGAGCTTTCCAAAAAAAGAAGCGGTTTCTACGGAGACGTTACATTTGTTAAGACACGCTCACGCGATGCTCGATTGTGGAAAATTGTTTTCTAATACCTCGCATGAGCACAAGGACACGTGAGAACAAGGTCTGCAGTGACTCGCCAAGACAAACACGCTGACTACGACGAGAAAGTTCGCTATCAAGGGACAGAACCGCAGTTTTATGGCACGGCATTTCGATGGCGGAGGAACGCAGATATACGCAGTAGCGCCTGTGACGTGAGTCTGTGTGCCTAACGACAAGTCTTCCAGCACGCCCACTTAGGATAGAAACCAGTAATTCCCGCTGCGGCCTGTTCAGATAACGTGGTGAAAATAGAAAGCCTAAATTAAGTTCGTATACAATGGCACAAGGAGATTTGCGCGATGTTACTAAACGACAAAAAACAATAACAAAAAACAAAAAAAACAAAGGAATTGAAATGAGGGGCCGCAAGGCTTCCTTTTCTCGTCGATCGCGCGTGGCACTTGCTTGTTGCTACAGCCAGTTCTGTGCGCTAAGACGAATTTGGTTTAGTGAATGCGCGTCCTGCTGACTTCCGCTTTCTTTTCACAAAGCTCGCAATGAGTGAACGCTCTCTCAGCCATATTTCTCCCTCTTTTCGTCCTATTATGCCCTTCCTCCAGTGCAGGGTAGCAAACCGAATGTGCGTCTGGTTAACCTCCCTGCCTTTCTTTGCCTCTCTCTCTCTCCCCAAGAGAGGAAAACTTTTAACGAAACTTTCAACTAAGTTTATTGTGCCACTGCGTCAATGACGCAGTGGCACAATAAGCTTAGTTGAAAGTTTGCGCTTGGTGTGTCGTCTTCTTTCACGTCCGCGTCGTTTTTATGTCGCGCAATATCATTTAAGCAATGGATAACCAACTTGCCCGGAATGCTGCTCTCATTAAGAATGTAAACTTGAAAAAATTTCAATTTGTCACAAACGTGCAGTAATTTTCCTAAATTCTCACGCAGGTTCTTGTTTCCCGGAGCTGAGGACGTGCGCTAATTTAACTCATTCATCAATTTTGCATAACAAAAATGTACATCACAATTAAAGGTCAGTGTACCGAGAGTCTAATGAAACGAATTAAACTCGTTTCGCTCACCTATAGTTAACAACATTTGCTTGTGCAACGTTCCTTGGCAAAGCTATTCACTACCTAGCAAGGTCGTCGAAGTTTCGAGAGAAGTTAAACCAACTAATGCACCGCTCGTATGCCGTAGGACGATTCCTGTCGTATCCACGAAGAACTTCGAGAACACGACACACCCATGATAGCGCGACGGAATACAGGAAAAGACGTCTCCCACATCGATAACACCATTGATCCGCCAGCAGACAGAAATAGCAGTGCAGATGCTTGTCACCTAAAAAGAAGAAGACGAAAAAGGCGAACTCTCACTGGCCGAAAGAACGAGGCCGAAGTTAGCTACGAACATGCCTGAGAGCAAGGATGGACACTCACGACCGCAGTGTCTCCAACTCGGCCTAGCAGAGTGAATGCCACTGTCTTATTAGGCCCCGATGGAGTGCGACCATATATATTTAGCTTCGCCTTAGCTCCGGGCCAATAACATTACTGTAGCCTTTCCCTCGCTTGCGTAACAACACAATCCCACAGCACATTTTTTTCTCCCTTTCTTCTTTTCCTTCAAGCAAGGGTACGCACTACGGTCACCACCGTAGCTTAGTTGTTTGCGCCCTCCGCGTGGACGGAGCAAAGCAGTAAAAATGGGTGCCGTATAACGAAAGCAGGCAGGGGAACAGCCCAGCGCTGCGGGAAGCCGACTAAAACTGGAAACATAGATGGCGGGAACGTGACACCAAAGTTTCCGGCGTGCACTTCTGTACTCGGCTCCATCAGGTTTCGCTCGCTTTCATTGGCGCAGTGCTTCTACCCTCGTCCGGCTTTGGCTTTGTTGTTGTTTATCAGCTCCCAAAGTCGTTCTCTCCCTTATAGCGACTTGCGCTAATGTGAAAGCAGGGGCCGAAATCGCGCCTTTAGAAAGCACCGAATGGGCTTTTTCTAAAACAGACAGCCCTCGATCGCGCTTTAGAAGGGAGTGACCGTGCTTTCTCTTCCACCAAGAAGACCCATTAGAGTGTTTTTGTTTGTTTGTTTCTTTCTTTCTTTCTTTCTTTCTTTCTTTCTTTCTTTGCTTTCTGTTTCACGCCTCACTTTGGCCATGGCTATTGGCCGGTAAGCTAGCTGCACTGACCAATTTCTACATGTTCTTGCACCCGTCACGGACCAGGACCCCAATGACCTCACACTGTGAACGCCTGATTGACCCCTTAAAGTGGGCGCCAGCGCGGGTTCCTAGGCGCGTCAGCTGCCTTTAGAGTGAGAGCGCAGCCTCTCGACTCACTCGGCCATGCTTGGCAATTGCATAGCGTAGAAAACACTGGCTGCGTCTTTAAAGGAGAGCGCAGCAGAGACTGCGAGAATTGCGAAGTTCTTTGATCTTCCCGTTCGTCCGGTGTCTGCGTCCTCGCAAATGGCGAGAAGCATTTTCTGCCGATGTAGTAACCACACATGAAATCTGGTGGCACGACCTACCCTGTCAGTGCCAGGAGCCGCCTAACTGTAAGTCCAACAATGCTGCAGAAACGTTTTTTTTTGTCGTTGTTGTTGTTGTCCTAGCACGTCGTGATTTACAAGTACGGCAGTTACCTCGCCAACATGCTACCGGTACATATGCAGTTGTTGCGAACGATTAGGGCCTACCATAGAACTAGAACCAAGGCAAAAACAAGATCGTGTCCGTGTTTAAGATAATACAACAGAACACAGAGGAAAAGAATGTGCAACCGATGTGTCAGGCATTACAAAAAGAAAGAAAGAAAGAAAGAAAGAAAGAAAGAAAGAAAGAAAGAAAGAAAGAAAGAAAGAAAGAAAGAAAGAAAGAAAGAAAGAAAGAAAGAAAGAAAGAAAGAAAGAAAGAAGTTTGGTTTAGGTATTGTTATTCAAAAAGAGTCTAGACATTTGGTCATCTCGAGTGGACTTGGGACTCAGGATATTTACACAACACGGTTGGTAAACCTAGTTCCGAAATGAAACGAAGATTGAATTTCGCTTTCAATGAAATGCAGGATGCCGAGCGAACTCTACCACCAAAAAATGCAAGTTCTTCGACTCTCCAGGCGGGGTCGGTTGCTCTTACACGAGCACGTTACCCATAGTTCCATGCGTTGCCAGCAACGCAACGAAGGCTAGAGACTTCTCCCAATACTGGCATACCCGGCCAAAAATATAGTGCCTGATAGATGAAGAAAAGATACAGACATGCATCACGTAATTCGATGTGACGTTAGGTCTGATACTTTCTATGTTCCAAAATATGATGTAATTTATTACATGGAAGGGGTCGCAGGTCAGACCCTATATAACACTAACCGAGCCAAGTGAGACGCCTATAGCTACAACCCGTGGCCCCACAGTGCACGACTTGCGCTCGCCACCGAAAACATGGTACGTCGCATAACGGCAACACAAACGTGCACAATTTTAATACGTAACTCGACGCAGCCCAACATCCACAAGTTGTATTTATGATATTTGAAATAGTTATTCTGCAGTAGGCGTCACATATTCAAAACAAGCCGCGCTGCGATACAGCGCGTACTGAGACGTCTATGGCCGCACTGTACTTACGTAGCACGCCTCCCCCTCCCCCCCGTCCCCCGTATATAACGCAATGGTTATTGGCGCGGCGCTTATGGGCTCTGAGATGTACGATCAGACCATTACAGATGTCACCCTGACAAAGCCGCAAAGCATGAAAAAGATAATAAATGCCTATACGGTCGCAATAACGAGATACAGTTACGCATGAACGCATGAACGGAAGCGGTACGCATGAACGAAGCGCGAGCCAGTGGCGATGAGCGCCCCGTGAGCAAACGAGCACGTGATGACGAGCTTTGCGACACAGGAAGGATGTCTACAAGAGAATAATGTTGCGGCTCGTTTATGGCATGTAGCGTGTTGCGCATTACCGGGCACTCTTTCGGATAAGCGTGCGGTGGAAGGGATGGGTGGTCACCGCAGGGAGCGCTTGGTGTCACGTAAGCGGTACCAGTTCTCACTCGTCAGCGCATTCCAAAACACGCGCTCAGGCACCCGGCAATGCGATGTAGCCGTAAGAGAGAGAGAGCAAAGAAGAGGTAAAGACATGGAGCTTAACCAAGGACGTGCCCGGTTGGCTGCCCTACACTTGGGGAAGGAGAAAGAGGGAAGGATAGATGAGAAAAAAGAAAGATATGAGAAGTGCTAAAAAGACAGTCAGCGTACGTATACACTCGCAAAGGAATGTTCACTAGCAGTCACAAGCGTTCGAACGACGTAGCTACGAATGAAAAAAAGCACCAGAGTTGCGGAGTGAGGCCTTGAGTTGCATTCCCACTCCATTCCGGAGAGTGGAGATCCGCGCAATTCCACTCCTTTTTAACTCCTCATAATGGCGTGAGTCGGGACCATTCCCCGTCCTGGAGTGGGTGGCTGAGCTGATTCATTCCACTTCTCCTACTCCAGTAAATGAAACGCTTTCTCCGTAGCTGTTCACTATACTAGCCCTCCACTGCATGCACAGTAACAAAAAACATAATTTTGAAGCCTTCACTACATTTACAGATAATGTGACTTACTACTGTTTCCTCGCGTACACGCCATTATTCTGTCACTTTGACGACTGGTGCAATTTTTTCCAGCGCACCTCTCTTACGGCCTCCTGTTGCGCCTTCTAGATATTCGACAGCGTTGCGAAAAAAACCTGGCGCGCGTAACAAGTCACCGTGGACTCACGTAGGGTACAACAGCTTGTGACATCGTTTTTTATCTCCATCCGTGCGCCGTAGATCAAGCACGCTCTTGCTAAACCGAACCATTCTCGACAACTAAAATTTGCTATCTTTAAATGCACTTAAACATTTGGCACAGAAACGTATCCGGGTATTCAGAACTGTAGAATGAGTAACGTACTTTCTTGTTTATAATTACGTGGGCAGATGTATTAAACTATACGTAGATACTCAGACGGTATTGTGTAAAATTTTATAAATTGATTGGTAAAGTGTAATGTAGTCTAATGTTCAAATTTACCCGCTCTGTAGACGCGCTTCAAATCGACATTTAGTGTTTCAGGACTATGTTCTCATGCCATTCCACCTCCTTTCCGGAATCTCGAGCTCCCATTATCACTCCATCTGTCCCGACTGATCCATGATTCCATTCCCGCTCCATGTTGGGCGCTTGATAATTCGGATTCCTTCAGGAACCACTCGACAGCTGCGCAGCTCTGCACTATATCTTTTGAGCCCTACGTTAAGACTTTTTTCAGTTTCTTTAAATAGTCAGTTCAAATATTGAGAAGATTGCTCTCTTGCTTGCTTCGCACGACGCTGATTCGGGAATACGAAACCGAATTGCGAAAGCACAAGCAGCAATCTTCAATCTTTCATCCATGTCCATGGAATTACCAATACGACGCGTGTGGGTGTCTACGTGATTCTTTTTCTTCCGTTCAAAGAGCAAGCGTCTCGGTCTTTAGCGGGCTCGAAATTGCAGATTACGGCTCTAATCTAGAAGCAGCCACTTCTTTTCTTTTTTTTTTAAGTGGCATGCACACGCCATTACAATTTTAATGCTAAAGCAAACGTTGCGCCGTAAAAGAGAGTAAGTCGGGAAACAGATTATAGGAAAGGGGCACAACTTTTCCTGTCACTAGGTTTTCGTTAATCGGTGATCTGTCGCCACGCAACTAGTCCGCTTCGACTTCCGCCGGCGTCAGAAATGACAGCTCAGCGCTACGGTACAGGAGACGCGCTATCCGGCTTTTTTTTTTTTTTATGACAGACAGACGAGGAACAAGCCTCCGCAGCTTTGTCAGAATTCATAAAATACTAAAACCACTTTTCCCAACACACGCGAGTGCGTCGTAATCTCCGGACCCGTCTGCACACAAATTTAGTTTGCGTGAACATTGAAAAAAAAAGGAAGTCAATCAAGCATTCACAACAGCGTAATTATGAATGCATATGTGTTCGTGAACAACGCTGAATAATACACGGGAAAACGTTTAATGTGTTTAACGATTTGTGATATTATTTAAAAGTGAGTGAGTGAGTGAGTGAGTGAGTGAGTGAGTGAGTGAGTGAGTGAGTGAGTGAGTGAGTGAGTGAGTGAGTGAGTGAGTGAGTGAGTGAGTGAGTGAGTGAGTGAGTGAGTGAGTGAGTGAGTGAGTGAGTGAGTGAGTGAGTGAGTGAGTGAGTGAGTGAGTGAGTGAGTGAGTGAGTGAGTGAGTGAGTGAGTGAGTGAGTGAGTGAGTGAGTGAGTGAGTGAGTGAGTGAGTGAGTGAGTGAGTGAGTGAGTGAGTGAGTGAGTGAGTGAGTGAGTGAGTGAGTGAGTGAGTGAGTGAGTCAGTCGCCCTTTTTGCTGCCATTCGATACACCACAGCACCGAGAGTTGTATGTGCTACGCTCAACCAAAGTGACACCGAACAATGATTTTTAAATCAAACCCAAACTTTCAGATCACAATACAAAACAGCCCTAGTGCCGCGTTTTGGAAGGTAGGGACTTCAAATGCGCTTTAAGGCCAGCTCACCAACTCCCGCAAAGAATGCTACATCAGGGCGTCCTTCCCTCTTTCAGTTCTAGCCAGCAATCGCCCACGTCCTAAATCGCTCGGTTGTTATTCCCAGGAAATCTTCATGGTACATTAGACTTTATCAACGTCCGCGTACATCTTTTGTACCTCAAACGATGCAAAGTAAAAGCTCCTGTTTTATTTTCATTTTTTTTTATCGAGTCACTGCTGCTGCTTTTTTTTCCATGTCGTGCGTGTGTCCGCATTCGAGACAGGAAATGTCGTGAAAGGGCAGGACGAAGGCCGTGTGCCGGAATGGGCCCAGCCGTCACTCAGAGAGGCCGAGCGTCGACAGCTCGCAGAAACACAGCACGCTTTCCCGAAACGCCCTCCCCGGCTTGTTCGACCCGAAAAACCGAGCGATAGCCGAAACGGAGCAAGAAAAGTTTAAAGGAAAGAGAGTCGGTTAAACCTGATGCCGTTTCTCTGACAACGGCGCCACCATTCATTTTAGCAGGTGCAGCACAGCCACTCACTAAGAAATTTCAAACCCCTCCCAAAATCGAAGAATAAGTAAGCTAACTTGTTAGTTTGAGGTAGTATTTACGCCCAAACTAATTGGGCGTGTATTTTGGCATCTGAAAGTCGTCAAAGTGCCCTCCCCCCCCCCCCCTCCGAAAAAAGAAAAACTGCCTTCCGAACGGAATACATTCCGTTAATCTGAAAAATTTTGCAGATGTCGAAGGCAGTCTCTACACGTCGCCATAAAACTGTATCGCGATTCGCTCGTCGAATTGCGGTACATGCTGAGTCCGTGAAGAATGCGTCGAATGCAAAAAGGCCCTTTTGTGTTTCTTTTTTTCTTTCACGAACCACATAGCTCAATGAGACTTTGGACATGACTTTATTCAAGATATGCGTGTCGCCTCATCTTTAAGCCACTTTTACGGCGAAGCTGCATATGGCTCAGATCAGGGGTTTCGTGGCGTGTGCGAGCAGAAATTATCATCATAAGCAATGGCTCGAGCGTCGTCGTCGCGCTCGTGCCACTGCTCGCGCGTTCGTCGTCGTATTCGTCTTCTTCCACAGCTAGTTCCGTTGTGCTAAACACTATCATCGTCACCAATAGCTCTTTCGGGTGCGGCTGACGTCACGGCTCTATAGGTGAATGATGTAATTGATCTCAGTTTCGTTCCACCGGTGCCATGGGTAGGCCACGCGTCATCAGGACTACAGAAGAACAGTGCGCGTATGAAGTGCGATCGTCGACGGCGCACGCACCCTAATGCGGCGGCCGACGAGCATGCCCGCGAGGCTGCACGTAAGCGACTAGCGAGAACCTACGAAGCACACCGTGAGTCATAGAATGTAGCGAAGTTCCTTTGGCGTCAAGGAGTCAACGTAGATGAGTTGAAAGGCGCGAACGCGATGTTCCAAAGAGACTTCCTTGATCGTCATTTCGTCTCCACCTGCAACGTCTGTGACAGACCATGTATGGTTCGATAACGACCTCACTACGGTGGCTGCCGTGAGGCATGACGAGAAGCGGCAGCGTGCGTTGGAGGTGTTGACGCGGTGCTTCCCCTGCGAGTGTGTGTCGGACTTTCGCGTGTGGGGTACGTGTAGAGAGGGCAATAAATATGTTCGTAGCTTTGTTCAAAATTATTCGTCAGCATTGTGTCGTGCGCTAAACAGCCTCGATGGTCATCCACCTTCATAAAATGGAATGGCTCATGAATTTTTGTTGTTGTTTTCTGTACCAGCCATTCGGTACTGCGGCTGGATAATTTCTCGCACTACCATTCAAGCTATCATCTCTCTCTCTCTCTCTCTCTCTCTCTCTCTCTCTCTCTCTCTCTCTCTCTCTCATTCAGCTTTCTGATGCTCATGTCTCAAATAAAGCTGTGTCTACTGACCCGATGGACTGACCACCGAGTGCTGGAATGACCTCGAGGGACCCAGGGAAGTCACGGTCAATGATTCCATGGGTTGACTGCTGTCAAATGATCAGAAAGGTGAGGCCAGTCAAGCTGCTTAAGTTGGATCATTTAGATCGCCTTGCTCATTGCAAATTGTAGAGCGCGAGGTTATAACAATTAAAACTTTAAATTCCATCCGAAATGTTCCTCGCTGAAACTTGCGGCAAAGTCAGCGTTCAAGACATAAGCTGCTTTAACTATAAACCCTCAAAATGGATTAAATGTACACGAAAGTTTGTCATCGGCAATTAGCGGAATCGGGCGTTTACACAGAGCACTGCGGTATCACAAGCATATGTCCACAGGGACGCAACAACGATAATGATAACAGATGGACTGATTGGAAGTCACGCTAACCGTTACGCCAACAACACGACAACAGGATCAATCAGTATAAGTGAGGCAGTCAATAAATTGATTAAGTTTATTTTCGCAGTTCCTCGCGGGCGACGCGGTGAGAGTCATCGCAGAAATCAGCATACGCATTCACCGCCAGCACGAATGAGTCCCACCCACGCGTCCTCAATCAATACTACGCGGTCGCAACGACAGCGCAATAACGCGAGAACGAAGAAACAAGCCAGACAAACACATACAAAACGTTTCCCGTCGCGACGTCACTGTCGGTATAGGATGCGTGCACGGTGGTTATAAAGGTTACCAAGTCACAATTTGCTTTATATGCGCTCCGAAATAGAGACGCTCCAAAGAGTCGGCTATCAAGCAGAGGAAAACCGGCACGAATTATGGAGTGGGGGAGAATGTGGCAGTATACCATTATGGCGCAATGCCTCAACGTCGCCGATATCACCGGCACACGGGGACATAATCAAACAAGAAACGCTAGACTAGGCAGCGCTGTGGGAATGCCATCAGTCGGTGCGGTATAGCAGCGTTTTACCTGGCACTTCCCACGCACCGTGCCGAGTCCAAGGAGATCGATAGTAGGAACGAGATAAAACCCCCGAAGTAATTTGCTTTGTCTATGCGTATGTGCATCTGAAGAGCCAGCCCGTAAAGGTCGGAGGTTGTCCTCTAGTGAAACGGGAAAAACATCCCAACATGTCGGGCTCAGTGGAAGGAGCGAAAGACAGTCCCGCCGCCCAGCAGTGATCTCGAAAGGCGGAGGAGGTGCCGGCCCTCTGCGCGGCGTTTACAATCGAACACGCTATGTCCCGGCAGCTCGCGCGGTTCGTTAAGTTCCGCGAGACGCAAATGCGACATTTACGCTGTCATAGGCGCGAGTGCGTGGCAAATGAGCCCTTTGTCGAGTTCCCCAGCTCTCCGCATCGCGCTGTGTAAAGGCGGCCCACTATAGCGTGACTTGATGCGGCGACATTCATTCATTCATTCATTCATTCATTCATTCATTCATTCATTCATTCATTCATTCATTCATTCATTCAATAAATAAATAAGGTACTTATTTGTTAGTTAGTTAGTTAGTTAGTTAGTTAGTTAGTTAGTTAGTTAGCTAGTTAGCTAGTTAGTTAGTTAGTTAGTTAGTTAGTTAGTTAGTTAGTTAGTTAGTTAGTTAGTTAGTTAGTTAGTTAGTTAGTTAGTTAGTTAGTTAGTTAGTTAGTTAGTTAGTTAGTTAGTTAGTTAGTTAGTTAGTTCTCTTGGTCGGTCGGTCGGTCGGTCGTCGGTCATATTTTTTTTGTTCGGCTCTCTTCCACTCTATTTTTTCTATTCATGTCTCTACGCCCCCCCCCCCCCCCCATTCATGCCTCCTTCCATATACCTCCCTAACTAAAGAGCTAAACAAGACGAATAATCCGCTCGCAGCTGTAGAGTAGCATGTCGCTATTTCGCAATATTATGTTTCCTACTACTAGTAGAAATCCAGACACAAAAATATGAATAAAATAACCGGCGCGCAAAGCACACACGAAGGCGGCACCTCAGCGAACCTTTCTTGAATCAGCGGCGGAAGACAACGGCAACATTCAAAAAGGAAGGATACAGGACGGGCGCTGTCCCGCGTCAGTCCTTCTTTTTTAACTCTTGCCGTCATATTCTGCGCTCATTCAAGGAATGCATCAATTCCAACTCACCTGAAGCTTTCTACTTTACTTCACCGAGCCGCGCGTTGTGGCGACTACGATGTTGGTACCTGCGGGACCGAGCCGTTTCCCGCGTCACCACACCGGGCGCGTATACGGCCCGCGAAATGAACGCATTCACAAAACACCACGTCGACGCATGCAGATCTCGTGCCAAAATACGTCAGCCCTGCCGAGCGAGGCGAGAGCCGCTGCAGCGACCCATCGAGCGACGCCGCGAAAGGAAATACATGTTTCGGCTGAGGCGAATAGAGATCCTTGCGGCTGGATTCACATGTTTCACTAGAAGTGGAGATGTTCGCTACGCTTTTTGGTGCACTTTGTGTGTGTTAAGTTTTCGTTGCAGTACTTTTTTCTGGTTCGACGACAGGGGAAAACCCGAGAGAGGGGGGGGGGGGCGACGGAGTGGCAGGGAATAACAATGAGAGAGATGTTTGTGCAAATGCCTCAGGGGGGTGTACGCCATTGACAGTTTTCGTCCCCTCTTTCCCGTCCTCCACAGTAGGGTAGCCAGCCAGGTGCATTTCTGGTTAACATCCCTGCCTTCTCTCTTTATTTCCTCCTCCTCCTCGTCCCTCCTCCCCTCCATGTAATTTTCTTGAGAAATAAGGATGGTAGTAAGGGCGGTCAAACTCTGTTACAGCTCTGCTTTCACAAGGGCTCCACCATATTGCAGAGTCTTACCAGTAACGTAGCGTTTTGCAGATCATGGGAGTCCTGTAGGACCTCTAAACACTATAGTATTTCTTTTTTCAATTTTTGCAGAAACCAGAGGTACAAGAAAAACGGTAATCAGTCCAAGTCGCTCGTCTGAAGAGCCACCATTCATGGGCGTCACGGATTTATTTCAGTGTGCGAGTAGCACGATGTTGCTATACTGTGGGCTCCTCTGAAAGCAAGAACACGAACTTTAGCCGTCTGATGATAAACAGCTTTTTGTAAACATTAATGCGGAATCCTTAATTACGACGTGCGTCTTTCTTGACCTTTAAGATGCTTTGGGACGTAGAGCACTATCACTCGCAAAACATTACGTCCATACGTTCAGCGCATTACGTCAGCTACTTTTCGCTTCTTTGAAGACAACAGGAACCACCAATGTTCCCCGCACAAGTTGGCTAGCCGTTTCACGTTTTATACATTTCATTTATTTATTTATTTTTAGAATACGCATACGCATAACGTGACAAGGCCGAGATATTCCACACTGCCAGGCATGCAAGCTATATCACAGAGCCGTTTTAAATCGCATAATCAGAGCTGTTACGCCGCAAAGCGCTACGAAGTCGCGGAAGCGCAGCTCTCCGGCGTTTTAAGAAAGCCCCCGATATGAAGGGAGCAGTGTCTATATGCGCATATCTTTACGGCTTTGCATATCGCGGACAACTGGACGAACTCCCGCAAGAGGATTCCGGACGAAGCGCGCCGAAACCGCCGTGCTTCGCTTGTTTTCGCTTCTAACTGCGCCTCAGCAAGTTGCGTGCAGCAGCACCGAAGCTTGCTTGAGGAAACGACGAGTATTCCACGATCTACTGGCGTGACGCGCTGGTTCCGCGTTCGGAACTGCACGACCCGGTTAAACTGTCATCTAATCGCTCTCCACAACTCTGATAACACAATAATTCTCGGTTCTACGTCCGACGGAGAATTCCCGGCTCGTGGTCCCGGTTGACATCCACAACGAAGGCGCTAAGAGCGTGACTCTTTACTTTTTAGGGACACCAGCTTTGATGAGAGATCGCGACTTCGATGTGCGCTTCTTTTAATGTGTTTTCGTCTTGTAATCATCGAACTCACTTACGCCGCGCAGTATGGCCAACCGCAATCTTCAATGAGCTCGTCCAAGCATTCTCGTCCTCCACCTTATCCAGTCACTCTCTCAGTCTCTCCTCTTTCAGTGACGGCACTTCGTAACACGCGCAGAGCCCCGGATTGCATAGCGTTTCGCTGCTTCTAAACTGCAACAACTCCGACACGGCACGCGTACATGGAGAAGGCTACAGAGTGGTGGTAACGCGAAAGGCAAAGTACAGACGATGGGATAGTTCCGCATCTGGCTAAATATGCGCAATTTACCCATTATTATTATTATTATTATTATTATTATTATTATTATTATTATTATTATTATTATTATTATTATTATTATTATTATTATTATTATTATTATATACGGAAACATACAAGCACACAAAGGAAACAGGGAGAGAGCAAGCTGAAAACTGCCTCCGAGAGGGGCACTACACCTGCCTATACTTTCGGGAGGAGGGAATGAAAAGAGGAGACCCTTCATAAATGTTCATGGAGTACAAGCATCGGTTTTGCGTACCTTCATTAGCGTCGGCGTGCTAGTTTCCGCGTCAAAGTTGAGCAACAGCCACTTGTGTTTCCACGAGAACTAAAAGGTCGGTATAACGTAGCGATGCATTCCGCTCGATTCTATGCCGCTCTTGTCATCCATCGTTTACGTTCCGGGGGCGGAACATCGCTCTGACCATTGATGAAGCGCAAATACCGCGAGAAGGGATGGCATCAAGAAAGTCATCGCTGTATGTGTGTGTGTGTGTGTTTCCCAGGCAGTGCACACAACTGGTAAACAGGTTAAATTGTTCCTCGTGTTTTCCTATTCTCGGACCCAGGCGAACGCTCGCAATTCTGCCATCGGCAGCTCTCCTCCTTCAGCTCTGTTTTTCCAATCTTCGCGTGAGCGTGGATCTCGCCGCTTCTTCCCCGGTTCCTATTTTCCATTTTGTTTTGTGATCTTCTCAGTGAAGTCAGCCAGAATTGTACTACCTCTCTACATAACGCCGCGTCCACATGTGCGGGAGGTGGGCTGTGGCAACAGAAAGGAATCTGGGACGCCTGCAATAGCGACAGTTTGATAAGATAGGGCAAAGCCAGTCGCTTTTTTCAGAGTGCGCACACAGACGATACCCGCCATTTGCATCTTTCTTTCTTCTTTCTTTCTTTCTTTCTTTCTTTCTTTCTTTCTTTCTTTCTTTCTTTCTTCTTTCTTTCTTTCTTTCTTTCTTTCTTTCTTTCTTTCTTTCTTTCTTTCTTTCTTTCTTTCTTTCTTTCTTTCTTTGCAGATATTCAGGTGGCCAAACTAAAGCACGAGAAAACTGTTCCGGTTTCGCAAAAGCTGGCGCCAACGAATGATTACAAAAAAAAGAGAAGCGACGCCAGGCACGAAGAACACAGACGTAAAGGCCAGATTATAATTCGGCACGAACTCGTGCACATAGACGAACGCAAATGACGTTGCAGAAGTGGCACTGTCATTGGATTTTCTGCATTCTGCACACAATGTTTCAACGGGACATGGGCACACAAACATCGCCAGGTTATTCTGCTGCCCAGCAGAAAACAGCTTATACACTCGCATTTAGGGTGCTAACAAAACATATTGGCATCACCACTGATAGGCAGTTAAATACACAGCGTATTTAATGCTCGGTTCACTTAAATTAAATATCCTGCCATACGTATACGTCACCGCTGTTCGTCGAATCAACTTGAAGAACAGTCAGCCTCCGCGTCCTTAATTTACGCAGCATACACAGATTTCGGCACCATGGCGAGTAGGCATTTCATTCTCGCCAATGCGCGAAACCAAATTTTACTGAGCAATAAAGCCCTGCACGTACTCGGATGCCAACGCTTTCCGTTACTTTCTTTTAATGTTATTAAAACTTCTTGTTCTTCTCTCTCTCATTTCCTCGCCATTCAGCAACAATATACCTTGGGTACTAAATAGTAATAAATAAATAAATAAATAAATAAATAAATAGAAAGACGAGAAGCAGAAAATTGAAATACCAGCGGTAATCTACATGTATGCTCAAGAAATGACACAGAAACCAGGAGTTATAACCTGCTCGACGCAGCCGCCTGCTCACTCACTGCCTGATCTTATTGCAGTTGAGCGAGTCTCTCGGTCACTGTTAGAATGAAGAAGGAAGAAAAAATTTCGTTGTTGACGCTCCGGCTCAACCTTATACAGCTTCCACGGGGCCCGTATAGCGAAGCGACGTGGCAGACTTGTGCATATTGGAAACGAGAGGAACGAAACTACTCGAGCTACACTTGCCTCAACTGTACGAAGTTCAGCAAGCGGAAAGCCTGTCGCAGGCCACTAATATCGAGGCAGAGACCAGGCAAAGACGACGAGAAATCGCCTGTGTGGCTTCCCAAGAATTGACCTCTTGTTTGCACTTTTCGTCGTGCCCGTCGAGGGCCGCGTAACTATTACCAACACTAAACGGCCCTTCCAAAAGATTTTCAAAATGACAGCCACCTCTCTCTCTCTCTCTCTCTCTCTCTCTCTCTCTCTCTCTCTCTCTCTCTCTCTCTCTCTCTCTCTCTCTCTCTCTCTCTCTATCTATCTATCTATCTATCTATCTATCTGTCTGTCTGTCTGTCTGTCTGTCTGTCTGTCTATCTATCTATCTATCTATCTATCTATCTATCTATCTATCTGTCTACCTGTCTGTCTATCTATCTATCTATCTATCTATCTATCTATCTATCTATCTATCTATCTATCTATCTATCTATCTATCTATCTATCTATCTATCTATCTATCTATCTATCTATCTATCTATCTATCTATCTATCTATCTCGATCTCTCTCTCTTTCTCTCTCTCTCTAATAAAGCTACGCAAAGCTATCGAGGGCGTAGCTGGTTGCTTATAAACTAAAAACAAATTTATTAATATATTACAGCTCTAATGACGGACACTGCCACCAGCTTCGTGTGGTTGTTAAGCTCTTTCAAAACGCCCATTTGAAGTCCATTGTACTTGTCGTTATTTCTTTTATGGACTTTATAGCATCAAACTAGTGGTTCTTTTTTTTTTCTAATGTGGTTTTATACTTTTGCAACTTTGCGCGGCTTCTTTATTTAATGAAGATACTTTCTCGTAGTGTATGTTTCGTGCGCTGCCTCTCCGACTCCATCACACACTACGTCGGGCGCCAAAACCTAAGAATGCGGAGACGGGAAGTTATCAAAGGATCGATAATGTTATCAAAGGATCGATAATTGTATCAGACTGCTTCACGTGATATCCTGAGACTGAAACTCATCCTCTCACGCTTAACAGTGTAGCCACTATTCTTATCTCGCCCTCCAAACTATTTTTGTGTCGATTGATGCACTACTTTTCGAAGATACGAAGAATTCTGTGCCCAAAAAAAATTAATTAACATTTAGAATATAGCGAAACGAAGGAGAAGGAAAAGAGCACGCAAATCCCACGCGCTGGTGAAATCAACGTTATGCAAAGCATCTCTAGGAGGCTTGTTATCGAGTACCGTTCAGGGTTCTGCAAAGCGTTACCAGATCGATCAAAGCGTCTGTGTAAGCCGCGAAATTGTGTGTGTGGGACGACAGCAGCTAAAGGACAGCGAAGGCGACGATGATAGTATTGTGGCAACAACTAGACGACAGGTTTTTATGCGAAGCATATTACGAGGGCTCAACCCAGCTCCTCAGGCGCGGCGGTGACCATGAAATCACGTGACACCGTGACGTCACGACAGAGGAGAAGTGGCTTTGGCTCAACTCTTGCAAGACGGGCTGGGTGGGAATCGAACCAGGGTCTCCGGAGTGTGGGACGGAGACGCTACCACTGAGCCACGAGTACTTTTTTTTTTCTTTATTTCCTTGTCACAGAAATGCCATGCGAATACATTGTTAAAAGAGAATCAGCTTAGCTTATGCTGACTCTCTGAAATTAATATCGCTTGAATTTCGCCAACTCATCGAACAGCGGCAACCAATCGGGCGGTTCTTTCTGGGCTTTGTACACTTCACGCATGTAGACGACACTTTCAATAAAGTTTTCTCGTACAGAATGGGCATTCACATCAGCATGACATACCGACATTCTTGTGGACCATATACTATGGAGGCTCAGCAGCATAATAAGGTCATATGGAATATCGTTATTGCCTGTGTCTAAGTATCTGATACCACGTGGGGTTATTGGTAATGCTTTCTTTAATGTTCGTTGTAAGATGTCCCAATGAAAAAAGGGATCCCAACAATCAATGAAGACGTGATCGACAGTCTCTGGTTTTTTACACTTTATACAATCGGTGGTCCACGGCACATATATTCCCTTGTCGGCCAGCCAAGTCTTTACAGGCAAGGTATTTGTGTGGAGTTTGAAGAAGAATGATTTTACCGATGGTTTCACAGGCATTCTTTTGACCCAAAAGAAAGAAATTGTACCATGATATGATAGACTCATTAATGCCAGTTCCAATGTATAGGCTAGCATACTATGGAGGTTCAGGCGATGATGTCCTCAAACTGAGCCACGAGTACAACGCTTCAAAGCGGTACAAAAGCGCCTCTAGTGAATGCGGTGTTGCCTTAGAAACGCGCTGTTTCTAAGGCGTGCGTCTCTTGCTCAGGCGCACATTTCGTTGCCGCGCCGAACGCTGCTTTGCTCGACGCTCACCGCGTCCAATGCGGGACGCGTAGTCGCTGCCCTGTAGCCCATTGTCTTACACCCCTTGGCGGGTCGACGGGAACGCTGTCGCGTTCCACTCTTGAAGGCGAAGAAGTAATGCATGAGCTGTTTCTTCGTCTAGCCGAACCAAATATAGCCAAGCAACAGCAGTTCACCAGGCTAAACAGTGGTTCAACAACTAAAATAAAGGCTAGTATGCTTCGCATCCTGGGCTTAACCTTACCTAAGCCACAGCCATTTTTTTTTCTTTCTTTTTTTTTCTTTTTTTTGTGTGTGTGTTTTGGTAGAGAAATCTTGCAAACTTTCCGTTACGCCCGGTCGATGCCGTAGGCGGTACAATGCCGCACAGTGTCAGCGCAGCAATAGCTGCTACCGGGAAAGCGCTGTGGAATGTGGGCCGATCTCGAAGGCTGTGAAATCTGACACAGTGTCTCAAGAGAGAGAAGGAGGGAGGGAGGGAGGGAGGGAGGGAGGGAGGGAGGGAGGGAGGGAGGGAGGGAGGGAGGGTCTCAAAATTGCGACAAGGCAAGAATGAGAGAAATTGACGCTTTCTTGAAGGCGTGATGCACGCGCCAAAAGTACCCAAGAGTTAAATGACGTTGGCACGAGAGAAGTATGCGTACGACTGTGGCCTGGTGGTTAGAACATCGGCATGTGGCTCTGGAAGACTGACGTTCGATATTCGCCATCTCAGCAAGACCGACCAAAGGCAATCAACCACAACTGACCAACCAAAATCAAGAAGCGCAAATCCACAAACCAAAACTGCCTGCCCGGTATGAAAAAAAGTGTGTTTTACATTAAAAATAGAACGGAAGGGAGGGAGGTCAAGCGGGCGTACGTCCGCTTGAAAGAAAGAAAGAAAGAAAGAAAGAAAGAAGGAAAGAAAGAAAGAAAGAAAGAAAGAAAGAAAGAAAGAAAGAAAGGAAAGAAAGAAAGAAAGAAAGAAAGAAAGAAAGAAAGAAAGAAAGAAAGAAAGAAAGAAAGAAAGAAAGAAAGAAAGAAAGAAAGAAAGAACTGACCACGCGTTCAACAGGAGAGAGAGCGAGATACGAGCTTAATGATATGCTGGAGATGTTAGCCCTGACATGCTACTCCTGTTGCTGGGTGATTATTATGATATACAGAATGATAAACACTTAAACAGCCCCTACAGCCACACGCACACGCACATATATACACTATAGAGGTATTTGCATTGTTTCGCTAATGCTTGTGGCCCGCAAGAACAGCAACGCTTGCGTGGCTAGTAACGCGTAGGTGGTACTTTGCCGCGGGCAGAGAATGTGCGCAGTTCCAAACTTGTAGTACCGCTTTCAAAGACTGTCTCTGTAACGCGTAGCGGCAGCAATCGCACAGAACATGCTGCAGGTCTTCAGGGGCGTTACATTCAGATAACATCGGTGAGTCCACCAGTTGAATCGTGCACTTGAAAGCGATGCACATAGACGCAACAGTCGATCGATGAAGTATCTTCACCTGAGGAACTGCAACAATGTATGTGTCGCCCTCTGGGTCTATAAAAGATGTGGTCACGGTCCGAGGGCCTTTGTCACAGAAAATGATCTCGAGTAGAGGTGATAAAACGTGGTAAGGAGTCAAAATAGTAAATTCTGTACTGCACTGATGGCCAAACAAGGGCACCTCTTGATCCCGCAACGCAAGTAATCCTCATAGGAGGCCACAGTTAGGTGTGAAGAGGATTCTTGGCATGGATAAACGGTGATCACAATAACACGGAGTAGAATAAGTTGTCTGCGCACTTAAGACTTAGGGCGTAATGGCGTAAAATCAGAACTAAAATAAAAAAAGATCAACGAAAAAATAAAAGCAGACGCTTGTCGGAAACCTTACAGCGACCTACGGGATACGTCCTAAAGATAAACTGTGCGGAGGACGGGCATAAGCTGATTCGGAGCGCGCCTCGCCAGACCTCGACAAAGCGGGATGGACTATCGCAACAGGGCTCCTACGATGCCGCTACACTGTGAGCGCTCGACAAGCCGTAAAAAGAAGGACGAGCTTTTCTTTGTTTAGTTTCAGACACCTACGCACGATATCAGTGAGCAGCCGAAACACTGAGCTTCCCACATTAACTTCTACCCCATAGAGTGCGACGATGCCGAACTGAAAGCTAAGCAGGATAGTTTCTTCCGGACCACGTGACCTGTTTGCACGGTCGTCGTTGGGAGCGAAGTCCACTTTGATACACCCGCCGTGGTTGCTTGGTGGCAATGGTGTTGGGCTGCCAAGCACGAGGGCGCGGGATCAAATCCCGGCCCCAGCGGCCGAATTTCGATGGGGGCGAAATGCTAAAACAACCACGTACATAAATTTAGGTGCACATTAAAAAAACTGCAGGTGGTTCAGTTCAGTGCAGTTTTATTTCCAAGACCGCTTTGCTAGAGGTATCACATAAGGGGCAGGTACAGTTGATAATGCAACAGAAACACAGGTATTCAGAAAAGCTAAGAAAGCTACATTTTCGCAAGCGCACAAATACAGCAGAGATGATGCGTGAAAAAAGCTGGTTATTTTTCAGCCAACAAAGACACATTTTCGAAGAACGATGTCGGGCAAGTGATTTCAGCGCCGTGGTGGCCCAAATTTCCGGAGTCCTCCCCTACGGCATGCCTCATAATCAAAAAGGGGTTTTGGCACGTAAAACCCCATAATTTTATTTTAACGTAGGTATACATTCGATGAAGGGGAAAACTCTTCGTTAGCAGAAGACTGATGGCGAATACATTTGGGAAGAGTTGCACCAGTTTTCGCACCCACGACCCCACCAAACGCTGTTACTTAAACCGATCTACGCAATAATATGTGAACACCAGACGCCGTTTCGACACTCATCTATGTTATCTTCGCTAAGAGGCCAAGCCGAGTAATAGCGAAAATCACGGAGAATAATGGAACGCGTAAGGTCTGATGAAGCGTAAACACAGAGACCTCTTTTGAATGCAGCCTCATTTTGATACTATGATAATGTATCAACTGCACAGACCTTTCCGGCCCTGCAAACACTACTTTGCTTCCTCGTGAAGTTTCTTTAGACGCTGAACACGTCAACGCGTGGTAACCACGGGCATGGTTTGCAAGCGCAACGCGATGTAGATGAACGAGTCGGTAGCCGCACTTGGGGAAGTACGTACACCGAGCCTAGTATGGCGCTCATGACCTGCTGGTTTTTTCTCTTGGTGTTCGTACCGCATAACCATCTCACTTTCACCGCCGTTGTATAACTAGTACCTAAACTGTTGAAAGGCAACGCGCTCGAGAACTCATTAACGGCTTGTAATAGCTATGCCTCCATGTGGCTCTCAAAATGCACCTCTTCTACTCTGTAACAGTGTGCAGTACTAATTATCAAACTTTCTTAGTTAATTAATGGTGCTTTACGTTTGACAAATGAATAGTGATTCATTCCTTATTGAGCTGTCATCCCTTGAACAGCAATTTGTCATAGCGCGTCTTCTCCTAAAGCAGACTCGTTAAGCGGAGGAGCACGCTTCGCAGGGGCAAACGGATGCAATGCTATTTTCGGCAGGTGCCGGTTTAAGAAAATGAAATCACAAACAGAACTCATAACAACAGTTAAGCGATTGTGGCTGTAGGCCTGGCTCAATCCCGGTTACCATAGTCAAGTCTATGTGGTTCCACCGTTACAACTATGAGCCCGTCTCGCTTGCAGAAAATATAGGCAGTCAACTTTCTGTATCAAGGCACGCTATAGGACACACCAGATCAGTTTAGACTGATTAAATATTCTATCCAATCTTTTCTCCATAATTTTCGCAATAATATCTCAACTACTAGAAGTGAACATGGGAGTCAACGTTTCATTTCTTGAAATTAAAGGTGTTTCTCCGGCGCCGGCGCGTCAGTGTGACGTCACGAGAAGTCTTCAAAATCCATGACGACACTGAGGTGGTGCGAGAACTTGAAGGCGGGCGTCGCCACTTGCCTATTAGTATTGCATCCATTTTTAGCTCCCCAAGCCTCTTTTCACGGTAAGATAGAATGTATTCTGTGTTCTACACGAGTAGTTTACTAATAACGCTCAACCGAATTTCCATATAGTGTCCCTTCGATACAATTTCACAATGGCTATCTTTTTAACCTTCAAGCGCAGGGCAAAGTTCGGCAGGATTCGCGCGCTGCATTGATTATCGTCAGCGCTGTTGCGATGCATGCAGATCCGCAGTTACGCTATGCTATCATTATAGTTGATATTCCAATACACACTTCAGCTTTCAGAAAAAAAATAATTGTGGGGTTTTACGTGCCAAAGCCACGGACTGATCGTGAGGCACGTCGTAGTGGGGGACTCCAAAAATTTGTAGCACCTGGGGTTCCTTACCGTGCATCTAAACCCAAGTAACCCGCCGTGGTTACTTAGGGGCTATGGTGTAGGGCTGCTAAGCACGAGGTCGCGTGATCGAATCGAGGAAGCGGCGGCCGCATTTCGATCGGGTCAAAAGGCGAAAACGCCCATGTACTTAGATTTAGGTGCGCGTTCCGTAGTGCCCCACCGCTCGTGGCAGATCAGATCGTGGATTTGGCAGGTAAAACCTCATAATTTATTTTTTTAATTAAACCTAAGTACACTGGTGCTTGCGCCCCCATCGCCATGCAGCCGCCGTGGCCGGGTTTCGATCCCGCGACCTCGCGATCAGAAGCCCAACACCATAGCCACTGAGCAACGACGGCGGGTACCGCGTAGAAGTACTCTCGAGCCTGCGTTACCCGCGAATAAGCGCGTTTTGCTTTGCCAGGTTAGAGGGCACGAAAGGCTACGGGTATCCTCTTGCATGTCAAATTCTGATGCGAGACACAGACAAAACAATAACGAACAATGCCCTGAGAAGCATTCGTTCAGCCCAAGCGCCTCGCGATCGGCTAGTCCCACTACCGAACATAAACATTGACAGCAACATAAACACTGTTAGGTCCCATTAATAAGGCACACATATACACACACACGGAAAAAGAAACTTGCACTAAGTTATCAGACTCTGCGTTCTCGTGAGAAGGATTCGGGCAAACGGAGGGCATAATCAGATATTCTCGCACCTCGAGCCACGGTCAGGAAGGATTTTTCCACGCTTAATTCGATTGTGCAAGTCGTTCCCGCAATCTCTGCAACGGGCAGTCTGCCGCCCACTCCCAATGTCGCGTAACTGCGGGCCGCGGTCTGACATTTCCCGTCCAACCTTGTTCCCTCCTCCCCCCTCTTGGGTTTACTGGCAGCCTTTCTCTGTACCACCGGTTGCCTCATTTGTGCGTCCAGCCTGGGGACAAAGTCGCGCGCAGTGGCACCTTTATACGTCGGGCCATTGACGTCATTCGCAAAGCTCGGAGTTCGTCAAAACGTAAGAAGCTTACGGGAAGCGGGCAGGTTTTCGGTGCTTCTGTTTTCGGTGTGTCCGCCTTCACCGCCTCAGAACCTCACCGATCAGCTAGCCACGTGGCCTAAACAAGAAAAGTGCTCGGCCACCGCTACCGTTTCGACGACAACTGTCCACCACAGCAACGATGGCCGTACCCACCGATTGCGCAGCCTTCCCCACAGTTAGTTGCGGTCGATCGCGAGCTCGAGCAATGCTGCTCGCTGAAGCAAAAGATGAATGCAGAAACATTTTATTGTATGCTTAGGGATACGGTATAGCCCAAAAGGAAATGTGTCGACTCTGTGTGAGGCATTGTGCGATGGCTGTCGATTATAGCATAGTCGAGAGTCAGCGTACGTAACGTGGGCAGAAAACTAATATTTCGCAAAGGTCTAGAGCACAACTGTACCGGCATCTCCGCGTCAGTGCATCGCTAGGAAAGCCGACTTTTATGAAAGAGAAGAATACATTGAACGTTGTCCTATAAGAATCGAAACCTTACATTACCGTTTTGGATTCGCACGTGAGCTCCTTCCAATTACATGATAAACGAGAAGAAAGGGGTTTAACCGAGGGGCCTGATTTTTTATTAGTCATATCATAAGAAGCCAACAAACAATGACACCAAGGACAACATAGGGGAAATTACTTGTGCATAATAAATAAATTAAAGAAACCATAAATTATTGGAAATGAAAGTGGATGAAAAAACAACTTGCCGCGGGTGGGAAACCGAATCACAAATCCTCGCATTTCGCGTGCGATTCTCCACCAATTGAGCTACCGTGGCGCCGTTTCCCCATCCACTTTCTTGGGTATTTGTGTGTCCTAGCACAGCCCTGGAAGTGTTAGCCAGCGCCACCACTCACAGACCTTGGCGGCGGACGTGGAACGTCCTTTCTGCCGCAGGCGCCACGAGAACGTGATATTTTTGAGTGAAGCCAACTGGTCAATAAACCCACATATGCTACCTAAAGGCATCAATGTTGCCGTATTCAAGACCCTCGTTATGTAATAAACGAGAAGAAAGGGGTATAACCGAGGGGCCCGACTTTTTATCAGTGATATCATAAGAAGCCAACAAACACTGACACCAAGGACAATATAGGGGAAATTACCTTTCTTTATTTCATTTATTAAGCACAAGTGATTTCCCCTATGTTGTCCTTGGTGTCAGTGTTTGTTGGCTTCTTATGATATTCCAATCACATGGTCACTCATTGGTACGTTGGTAGCGTTCGCGACATCGACAGCGCTGTATGAAGCCATAAGCTGCCTTACGAAACTTCCACAGTCGCTCAGGCCACTCCTGTGCTTGTGTGGCAAATACCGAGGGGGGTGAAACCGACAAATGGATGCATTAAATGAAAGCAGCCAGAATGGCTATAAAATACAGCAAGAAATGGACATAATATATACAGGTCAAGTGAGTGAGTGAGTGAGTGAGTGAGTGAGTGAGTGAGTGAGTGAGTGAGTGAGTGAGTGAGTGAGTGAGTGAGTGAGTGAGTGAGTGAGTGAGTGAGTGAGTGAGTGAGTGAGTGAGTGAGTGAGTGAGTGAGTGAGTGAGTGAGTGAGTGAGCTAACTCTTAGTTAGTTAGTTAGTTAGTTAGTTAGTTAGTTAGTTAGTTAGTTAGTTAGTTAGTTAGTTAGTTAGTTAGTTAGTTAGTTAGTTAGTTAGTTAGTTAGTTAGTTAGTTGGGTGAATACCGTTGCGTGCGTGTGCGTATGCGTCGTTGTTGTCTTATTGTAAGTGTGTAGGCAAGAGTAGACGCAATCAACGTCGCGAATATTCGCGAACGGCGGTTGGACGTGCACGCAGTGCGTGTCAGAAACGAACCGAGACAGGCAACTCCGTCGTCGCCTCGTAAAGGCTGAGAGGAGATGAAATAGTGTCTCGTCAAAAAGGCTTTCCGACTTACATGTGTGCCATGCTCTGAATGTCGGCATGTTGTCGCCATGAAAAAGAAAGAAACAGCGATCTGCTCTTCCCCAACATAAAGCTGCATTCGACGGCTGTTGAGTGTCCTAGTGTCCTGATGCAACTGCTGCTGCCCTTCGCCCCCCCCCCCCACCCTCGCGCTCTAATTGCACCGCTGTCCAACAGATGGCGCGCTAGCTCACGCAAACTTCGTTCCTCATTTCTGTCTTCAGCGTCCAGCGTGCTGCAGTCAGTTCTGTAATGCATAGAGTTTCCTACAAAAATTACTAGAGGGAACTCTGGCGCTGCAGTCGTTGTCCTACCATGGGAATGATGGGAAGTACATGAATTTGTCTGATCTTCGTGCTTATGGATTCAAACGTTCTTGTGGCTTTGTATATTACGCTATATAAATCTTATTGTCGTACATTTCAGCGCAATCTTTATTCTTCGAAGTGCAGAAGACGCCGGGAACGCGTACAATTGCTATTAATTGCAACGATTAAGCTTGTCTATGTGCCCAAATCGAAACGCACCAAGCGTCTCAAAGCACCGGCATGCCCTCGACAAATTCATAAGTGCGTTTCATTCGCTTGTCGATACATGCATCCGTGGCTTAATGGTTTCAATATCAGGCTTCTGTACTAGAGTCCATGTGTTCGAATCCTGCCGTCGGGCAATTTTAATGATGTTTATTTAATTATTTATTACGCAATAAAATGTTCAAAAAGACGAGTTTACAAAGTCCCAAAGCCGTTTGAAGCCAAAAAGGACGAAGTTTAGGCAAATCCATGTACTTCCCATAATTCCCTTGCTGGGACAACCACTCCCATTGTAGCTCACGTAGACACTAGCGCCAGAGTTCCCTCTAGTAATTTTGTTGGAAACTCTATGCTGTAATGGATGATGTGCCTGGTTCGTCTTTGGCGTCATTTCCGGTGCCGTCGTCGGTACCTCATGCTGGGCCGTCTTCTGAAGCAGGTACTGGCCCATCCATACCACCGCCTAGGCGTCCAGCGAGACCGCGGAAGACAGGTGCGAAGAGAGCGCAAAGCAGCGCTGATGGCACAGAACGCCAGCGTTGTAGGCGACGCGCAGACGCCGAATCGCGTGGACGGGCAGCTGCGGCGAAACGCCAGAAGCGAAGCCTCGCTTTGCAAACCACGGATTCCATACTCGCAGCTGCATCAGCGATGTCAAGCATGTCAGCTGCCATTTCACTGATCACAGGGCCATGCAGCTGGGGCTGCGAGACAGGCAGCCTCCACAAGACAGCACCGACGATAGGGCCATCGAACGACCCACCGATATTCACGTCCGACAGAGTGATGTGCAGGTGTCTGCGCGGCATGACGTCGATACAGATATTGCTGACAGTAGGGGGTGTGTTCAATTAGGAATATTGCACGACAGTGCTGACTATGGAGGTACTCTAATGTTGAAGCTAATGTTCTTTTTTCCTGCATTTGCAAGATTCGGCAATAGAATTGCGACAGCAAAACGTTTCTCTGACTGCGTACATGTGTGTTAACCAACATGCCATCCACAACTGAAGTAAATTGCACCAAAAATATGATTTCTAATCAAAATTCAACGTAATCAAAATTAGCCTTGGCTACCGGCGTATAACTTGCACGCGTGGCCGCGACGCCGTTAGGAATGCGACGAAAGAAGCACATCAAAAATGAATGTCACTGTAAGTAAGTAGGCCAATCCTTCTATACAACGTTGTCGTTGACTGCGTGTATGTTTTGGTGAGAATGTTTAGGTTCCGTTTGTTGTTCCAATGCGAAATTCTGTAGAGAAAGGATCCGTTACCAAGCACATTTGTAGCGGTAGTATATGCATGTGGACAGAACGCCTGCTTCTCGAAAACCTTTACAAACGTCCCTTAGCACATTCGCTGAATCACTAGGAGCGTGACCACACTCTTTTTTCTAAGCACATATGCACTGTAATGATGTTCAAGTGGCAGTAGCCAGTGTTCAACAAACACCACTTACCATTCAGTTTGTTCCTTCTCCTTTGATTATATCGAGCGTGATGTATCGCACGCACGATACGTTGTATTGCAGCCACTGCATACACCCACCCGCATCGATACATACCACTGTTGTACGTACGCCTACCGGTGAAGAAATTTTCCTTTCAAACTCGGTAGCGCGACAGCGCGCGCCCTTTACGTTGGCAACATTGCGTCAGCAGTGAAAGCCAGCGATCATGAGAACTGGCGAAAGAGCCCAAGAGATCTATTCGATTGGTGTGCATACCACACACTTCCAGCAGTCGCGAGGTTTCCTGCAACACCAAACGACGCGCGTGCAAAAAAAAAGTATATCACAGCTGCTGCTCTGAAATGCTTCCGTCTCGCAATGAACAGGAAACTTTTATTGGGACTCCGACCACTCCTATACCGCGCACAACCGAAAGGACGAAATATGAGCAACGTGGGCGGACGGAAGGCACTGCCGAAAAAAAAAAAGACGGTGCAAGTAACACGTGCTGTCAAACTAGATTCCAACAAAGCACGGGGCGTGTCGTCTCGAAAGGTCAAGCTGAACGGTTAGTCGCGAGGCTGCTAAAAATAAGGCGAACTCGAGAAAACGCGCACCTTCACACACGGGCGCATTCTCCATCCTGCTTTGAAGTCTCTCGTTACGACTCTTTTCCATCTCGGTTCTCTGATTCTTTCTTTTTTCGTTATTTTCTTATTTCCCAAGGCTTTTAGAATGTAGCCTAATGCCCGTTGTACTGCGAAAGTGCGCTGTGGACTATTCAACATGTATGGGCCTATTTATTCTCAGACGCAAGCTCGCACCACACATTAGCCAAGAACGCGCAGGGACAACGCCGCGCGAAGTCGTAAAATACACGCGCGTTTCAGAGCCTCCGCATCTTTGCACAGGCCATTTGTTAACACGTGTCACCGCGCAAAACAATATCTTTCTTTTTTGTTTACTATTTCGTGCTTCTACATTAACTTGACTCCTCAGCCACTGTTCGTTCAAGACTCGAGAAGTTGCCGCTCTCAACGCTATAGCGCTTTGCACGTGCGTGCCGTGTATTAATTCAAGTAATTAATTCAACAGTGCGTGCAGATTATTGCTTTCAATCGTGTGCGCTGGCTGCAGAGCAATAAAGCGTGCCACAGTACGAAAGGCCCCATGACATTTTACGAGTGCGCGCGATTCCTTTATTAAAATGTGAGATTCCTATACAGAAAGCCGTTTTTCTTAACTAAGCCCTGCGTTAGAGTCAGAACTTCAGAGTGCGTGGTTTGTGCGCTTTCCAGCTTTTCTCGAAATCGGAACACCCATCGCACGTGAATTCTTTAGCGAATGCCCTGAGGTGAAGCTCCGCCGCCACAGCGGCGCCATGTCGTCTACTTCTGTGGCCATAAGTTTTTAATAGCGCCAGGATTTCGCGGCATCAGGAGGCTATACGAGCGGCTGGTGTTGCCTCATTTTGCAGAAGGCAGCTACAGGATTGAGGTACGGAAGCCAACTGCGCTCCGGGTACACGTACACTAGGAGAAAGAAGTCCACCGCGAGGCGTGGAGGCATGTTCGTAGACATAGATGATTGAAGGTAGCATTATAGGGTAGGAAAGACGAAATTTTCCTTTGTTAATGAAGAAACTTGTCAGGGGCTGATCACAGGTATATGTCTCTCTCTGCCTCCTCGCACACATTCCTATACACCCGGCAGCGTGTTATATGTTTAGGCCCGTTATGACCATCAGTGACATCGCATGTCCAATTCGGATTCCTACCTATAGAAACCGTGCATGCATGCATACATGACTTGTCGGATATCCGTGCGGTATTTAGGGGCAGAAGCAACACTTAGGAGCGACGAAGCCGACAGGTGGCATGCAATCGCCGTTAGAGAAACGCAAGCATTCCCACAACGTCCGCGAGCGTTTGCGCTTGCTGGAAGAGAAATTGCCATTGACTGCAACGACGCGATAGAGAGAGGCGGTGTCAGCCCCTATCCAATGAATTACGTTCTTCCTGAACTCCAAACAGCGAACGTAACCATAGACGAGGCAGCTGTCCGAGCGTTCTCTTCAACAAAGACACCACAAATTTCTGATAACCCTCCAAGTTCGTACTGTAGTTCTTTTAAAAAGCGAGAGCATCTTTTTGACTACCTTGCCCCACTTTAGTCTGTCTATGTGGCTTGGACACGATGAGAACTAAGAATTAAGAAAATTCACAGTGAAAGCTAGAACGTATACGTTATGTTGTTGTTGTTGTCGTCGTCGTCGTCGTCGTCGTCGTTGTTGTTGTTGTTGTTGTTGTTGTTGAGGTCCTTCGTCGTTATTTTACTTCCTTTCATTTAACAGCTAGAGAGAGAGAGAGAGATTCAAATGAGAGAAAGGCAGGGAGCTTAACCAGAGTTAAAACCTCCGGTTTGCTGCCCTGCATTAGGGGAAAGGAAAGGGGAAGTAAAGACGGAAGGAAGAGCGTGACAAAAATAAAAGCGTGAAAAAAAAACGAGAAGGGACAGAATGAGATCATTATAGTCTTTCTAATAGGCGAATGCCACGTAAAAAGGTCAACAAAGCCTTAACCGACGTTCGATGCGACGACAGTTCATGTCGTCATTCCAAGACTGACTGTTCTGAAAGTGGCCTGTCGTCAAGGCGTGCCAACACGGGCACTAGTGACAGCCGGTGAGCGCTGTATTGAGGACAGTGGCAAAGTACGTGTTCTATCGTCTCCTCGCCGCCGCAGTGACTGCAAGCCGCGCTGTCGTCCATACCGACTCGGGAAGGCGAAATATCTTGTGTAAGCGACACCAAGCCACAGTCGGCAAAGTACTGCTGTCTCGAGTCGAGACTGTCCAGATGGGGTCAAAGTCGAAGGGACGGGTCCAGTCGGTGTAGAAGTGCGTGCTTCAAGCTTGGTGTGTTCCATAAAGTTCTGATGTCTTTATTTGCAAGCACACGAATTTTCACAGCTAAACAGTACTGAGGGGTATAGTGGTTTCACGTGGGTGGGCATCGTTCATCGACGCTTCGCTGTCACTGCGCGCATGCGTGGTA